>NW_027099226.1:0-300000 GCF_037042795.1 Molothrus aeneus
GGTGGAAAAGCTTTTGGCTGAGTGTAGAGCGGCAAGACACGCAGAAGACGCAGATACGCAGCTCTCCGAAGCTAAGTGCCGGTCCCGGGCTTCTTTCGGCACAAACCGCTCTCAGGAGCTCCCTGCGCTCGCCACAATGCTCTGTGTGCGAAGAAGCCGCTTCTTCGCCTGCGGGAGAATCGGCGAGCGGCAGCTTCCCAAAGGCGAAGATGCAAGCTGCAGCACACAGGCACAGTGTGGGCAGCCTTCAGACTTAGAGAAAACAGTACTTTACCACTCTCCTGCCTTTTCCATGGTTATTCTATTGGAAAAGAACGAGTTTTGGACAACTACCTTTCATTCTTGCCAAACTCTTTGCAGACCCCCGTGCAAGCTTTAGAACAAGATTTTGGATGTTTTCTTTCCTGGCAGAGTTTCTCCTTGCAAGATATGGTGGAAAAGCTTTTTGCTGAGTGTAGAGCGGCAAGACACGCAGAAGACGCAGATACGCAGCTCTCCGAAGCTAAGTGCCGGTCCCGGGCTTCTTTCGGCACAAACCGCTCTCAGGAGCTCCCTGCGCTCGCCACAATGCTCTGTGTGCGAAGAAGCCGCTTCTTCGCCTGCGGGAGAATCGGCGAGCGGCAGCTTCCCAAAGGCGAAGATGCAAGCTGCAGCACACAGGCACAGTGTGGGCAGCCTTCAGACTTAGAGAAAACAGTACTTTACCACTCTCCTGCCTTTTCCATGGTTATTCTATTGGAAAAGAACGAGTTTTGGACAACTACCTTTCATTCTTGCCAAACTCTTTGCAGACCCCCGTGCAAGCTTTAGAACAAGATTTTGGATGTTTTCTTTCCTGGCAGAGTTTCTCCTTGCAAGATATGGTGGAAAAGCTTTTTGCTGAGTGTAGAGCGGCAAGACACGCAGAAGACGCAGATACGCAGCTCTCCGAAGCTAAGTGCCGGTCCCGGGCTTCTTTCGGCACAAACCGCTCTCAGGAGCTCCCTGCGCTCGCCACAATGCTCTGTGTGCGAAGAAGCCGCTTCTTCGCCTGCGGGAGAATCGGCGAGCGGCAGCTTCCCAAAGGCGAAGATGCAAGCTGCAGCACACAGGCAAGTGTGGGCAGCCTTCAGACTTAGAGAAAACAGTACTTTACCACTCTCCTGCCTTTTCCATGGTTATTCTATTGGAAAAGAACGAGTTTTGGACAACTACCTTTCATTCTTGCCAAACTCTTTGCAGACCCCCGTGCAAGCTTTAGAACAAGATTTTGGATGTTTTCTTTCCTGGCAGAGTTTCTCCTTGCAAGATATGGTGGAAAAGCTTTTTGCTGAGTGTAGAGCGGCAAGACACGCAGAAGACGCAGATACGCAGCTCTCCGAAGCTAAGTGCCGGTCCCGGGCTTCTTTCGGCACAAACCGCTCTCAGGAGCTCCCTGCGCTCGCCACAATGCTCTGTGTGCGAAGAAGCCGCTTCTTCGCCTCCGGGAGAATCGGCGAGCGGCAGCTTCCCAAAGGCGAAGATGCAAGCTGCAGCACACAGGCACAGTGTGGGCAGCCTTCAGACTTAGAGAAAACAGTACTTTACCACTCTCCTGCCTTTTCCATGGTTATTCTATTGGAAAAGAACGAGTTTTGGACAACTACCTTTCATTCTTGCCAAACTCTTTGCAGACCCCCGTGCAAGCTTTAGAACAAGATTTTGGATGTTTTCTTTCCTGGCAGAGTTTCTCCTTGCAAGATATGGTGGAAAAGCTTTTGGCTGAGTGTAGAGCGGCAAGACACGCAGAAGACGCAGATACGCAGCTCTCCGAAGCTAAGTGCCGGTCCCGGGCTTCTTTCGGCACAAACCGCTCTCAGGAGCTCCCTGCGCTCGCCACAATGCTCTGTGTGCGAAGAAGCCGCTTCTTCGCCTGCGGGAGAATCGGCGAGCGGCAGCTTCCCAAAGGCGAAGATGCAAGCTGCAGCACACAGGCACAGTGTGGGCAGCCTTCAGACTTAGAGAAAACAGTACTTTACCACTCTCCTGCCTTTTCCATGGTTATTCTATTGGAAAAGAACGAGTTTCGGACAACTACCTTTCATTCTTGCCAAACTCTTTGCAGACCCCCGTGCAAGCTTTAGAACAAGATTTTGGATGTTTTCTTTCCTGGCAGAGTTTCTCCTTGCAAGATATGGTGGAAAAGCTTTTTGCTGAGTGTAGAGCGGCAAGACACGCAGAAGACGCAGATACGCAGCTCTCCGAAGCTAAGTGCCGGTCCCGGGCTTCTTTCGGCACAAACCGCTCTCAGGAGCTCCCTGCGCTCGCCACAATGCTCTGTGTGCGAAGAAGCCGCTTCTTCGCCTCCGGGAGAATCGGCGAGCGGCAGCTTCCCAAAGGCGAAGATGCAAGCTGCAGCACACAGGCACAGTGTGGGCAGCATTCAGACTTAGAGAAAACAGTACTTTACCACTCTCCTGCCTTTTCCATGGTTATTCTATTGGAAAAGAACGAGTTTTGGACAACTACCTTTCATTCTTGCCAAACTCTTTGCAGACCCCCGTGCAAGCTTTAGAACAAGATTTTGGATGTTTTCTTTCCTGGCAGAGTTTCTCCTTGCAAGATATGGTGGAAAAGCTTTTTGCTGAGTGTAGAGCGGCAAGACACGCAGAAGACGCAGATACGCAGCTCTCCGAAGCTAAGTGCCGGTCCCGGGCTTCTTTCGGCACAAACCGCTCTCAGGAGCTCCCTGCGCTCGCCACAATGCTCTGTGTGCGAAGAAGCCGCTTCTTCGCCTGCGGGAGAATCGGCGAGCGGCAGCTTCCCAAAGGCGAAGATGCAAGCTGCAGCACACAGGCACAGTGTGGGCAGCCTTCAGACTTAGAGAAAACAGTACTTTACCACTCTCCTGCCTTTTCCATGGTTATTCTATTGGAAAAGAACGAGTTTTGGACAACTACCTTTCATTCTTGCCAAACTCTTTGCAGACCCCCGTGCAAGCTTTAGAACAAGATTTTGGATGTTTTCTTTCCTGGCAGAGTTTCTCCTTGCAAGATATGGTGGAAAAGCTTTTTGCTGAGTGTAGAGCGGCAAGACACGCAGAAGACGCGGATACGCAGCTCTCCGAAGCTAAGTGCCGGTCCCGGGCTTCTTTCGGCACAAACCGCTCTCAGGAGCTCCCTGCGCTCGCCACAATGCTCTGTGTGCGAAGAAGCCGCTTCTTCGCCTGCGGGAGAATCGGCGAGCGGCAGCTTGCCAAAGGCGAAGATGCAAGCTGCAGCACACAGGCACAGTGTGGGCAGCATTCAGACTTAGAGAAAACAGTACTTTACCACGCTCCTGCCTTTTCCATGGTTATTCTATTGGAAAAGAACGAGTTTTGGACAACTACCTTTCATTCTTGCCAAACTCTTTGCAGACCCCCGTGCAAGCTTTAGAACAAGATTTTGGATGTTTTCTTTCCTGGCAGAGTTTCTCCTTGCAAGATATGGTGGAAAAGCTTTTTGCTGAGTGTAGAGCGGCAAGACACGCAGAAGACGCAGATACGCAGCTCTCCGAAGCTAAGTGCCGGTCCCGGGCTTCTTTCGGCACAAACCGCTCTCAGGAGCTCCCTGCGCTCGCCACAATGCTCTGTGTGCGAAGAAGCCGCTTCTTCGCCTGCGGGAGAATCGGCGAGCGGCAGCTTCCCAAAGGCGAAGATGCAAGCTGCAGCACACAGGCACAGTGTGGGCAGCCTTCAGACTTAGAGAAAACAGTACTTTACCACTCTCCTGCCTTTTCCATGGTTATTCTATTGGAAAAGAACGAGTTTTGGACAACTACCTTTCATTCTTGCCAAACTCTTTGCAGACCCCCGTGCAAGCTTTAGAACAAGATTTTGGATGTTTTCTTTCCTGGCAGAGTTTCTCCTTGCAAGATATGGTGGAAAAGCTTTTGGCTGAGTGTAGAGCGGCAAGACACGCAGAAGACGCAGATACGCAGCTCTCCGAAGCTAAGTGCCGGTCCCGGGCTTCTTTCGGCACAAACCGCTCTCAGGAGCTCCCTGCGCTCGCCACAATGCTCTGTGTGCGAAGAAGCCGCTTCTTCGCCTCCGGGAGAATCGGCGAGCGGCAGCTTCCCAAAGGCGAAGATGCAAGCTGCAGCACACAGGCACAGTGTGGGCAGCCTTCAGACTTAGAGAAAACAGTACTTTACCACTCTCCTGCCTTTTCCATGGTTATTCTATTGGAAAAGAACGAGTTTTGGACAACTACCTTTCATTCTTGCCAAACTCTTTGCAGACCCCCGTGCAAGCTTTAGAACAAGATTTTGGATGTTTTCTTTCCTGGCAGAGTTTCTCCTTGCAAGATATGGTGGAAAAGCTTTTGGCTGAGTGTAGAGCGGCAAGACACGCAGAAGACGCAGATACGCAGCTCTCCGAAGCTAAGTGCCGGTCCCGGGCTTCTTTCGGCACAAACCGCTCTCAGGAGCTCCCTGCGCTCGCCACAATGCTCTGTGTGCGAAGAAGCCGCTTCTTCGCCTGCGGGAGAATCGGCGAGCGGCAGCTTCCCAAAGGCGAAGATGCAAGCTGCAGCAAACAGGCACAGTGTGGGCAGCATTCAGACTTAGAGAAAACAGTACTTTACCACTCTCCTGCCTTTTCCATGGTTATTCTATTGGAAAAGAACGAGTTTTGGACAACTACCTTTCATTCTTGCCAAACTCTTTGCAGACCTCCGTGCAAGCTTTAGAACAAGATTTTGGATGTTTTCTTTCCTGGCAGAGTTTCTTCTTGCAAGATATGGTGGAAAAGCTTTTTGCTGAGTGTAGAGCGGCAAGACACGCAGAAGACGCAGATACGCAGCTCTCCGAAGCTAAGTGCCGGTCCCGGGCTTCTTTCGGCACAAACCGCTCTCAGGAGCTCCCCGCGCTCGCCACAATGCTCTGTGTGCGAAGAAGCCGCTTCTTCGCCTGCGGGAGAATCGGCGAGCGGCAGCTTCCCAAAGGCGAAGATGCAAGCTGCAGCACACAGGCACAGTGTGGGCAGCCTTCAGACTTAGAGAAAACAGTACTTTACCACTCTCCTGCCTTTTCCATGGTTATTCTATTGGAAAAGAACGAGTTTTGGACAACTACCTTTCATTCTTGCCAAACTCTTTGCAGACCCCCGTGCAAGCTTTAGAACAAGATTTTGGATGTTTTCTTTCCTGGCAGAGTTTCTCCTTGCAAGATATGGTGGAAAAGCTTTTTGCTGAGTGTAGAGCGGCAAGACACGCAGAAGACGCAGATACGCAGCTCTCCGAAGCTAAGTGCCGGTCCCGGGCTTCTTTCGGCACAAACCGCTCTCAGGAGCTCCCTGCGCTCGCCACAATGCTCTGTGTGCGAAGAAGCCGCTTCTTCGCCTCCGGGAGAATCGGCGAGCGGCAGCTTCCCAAAGGCGAAGATGCAAGCTGCAGCACACAGGCACAGTGTGGGCAGCCTTCAGACTTAGAGAAAACAGTACTTTACCACTCTCCTGCCTTATCCATGGTTATTCTATTGGAAAAGAACGAGTTTTGGACAACTACCTTTCATTCTTGCCAAACTCTTTGCAGACCCCCGTGCAAGCTTTAGAACAAGATTTTGGATGTTTTCTTTCCTGGCAGGAGTTTCTCCTTGCAAGATATGGTGGAAAAGCTTTTGGCTGAGTGTAGAGCGGCAAGACACGCAGAAGACGCAGATACGCAGCTCTCCGAAGCTAAGTGCCGGTCCCGGGCTTCTTTCGGCACAAACCGCTCTCAGGAGCTCCCTGCGCTCGCCACAATGCTCTGTGTGCGAAGAAGCCGCTTCTTCGCCTGCGGGAGAATCGGCGAGCGGCAGCTTCCCAAAGGCGAAGATGCAAGCTGCAGCACACAGGCACAGTGTGGGCAGCATTCAGACTTAGAGAAAACAGTACTTTACCACTCTCCTGCCTTTTCCATGGTTATTCTATTGGAAAAGAACGAGTTTTGGACAACTACCTTTCATTCTTGCCAAACTCTTTGCAGACCCCCGTGCAAGCTTTAGAACAAGATTTTGGATGTTTTCTTTCCTGGCAGAGTTTCTCCTTGCAAGATATGGTGGAAAAGCTTTTGCTGAGTGTAGAGCGGCAAGACACGCAGAAGACGCAGATACGCAGCTCTCCGAAGCTAAGTGCCGGTCCCGGGCTTCTTTCGGCACAAACCGCTCTCAGGAGCTCCCTGCGCTCGCCACAATGCTCTGTGTGCGAAGAAGCCGCTTCTTCGCCTCCGGGAGAATCGGCGAGCGGCAGCTTCCCAAAGGCGAAGATGCAAGCTGCAGCACACAGGCACAGTGTGGGCAGCCTTCAGACTTAGAGAAAACAGTACTTTACCACTCTCCTGCCTTTTCCATGGTTATTCTATTGGAAAAGAACGAGTTTTGGACAACTACCTTTCATTCTTGCCAAACTCTTTGCAGACCCCCGTGCAAGCTTTAGAACAAGATTTTGGATGTTTTCTTTCCTGGCAGAGTTTCTCCTTGCAAGATATGGTGGAAAAGCTTTTTGCTGAGTGTAGAGCGGCAAGACACGCAGAAGACGCAGATACGCAGCTCTCCGAAGCTAAGTGCCGGTCCCGGGCTTCTTTCGGCACAAACCGCTCTCAGGAGCTCCCTGCGCTCGCCACAATGCTCTGTGTGCGAAGAAGCCGCTTCTTCGCCTGCGGGAGAATCGGCGAGCGGCAGCTTCCCAAAGGCGAAGATGCAAGCTGCAGCACACAGGCACAGTGTGGGCAGCCTTCAGACTTAGAGAAAACAGTACTTTACCACTCTCCTGCCTTTTCCATGGTTATTCTATTGGAAAAGAACGAGTTTTGGACAACTACCTTTCATTCTTGCCAAACTCTTTGCAGACCCCCGTGCAAGCTTTAGAACAAGATTTTGGATGTTTTCTTTCCTGGCAGAGTTTCTCCTTGCAAGATATGGTGGAAAAGCTTTTTGCTGAGTGTAGAGCGGCAAGACACGCAGAAGACGCAGATACGCAGCTCTCCGAAGCTAAGTGCCGGTCCCGGGCTTCTTTCGGCACAAACCGCTCTCAGGAGCTCCCTGCGCTCGCCACAATGCTCTGTGTGCGAAGAAGCCGCTTCTTCGCCTCCGGGAGAATCGGCGAGCGGCAGCTTCCCAAAGGCGAAGATGCAAGCTGCAGCACACAGGCACAGTGTGGGCAGCCTTCAGACATAGAGAAAACAGTACTTTACCACTCTCCTGCCTTTTCCATGGTTATTCTATTGGAAAAGAACGAGTTTTGGACAACTACCTTTCATTCTTGCCAAACTCTTTGCAGACCCCCGTGCAAGCTTTAGAACAAGATTTTGGATGTTTTCTTTCCTGGCAGAGTTTCTTCTTGCAAGATATGGTGGAAAAGCTTTTTGCTGAGTGTAGAGCGGCAAGACACGCAGAAGACGCAGATACGCAGCTCTCCGAAGCTAAGTGCCGGTCCCGGGCTTCTTTCGGCACAAACCGCTCTCAGGAGCTCCCCGCGCTCGCCACAATGCTCTGTGTGCGAAGAAGCCGCTTCTTCGCCTGCGGGAGAATCGGCGAGCGGCAGCTTCCCAAAGGCGAAGATGCAAGCTGCAGCACACAGGCACAGTGTGGGCAGCCTTCAGACTTAGAGAAAACAGTACTTTACCACTCTCCTGCCTTTTCCATGGTTATTCTATTGGAAAAGAACGAGTTTCGGACAACTACCTTTCATTCTTGCCAAACTCTTTGCAGACCCCCGTGCAAGCTTTAGAACAAGATTTTGGATGTTTTCTTTCCTGGCAGAGTTTCTCCTTGCAAGATATGGTGGAAAAGCTTTTTGCTGAGTGTAGAGCGGCAAGACACGCAGAAGACGCAGATACGCAGCTCTCCGAAGCTAAGTGCCGGTCCCGGGCTTCTTTCGGCACAAACCGCTCTCAGGAGCTCCCTGCGCTCGCCACAATGCTCTGTGTGCGAAGAAGCCGCTTCTTCGCCTCCGGGAGAATCGGCGAGCGGCAGCTTCCCAAAGGCGAAGATGCAAGCTGCAGCACACAGGCACAGTGTGGGCAGCCTTCAGACTTAGAGAAACAGTACTTTACCACTCTCCTGCCTTATCCATGGTTATTCTATTGGAAAAGAACGAGTTTTGGACAACTACCTTTCATTCTTGCCAAACTCTTTGCAGACCCCCGTGCAAGCTTTAGAACAAGATTTTGGATGTTTCTTCCTGGCAGAGTTTCTCCTTGCAAGATATGGTGGAAAAGCTTTTGGCTGAGTGTAGAGCGGCAAGACACGCAGAAGACGCAGATACGCAGCTCTCCGAAGCTAAGTGCCGGTCCCGGGCTTCTTTCGGCACAAACCGCTCTCAGGAGCTCCCTGCGCTCGCCACAATGCTCTGTGTGCGAAGAAGCCGCTTCTTCGCCTGCGGGAGAATCGGCGAGCGGCAGCTTCCCAAAGGCGAAGATGCAAGCTGCAGCAAACAGGCACAGTGTGGGCAGCATTCAGACTTAGAGAAAACAGTACTTTACCACTCTCCTGCCTTTTCCATGGTTATTCTATTGGAAAAGAACGAGTTTTGGACAACTACCTTTCATTCTTGCCAAACTCTTTGCAGACCTCCGTGCAAGCTTTAGAACAAGATTTTGGATGTTTTCTTTCCTGGCAGAGTTTCTTCTTGCAAGATATGGTGGAAAAGCTTTTTGCTGAGTGTAGAGCGGCAAGACACGCAGAAGACGCAGATACGCAGCTCTCCGAAGCTAAGTGCCGGTCCCGGGCTTCTTTCGGCACAAACCGCTCTCAGGAGCTCCCCGCGCTCGCCACAATGCTCTGTGTGCGAAGAAGCCGCTTCTTCGCCTGCGGAGAATCGGCGAGCGGCAGCTTCCCAAAGGCGAAGATGCAAGCTGCAGCACACAGGCACAGTGTGGGCAGCCTTCAGACTTAGAGAAAACAGTACTTTACCACTCTCCTGCCTTTTCCATGGTTATTCTATTGGAAAAGAACGAGTTTTGGACAACTACCTTTCATTCTTGCCAAACTCTTTGCAGACCCCCGTGCAAGCTTTAGAACAAGATTTTGGATGTTTTCTTTCCTGGCAGAGTTTCTCCTTGCAAGATATGGTGGAAAAGCTTTTTGCTGAGTGTAGAGCGGCAAGACACGCAGAAGACGCAGATACGCAGCTCTCCGAAGCTAAGTGCCGGTCCCGGGCTTCTTCGGCACAAACCGCTCTCAGGAGCTCCCTGCGCTCGCCACAATGCTCTGTGTGCGAAGAAGCCGCTTCTTCGCCTCCGGGAGAATCGGCGAGCGGCAGCTTCCCAAAGGCGAAGATGCAAGCTGCAGCACACAGGCACAGTGTGGGCAGCCTTCAGACTTAGAGAAAACAGTACTTTACCACTCTCCTGCCTTATCCATGGTTATTCTATTGGAAAAGAACGAGTTTTGGACAACTACCTTTCATTCTTGCCAAACTCTTTGCAGACCCCCGTGCAAGCTTTAGAACAAGATTTTGGATGTTTTCTTTCCTGGCAGAGTTTCTCTTGCAAGATATGGTGGAAAAGCTTTTGGCTGAGTGTAGAGCGGCAAGACACGCAGAAGACGCAGATACGCAGCTCTCCGAAGCTAAGTGCCGGTCCCGGGCTTCTTTCGGCACAAACCGCTCTCAGGAGCTCCCTGCGCTCGCCACAATGCTCTGTGTGCGAAGAAGCCGCTTCTTCGCCTGCGGGAGAATCGGCGAGCGGCAGCTTCCCAAAGGCGAAGATGCAAGCTGCAGCACACAGGCACAGTGTGGGCAGCATTCAGACTTAGAGAAAACAGTACTTTACCACTCTCCTGCCTTTTCCATGGTTATTCTATTGGAAAAGAACGAGTTTTGGACAACTACCTTTCATTCTTGCCAAACTCTTTGCAGACCCCCGTGCAAGCTTTAGAACAAGATTTTGGATGTTTTCTTTCCTGGCAGAGTTTCTCTTGCAAGATATGGTGGAAAGCTTTTTGCTGAGTGTAGAGCGGCAAGACACGCAGAAGACGCAGATACGCAGCTCTCCGAAGCTAAGTGCCGGTCCCGGGCTTCTTTCGGCACAACCGCTCTCAGGAGCTCCCTGCGCTCGCCACAATGCTCTGTGTGCGAAGAAGCCGCTTCTTCGCCTCCGGGAGAATCGGCGAGCGGCAGCTTCCCAAAGGCGAAGATGCAAGCTGCAGCACACAGGCACAGTGTGGGCAGCCTTCAGACTTAGAGAAAACAGTACTTTACCACTCTCCTGCCTTTTCCATGGTTATTCTATTGGAAAAGAACGAGTTTTGGACAACTACCTTTCATTCTTGCCAAACTCTTTGCAGACCCCCGTGCAAGCTTTAGAACAAGATTTTGGATGTTTTCTTTCCTGGCAGAGTTTCTCCTTGCAAGATATGGTGGAAAAGCTTTTTGCTGAGTGTAGAGCGGCAAGACACGCAGAAGACGCAGATACGCAGCTCTCCGAAGCTAAGTGCCGGTCCCGGGCTTCTTTCGGCACAAACCGCTCTCAGGAGCTCCCTGCGCTCGCCACAATGCTCTGTGTGCGAAGAAGCCGCTTCTTCGCCTGCGGGAGAATCGGCGAGCGGCAGCTTCCCAAAGGCGAAGATGCAAGCTGCAGCACACAGGCACAGTGTGGGCAGCCTTCAGACTTAGAGAAAACAGTACTTTACCACTCTCCTGCCTTTTCCATGGTTATTCTATTGGAAAAGAACGAGTTTTGGACAACTACCTTTCATTCTTGCCAAACTCTTTGCAGACCCCCGTGCAAGCTTTAGAACAAGATTTTGGATGTTTTCTTTCCTGGCAGAGTTTCTCCTTGCAAGATATGGTGGAAAAGCTTTTTGCTGAGTGTAGAGCGGCAAGACACGCAGAAGACGCAGATACGCAGCTCTCCGAAGCTAAGTGCCGGTCCCGGGCTTCTTTCGGCACAAACCGCTCTCAGGAGCTCCCTGCGCTCGCCACAATGCTCTGTGTGCGAAGAAGCCGCTTCTTCGCCTCCGGGAGAATCGGCGAGCGGCAGCTTCCCAAAGGCGAAGATGCAAGCTGCAGCACACAGGCACAGTGTGGGCAGCCTTCAGACATAGAGAAAACAGTACTTTACCACTCTCCTGCCTTTTCCATGGTTATTCTATTGGAAAAGAACGAGTTTTGGACAACTACCTTTCATTCTTGCCAAACTCTTTGCAGACCCCCGTGCAAGCTTTAGAACAAGATTTTGGATGTTTTCTTTCCTGGCAGAGTTTCTTCTTGCAAGATATGGTGGAAAAGCTTTTTGCTGAGTGTAGAGCGGCAAGACACGCAGAAGACGCAGATACGCAGCTCTCCGAAGCTAAGTGCCGGTCCCGGGCTTCTTTCGGCACAAACCGCTCTCAGGAGCTCCCCGCGCTCGCCACAATGCTCTGTGTGCGAAGAAGCCGCTTCTTCGCCTGCGGGAGAATCGGCGAGCGGCAGCTTCCCAAAGGCGAAGATGCAAGCTGCAGCACACAGGCACAGTGTGGGCAGCCTTCAGACTTAGAGAAAACAGTACTTTACCACTCTCCTGCCTTTTCCATGGTTATTCTATTGGAAAAGAACGAGTTTCGGACAACTACCTTTCATTCTTGCCAAACTCTTTGCAGACCCCCGTGCAAGCTTTAGAACAAGATTTTGGATGTTTTCTTTCCTGGCAGAGTTTCTCCTTGCAAGATATGGTGGAAAAGCTTTTTGCTGAGTGTAGAGCGGCAAGACACGCAGAAGACGCAGATACGCAGCTCTCCGAAGCTAAGTGCCGGTCCCGGGCTTCTTTCGGCACAAACCGCTCTCAGGAGCTCCCTGCGCTCGCCACAATGCTCTGTGTGCGAAGAAGCCGCTTCTTCGCCTCCGGGAGAATCGGCGAGCGGCAGCTTCCCAAAGGCGAAGATGCAAGCTGCAGCACACAGGCACAGTGTGGGCAGCCTTCAGACTTAGAGAAAACAGTACTTTACCACTCTCCTGCCTTATCCATGGTTATTCTATTGGAAAAGAACGAGTTTTGGACAACTACCTTTCATTCTTGCCAAACTCTTTGCAGACCCCCGTGCAAGCTTTAGAACAAGATTTTGGATGTTTTCTTTCCTGGCAGAGTTTCTCCTTGCAAGATATGGTGGAAAAGCTTTTGGCTGAGTGTAGAGCGGCAAGACACGCAGAAGACGCAGATACGCAGCTCTCCGAAGCTAAGTGCCGGTCCCGGGCTTCTTTCGGCACAAACCGCTCTCAGGAGCTCCCTGCGCTCGCCACAATGCTCTGTGTGCGAAGAAGCCGCTTCTTCGCCTGCGGGAGAATCGGCGAGCGGCAGCTTCCCAAAGGCGAAGATGCAAGCTGCAGCACACAGGCACAATGTGGGCAGCCTTCAGACTCAGAGAAAACAGTACTTTACCACTCTCCTGCCTTATCCATGGTTATTATATTGGAAAAGAACGAGTTTTGGACAACTACCTTTCATTCTTGCCAAACTCTTTGCAGACCTGCGTGCAAGCTTTAGAACAAGATTTTGGATGTTTTCTTCCCTGGCAGAGTTTCTCCTTGCAAGATATGGTGAAAAAGCTTTTGGCTGAGTGTAGAGCGGCAAGACACGCAGAAGACGCAGATACGCAGCTCTCCGAAGCTAAGTGCCGGTCCCGGGCTTCTTTCGGCACAAACCGCTCTCAGGAGCTCCCTGCGCTCGCCACAATGCTCTGTGTGCGAAGAAGCCGCTTCTTCGCCTCCGGGAGAATCGGCGAGCGGCAGCTTCCCAAAGGCGAAGATGCAAGCTGCAGCACACAGGCACAGTGTGGGCAGCCTTCAGACTTAGAGAAAACAGTACTTTACCACTCTCCTGCCTTATCCATGGTTATTCTATTGGAAAAGAACGAGTTTTGGACAACTACCTTTCATTCTTGCCAAACTCTTTGCAGACCCCCGTGCAAGCTTTAGAACAAGATTTTGGATGTTTTCTTTCCTGGCAGAGTTTCTCCTTGCAAGATATGGTGGAAAAGCTTTTGGCTGAGTGTAGAGCGGCAAGACACGCAGAAGACGCAGATACGCAGCTCTCCGAAGCTAAGTGCCGGTCCCGGGCTTCTTTCGGCACAAACCGCTCTCAGGAGCTCCCTGCGCTCGCCACAATGCTCTGTGTGCGAAGAAGCCGCTTCTTCGCCTGCGGGAGAATCGGCGAGCGGCAGCTTCCCAAAGGCGAAGATGCAAGCTGCAGCAAACAGGCACAGTGTGGGCAGCATTCAGACTTAGAGAAAACAGTACTTTACCACTCTCCTGCCTTTTCCATGGTTATTCTATTGGAAAAGAACGAGTTTTGGACAACTACCTTTCATTCTTGCCAAACTCTTTGCAGACCCCCGTGCAAGCTTTAGAACAAGATTTTGGATGTTTTCTTTCCTGGCAGAGTTTCTCCTTGCAAGATATGGTGGAAAAGCTTTTTGCTGAGTGTAGAGCGGCAAGACACGCAGAAGACGCAGATACGCAGCTCTCCGAAGCTAAGTGCCGGTCCCGGGCTTCTTTCGGCACAAACCGCTCTCAGGAGCTCCCTGCGCTCGCCACAATGCTCTGTGTGCGAAGAAGCCGCTTCTTCGCCTCCGGGAGAATCGGCGAGCGGCAGCTTCCCAAAGGCGAAGATGCAAGCTGCAGCACACAGGCACAGTGTGGGCAGCCTTCAGACTTAGAGAAAACAGTACTTTACCACTCTCCTGCCTTTTCCATGGTTATTCTATTGGAAAAGAACGAGTTTTGGACAACTACCTTTCATTCTTGCCAAACTCTTTGCAGACCCCCGTGCAAGCTTTAGAACAAGATTTTGGATGTTTTCTTTCCTGGCAGAGTTTCTTCTTGCAAGATATGGTGGAAAAGCTTTTTGCTGAGTGTAGAGCGGCAAGACACGCAGAAGACGCAGATACGCAGCTCTCCGAAGCTAAGTGCCGGTCCCGGGCTTCTTTCGGCACAAACCGCTCTCAGGAGCTCCCCGCGCTCGCCACAATGCTCTGTGTGCGAAGAAGCCGCTTCTTCGCCTGCGGGAGAATCGGCGAGCGGCAGCTTCCCAAAGGCGAAGATGCAAGCTGCAGCACACAGGCACAGTGTGGGCAGCCTTCAGACTTAGAGAAAACAGTACTTTACCACTCTCCTGCCTTTTCCATGGTTATTCTATTGGAAAAGAACGAGTTTCGGACAACTACCTTTCATTCTTGCCAAACTCTTTGCAGACCCCCGTGCAAGCTTTAGAACAAGATTTTGGATGTTTTCTTTCCTGGCAGAGTTTCTCCTTGCAAGATATGGTGGAAAAGCTTTTTGCTGAGTGTAGAGCGGCAAGACACGCAGAAGACGCAGATACGCAGCTCTCCGAAGCTAAGTGCCGGTCCCGGGCTTCTTTCGGCACAAACCGCTCTCAGGAGCTCCCTGCGCTCGCCACAATGCTCTGTGTGCGAAGAAGCCGCTTCTTCGCCTCCGGGAGAATCGGCGAGCGGCAGCTTCCCAAAGGCGAAGATGCAAGCTGCAGCACACAGGCACAGTGTGGGCAGCCTTCAGACTTAGAGAAAACAGTACTTTACCACTCTCCTGCCTTATCCATGGTTATTCTATTGGAAAAGAACGAGTTTTGGACAACTACCTTTCATTCTTGCCAAACTCTTTGCAGACCCCCGTGCAAGCTTTAGAACAAGATTTTGGATGTTTTCTTTCCTGGCAGAGTTTCTCCTTGCAAGATATGGTGGAAAAGCTTTTGGCTGAGTGTAGAGCGGCAAGACACGCAGAAGACGCAGATACGCAGCTCTCCGAAGCTAAGTGCCGGTCCCGGGCTTCTTTCGGCACAAACCGCTCTCAGGAGCTCCCTGCGCTCGCCACAATGCTCTGTGTGCGAAGAAGCCGCTTCTTCGCCTGCGGGAGAATCGGCGAGCGGCAGCTTCCCAAAGGCGAAGATGCAAGCTGCAGCACACAGGCACAATGTGGGCAGCCTTCAGACTCAGAGAAAACAGTACTTTACCACTCTCCTGCCTTATCCATGGTTATTATATTGGAAAAGAACGAGTTTTGGACAACTACCTTTCATTCTTGCCAAACTCTTTGCAGACCCCCGTGCAAGCTTTAGAACAAGATTTTGGATGTTTTCTTCCCTGGCAGAGTTTCTCCTTGCAAGATATGGTGAAAAAGCTTTTGGCTGAGTGTAGAGCGGCAAGACACGCAGAAGACGCAGATACGCAGCTCTCCGAAGCTAAGTGCCGGTCCCGGGCTTCTTTCGGCACAAACCGCTCTCAGGAGCTCCCTGCGCTCGCCACAATGCTCTGTGTGCGAAGAAGCCGCTTCTTCGCCTCCGGGAGAATCGGCGAGCGGCAGCTTCCCAAAGGCGAAGATGCAAGCTGCAGCACACAGGCACAGTGTGGGCAGCCTTCAGACTTAGAGAAAACAGTACTTTACCACTCTCCTGCCTTATCCATGGTTATTCTATTGGAAAAGAACGAGTTTTGGACAACTACCTTTCATTCTTGCCAAACTCTTTGCAGACCCCCGTGCAAGCTTTAGAACAAGATTTTGGATGTTTTCTTTCCTGGCAGAGTTTCTCCTTGCAAGATATGGTGGAAAAGCTTTTGGCTGAGTGTAGAGCGGCAAGACACGCAGAAGACGCAGATACGCAGCTCTCCGAAGCTAAGTGCCGGTCCCGGGCTTCTTTCGGCACAAACCGCTCTCAGGAGCTCCCTGCGCTCGCCACAATGCTCTGTGTGCGAAGAAGCCGCTTCTTCGCCTCCGGGAGAATCGGCGAGCGGCAGCTTCCCAAAGGCGAAGATGCAAGCTGCAGCAAACAGGCACAGTGTGGGCAGCATTCAGACTTAGAGAAAACAGTACTTTACCACTCTCCTGCCTTTTCCATGGTTATTCTATTGGAAAAGAACGAGTTTTGGACAACTACCTTTCATTCTTGCCAAACTCTTTGCAGACCCCCGTGCAAGCTTTAGAACAAGATTTTGGATGTTTTCTTTCCTGGCAGAGTTTCTCCTTGCAAGATATGGTGGAAAAGCTTTTTGCTGAGTGTAGAGCGGCAAGACACGCAGAAGACGCAGATACGCAGCTCTCCGAAGCTAAGTGCCGGTCCCGGGCTTCTTTCGGCACAAACCGCTCTCAGGAGCTCCCTGCGCTCGCCACAATGCTCTGTGTGCGAAGAAGCCGCTTCTTCGCCTCCGGGAGAATCGGCGAGCGGCAGCTTCCCAAAGGCGAAGATGCAAGCTGCAGCACACAGGCACAGTGTGGGCAGCCTTCAGACTTAGAGAAAACAGTACTTTACCACTCTCCTGCCTTTTCCATGGTTATTCTATTGGAAAAGAACGAGTTTTGGACAACTACCTTTCATTCTTGCCAAACTCTTTGCAGACCCCCGTGCAAGCTTTAGAACAAGATTTTGGATGTTTTCTTTCCTGGCAGAGTTTCTCCTTGCAAGATATGGTGGAAAAGCTTTTGGCTGAGTGTAGAGCGGCAAGACACGCAGAAGACGCAGATACGCAGCTCTCCGAAGCTAAGTGCCGGTCCCGGGCTTCTTTCGGCACAAACCGCTCTCAGGAGCTCCCTGCGCTCGCCACAATGCTCTGTGTGCGAAGAAGCCGCTTCTTCGCCTGCGGGAGAATCGGCGAGCGGCAGCTCCCCAAAGGCGAAGATGCAAGCTGCAGCACACAGGCACAGTGTGGGCAGCCTTCAGACTTAGAGAAAACAGTACTTTACCACTCTCCTGCCTTTTCCATGGTTATTCTATTGGAAAAGAACGAGTTTTGGACAACTACCTTTCATTCTTGCCAAACTCTTTGCAGACCCCCGTGCAAGCTTTAGAACAAGTTTTTGGATGTTTTCTTTCCTGGCAGAGTTTCTCCTTGCAAGATATGGTGGAAAAGCTTTTTGCTGAGTGTAGAGCGGCAAGACACGCAGAAGACGCGGATACGCAGCTCTCCGAAGCTAAGTGCCGGTCCCGGGCTTCTTTCGGCACAAACCGCTCTCAGGAGCTCCCTGCGCTCGCCACAATGCTCTGTGTGCGAAGAAGCCGCTTCTTCGCCTGCGGGAGAATCGGCGAGCGGCAGCTTCCCAAAGGCGAAGATGCAAGCTGCAGCACACAGGCACAGTGTGGGCAGCCTTCAGACTTAGAGAAAACAGTACTTTACCACTCTCCTGCCTTTTCCATGGTTATTCTATTGGAAAAGAACGAGTTTTGGACAACTACCTTTCATTCTTGCCAAACTCTTTGCAGACCCCCGTGCAAGCTTTAGAACAAGATTTTGGATGTTTTCTTTCCTGGCAGAGTTTCTCCTTGCAAGATATGGTGGAAAAGCTTTTTGCTGAGTGTAGAGCGGCAAGACACGCAGAAGACGCAGATACGCAGCTCTCCGAAGCTAAGTGCCGGTCCCGGGCTTCTTTCGGCACAAACCGCTCTCAGGAGCTCCCTGCGCTCGCCACAATGCTCTGTGTGCGAAGAAGCCGCTTCTTCGCCTCCGGGAGAATCGGCGAGCGGCAGCTTCCCAAAGGCGAAGATGCAAGCTGCAGCACACAGGCACAGTGTGGGCAGCCTTCAGACTTAGAGAAAACAGTACTTTACCACTCTCCTGCCTTTTCCATGGTTATTCTATTGGAAAAGAACGAGTTTTGGACAACTACCTTTCATTCTTGCCAAACTCTTTGCAGACCCCCGTGCAAGCTTTAGAACAAGATTTTGGATGTTTTCTTTCCTGGCAGAGTTTCTCCTTGCAAGATATGGTGGAAAAGCTTTTTGCTGAGTGTAGAGCGGCAAGACACGCAGAAGACGCAGATACGCAGCTCTCCGAAGCTAAGTGCCGGTCCCGGGCTTCTTTCGGCACAAACCGCTCTCAGGAGCTCCCCGCGCTCGCCACAATGCTCTGTGTGCGAAGAAGCCGCTTCTTCGCCTGCGGGAGAATCGGCGAGCGGCAGCTTCCCAAAGGCGAAGATGCAAGCTGCAGCACACAGGCACAGTGTGGGCAGCCTTCAGACTTAGAGAAAACAGTACTTTACCACTCTCCTGCCTTTTCCATGGTTATTCTATTGGAAAAGAACGAGTTTCGGACAACTACCTTTCATTCTTGCCAAACTCTTTGCAGACCCCCGTGCAAGCTTTAGAACAAGATTTTGGATGTTTTCTTTCCTGGCAGAGTTTCTTCTTGCAAGATATGGTGGAAAACCTTTTTGCTGAGTGTAGAGCGGCAAGACACGCAGAAGACGCAGATACGCAGCTCTCCGAAGCTAAGTGCCGGTCCCGGGCTTCTTTCGGCACAAACCGCTCTCAGGAGCTCCCCGCGCTCGCCACAATGCTCTGTGTGCGAAGAAGCCGCTTCTTCGCCTGCGGGAGAATCGGCGAGCGGCAGCTTCCCAAAGGCGAAGATGCAAGCTGCAGCACACAGGCACAGTGTGGTCAGCATTCAGACTTAGAGAAAACAGTACTTTACCACTCTCCTGCCTTTTCCATGGTTATTCTATTGGAAAAGAACGAGTTTTGGACAACTACCTTTCATTCTTGCCAAACTCTTTGCAGACCCCCGTGCAAGCTTTAGAACAAGATTTTGGATGTTTTCTTTCCTGGCAGAGTTTCTCCTTGCAAGATATGGTGGAAAAGCTTTTTGCTGAGTGTAGAGCGGCAAGACACGCAGAAGACGCGGATACGCAGCTCTCCGAAGCTAAGTGCCGGTCCCGGGCTTCTTTCGGCACAAACCGCTCTCAGGAGCTCCCTGCGCTCGCCACAATGCTCTGTGTGCGAAGAAGCCGCTTCTTCGCCTGCCGGAGAATCGGCGAGCGGCAGCTTCCCAAAGGCGAAGATGCAAGCTGCAGCACACAGGCACAGTGTGGGCAGCCTTCAGACTTAGAGAAAACAGTACTTTACCACTCTCCTGCCTTTTCCATGGTTATTCTATTGGAAAAGAACGAGTTTTGGACAACTACCTTTCATTCTTGCCAAACTCTTTGCAGACCCCCGTGCAAGCTTTAGAACAAGATTTTGGATGTTTTCTTTCCTGGCAGAGTTTCTCCTTGCAAGATATGGTGGAAAAGCTTTTTGCTGAGTGTAGAGCGGCAAGACACGCAGAAGACGCAGATACGCAGCTCTCCGAAGCTAAGTGCCGGTCCCGGGCTTCTTTCGGCACAAACCGCTCTCAGGAGCTCCCTGCGCTCGCCACAATGCTCTGTGTGCGAAGAAGCCGCTTCTTCGCCTCCGGGAGAATCGGCGAGCGGCAGCTTCCCAAAGGCGAAGATGCAAGCTGCAGCACACAGGCACAGTGTGGGCAGCCTTCAGACTTAGAGAAAACAGTACTTTACCACTCTCCTGCCTTTTCCATGGTTATTCTATTGGAAAAGAACGAGTTTTGGACAACTACCTTTCATTCTTGCCAAACTCTTTGCAGACCCCCGTGCAAGCTTTAGAACAAGATTTTGGATGTTTTCTTTCCTGGCAGAGTTTCTTCTTGCAAGATATGGTGGAAAAGCTTTTTGCTGAGTGTAGAGCGGCAAGACACGCAGAAGACGCAGATACGCAGCTCTCCGAAGCTAAGTGCCGGTCCCGGGCTTCTTTCGGCACAAACCGCTCTCAGGAGCTCCCCGCGCTCGCCACAATGCTCTGTGTGCGAAGAAGCCGCTTCTTCGCCTGCGGGAGAATCGGCGAGCGGCAGCTTCCCAAAGGCGAAGATGCAAGCTGCAGCACACAGGCACAGTGTGGGCAGCCTTCAGACTTAGAGAAAACAGTACTTTACCACTCTCCTGCCTTTTCCATGGTTATTCTATTGGAAAAGAACGAGTTTCGGACAACTACCTTTCATTCTTGCCAAACTCTTTGCAGACCCCCGTGCAAGCTTTAGAACAAGATTTTGGATGTTTTCTTTCCTGGCAGAGTTTCTCCTTGCAAGATATGGTGGAAAAGCTTTTTGCTGAGTGTAGAGCGGCAAGACACGCAGAAGACGCAGATACGCAGCTCTCCGAAGCTAAGTGCCGGTCCCGGGCTTCTTTCGGCACAAACCGCTCTCAGGAGCTCCCTGCGCTCGCCACAATGCTCTGTGTGCGAAGAAGCCGCTTCTTCGCCTCCGGGAGAATCGGCGAGCGGCAGCTTCCCAAAGGCGAAGATGCAAGCTGCAGCACACAGGCACAGTGTGGGCAGCCTTCAGACTTAGAGAAAACAGTACTTTACCACTCTCCTGCCTTATCCATGGTTATTCTATTGGAAAAGAACGAGTTTTGGACAACTACCTTTCATTCTTGCCAAACTCTTTGCAGACCCCCGTGCAAGCTTTAGAACAAGATTTTGGATGTTTTCTTTCCTGGCAGAGTTTCTCCTTGCAAGATATGGTGGAAAAGCTTTTGGCTGAGTGTAGAGCGGCAAGACACGCAGAAGACGCAGATACGCAGCTCTCCGAAGCTATGTGCCGGTCCCGGGCTTCTTTCGGCACAAACCGCTCTCAGGAGCTCCCTGCGCTCGCCACAATGCTCTGTGTGCGAAGAAGCCGCTTCTTCGCCTGCGGGAGAATCGGCGAGCGGCAGCTTCCCAAAGGCGAAGATGCAAGCTGCAGCACACAGGCACAATGTGGGCAGCCTTCAGACTTAGAGAAAACAGTACTTTACCACTCTCCTGCCTTTTCCATGGTTATTCTATTGGAAAAGAACGAGTTTTGGACAACTACCTTTCATTCTTGCCAAACTCTTTGCAGACCTGCGTGCAAGCTTTAGAACAAGATTTTGGATGTTTTCTTCCCTGGCAGAGTTTCTCCTTGCAAGATATGGTGAAAAAGCTTTTGGCTGAGTGTAGAGCGGCAAGACACGCAGAAGACGCAGATACGCAGCTCTCCGAAGCTAAGTGCCGGTCCCGGGCTTCTTTCGGCACAAACCGCTCTCAGGAGCTCCCTGCGCTCGCCACAATGCTCTGTGTGTGAAGAAGCCGCTTCTTCGCCTCCGGGAGAATCGGCGAGCGGCAGCTTCCCAAAGGCGAAGATGCAAGCTGCAGCACACAGGCACAGTGTGGGCAGCCTTCAGACTTAGAGAAAACAGTACTTTACCACTCTCCTGCCTTTTCCATGGTTATTCTATTGGAAAAGAACGAGTTTTGGACAACTACCTTTCATTCTTGCCAAACTCTTTGCAGACCCCCGTGCAAGCTTTAGAACAAGATTTTGGATGTTTTCTTTCCTGGCAGAGTTTCTTCTTGCAAGATATGGTGGAAAACCTTTTTGCTGAGTGTAGAGCGGCAAGACACGCAGAAGACGCAGATACGCAGCTCTCCGAAGCTAAGTGCCGGTCCCGGGCTTCTTTCGGCACAAACCGCTCTCAGGAGCTCCCCGCGCTCGCCACAATGCTCTGTGTGCGAAGAAGCCGCTTCTTCGCCTCCGGGAGAATCGGCGAGCGGCAGCTTGCCAAAGGCGAAGATGCAAGCTGCAGCACACAGGCACAGTGTGGGCAGCATTCAGACTTAGATAAAACAGTACTTTACCACTCTCCTGCCTTATCCATGGTTATTCTATTGGAAAAGAAGGAGTTTTGGACAACTACCTTTCATTCTTGCCAAACTCTTTGCAGACCCCCGTGCAAGCTTTAGAACAAGATTTTGGATGTTTTCTTTCCTGGCAGAGTTTCTCCTTGCAAGATATGGTGGAAAAGCTTTTTGCTGAGTGTAGAGCGGCAAGACACGCAGAAGACGCAGATACGCAGCTCTCCGAAGCTAAGTGCCGGTCCCGGGCTTCTTTCGGCACAAACCGCTCTCAGGAGCTCCCTGCGCTCGCCACAATGCTCTGTGTGCGAAGAAGCCGCTTCTTCGCCTCCGGGAGAATCGGCGAGCGGCAGCTTCCCAAAGGCGAAGATGCAAGCTGCAGCACACAGGCACAGTGTGGGCAGCATTCAGACTTAGAGAAAACAGTACTTTACCACTCTCCTGCCTTTTCCATGGTTATTCTATTGGAAAAGAACGAGTTTTGGACAACTACCTTTCATTCTTGCCAAACTCTTTGCAGACCCCCGTGCAAGCTTTAGAACAAGATTTTGGATGTTTTCTTTCCTGGCAGAGTTTCTCCTTGCAAGATATGGTGGAAAAGCTTTTGGCTGAGTGTAGAGCGGCAAGACGCAGAAGACGCAGATACGCAGCTCTCCGAAGCTAAGTGCCGGTCCCGGGCTTCTTTCGGCACAAACCGCTCTCAGGAGCTCCCTGCGCTCGCCACAATGCTCTGTGTGCGAAGAAGCCGCTTCTTCGCCTCCGGGAGAATCGGCGAGCGGCAGCTTCCCAAAGGCGAAGATGCAAGCTGCAGCACACAGGCACAGTGTGGGCAGCCTTCAGACTTAGAGAAAACAGTACTTTACCACTCTCCTGCCTTTTCCATGGTTATTCTATTGGAAAAGAACGAGTTTTGGACAACTACCTTTCATTCTTGCCAAACTCTTTGCAGACCCCCGTGCAAGCTTTAGAACAAGATTTTGGATGTTTTCTTTCCTGGCAGAGTTTCTCCTTGCAAGATATGGTGGAAAAGCTTTTTGCTGAGTGTAGAGCGGCAAGACACGCAGAAGACGCAGATACGCAGCTCTCCGAAGCTAAGTGCCGGTCCCGGGCTTCTTTCGGCACAAACCTCTCTCAGGAGCTCCCTGCGCTCGCCACAATGCTCTGTGTGCGAAGAAGCCGCTTCTTCGCCTGCGGGAGAATCGGCGAGCGGCAGCTTCCCAAAGGCGAAGATGCAAGCTGCAGCACACAGGCACAGTGTGGGCAGCCTTCAGACTTAGAGAAAACAGTACTTTACCACTCTCCTGCCTTTTCCATGGTTATTCTATTGGAAAAGAACGAGTTTTGGACAACTACCTTTCATTCTTGCCAAACTCTTTGCAGACCCCCGTGCAAGCTTTAGAACAAGATTTTGGATGTTTTCTTTCCTGGCAGAGTTTCTCCTTGCAAGATATGGTGGAAAAGCTTTTGGCTGAGTGTAGAGCGGCAAGACACGCAGAAGACACAGATACGCAGCTCTCCGAAGCTAAGTGCCGGTCCCGGGCTTCTTTCGGCACAAACCGCTCTCAGGAGCTCCCTGCGCTCGCCACAATGCTCTGTGTGCGAAGAAGCCGCTTCTTCGCCTCCGGGAGAATCGGCGAGCGGCAGCTTCCCAAAGGCGAAGATGCAAGCTGCAGCACACAGGCACAGTGTGGGCAGCCTTCAGACTTAGAGAAAACAGTACTTTACCACTCTCCTGCCTTTTCCATGGTTATTCTATTGGAAAAGAACGAGTTTTGGACAACTACCTTTCATTCTTGCCAAACTCTTTGCAGACCCCCGTGCAAGCTTTAGAACAAGATTTTGGATGTTTTCTTTCCTGGCAGAGTTTCTCCTTGCAAGATATGGTGGAAAAGCTTTTGGCTGAGTGTAGAGCGGCAAGACACGCAGAAGACGCAGATACGCAGCTCTCCGAAGCTAAGTGCCGGTCCCGGGCTTCTTTCGGCACTAACCGCTCTCAGGAGCTCCCTGCGCTCGCCACAATGCTCTGTGTGCGAAGAAGCCGCTTCTTCGCCTCCGGGAGAATCGGCGAGCGGCAGCTTCCCAAAGGCGAAGATGCAAGCTGCAGCACACAGGCACAGTGTGGGCAGCCTTCAGATTTAGAAAAAACAGTACTTTACCACTCTCCTGCCTTTTCCATGGTTATTCTATTGGAAAAGAACGAGTTTTGGACAACTACCTTTCATTCTTGCCAAACTCTTTGCAGACCCCCGTGCAAGCTTTAGAACAAGATTTTGGATGTTTTCTTTCCTGGCAGAGTTTCTCCTTGCAAGATATGGTGGAAAAGCTTTTTGCTGAGTGTAGAGCGGCAAGACACGCAGAAGACGCAGATACGCAGCTCTCCGAAGCTAAGTGCCGGTCCCGGGCTTCTTTCGGCACAAACCGCTCTCAGGAGCTCCCTGCGCTCGCCACAATGCTCTGTGTGCGAAGAAGCCGCTTCTTCGCCTGCGGGAGAATCGGCGAGCGGCAGCTTCCCAAAGGCGAAGATGCAAGCTGCAGCACACAGGCACAGTGTGGGCAGCCTTCAGACTTAGAGAAAACAGTACTTTACCACTCTCCTGCCTTTTCCATGGTTATTCTATTGGAAAAGAACGAGTTTTGGACAACTACCTTTCATTCTTGCCAAACTCTTTGCAGACCCCCGTGCAAGCTTTAGAACAAGTTTTTGGATGTTTTCTTTCCTGGCAGAGTTTCTCCTTGCAAGATATGGTGGAAAAGCTTTTTGCTGAGTGTAGAGCGGCAAGACACGCAGAAGACGCGGATACGCAGCTCTCCGAAGCTAAGTGCCGGTCCCGGGCTTCTTTCGGCACAAACCGCTCTCAGGAGCTCCCTGCGCTCGCCACAATGCTCTGTGTGCGAAGAAGCCGCTTCTTCGCCTCCGGGAGAATCGGCGAGCGGCAGCTTCCCAAAGGCGAAGATGCAAGCTGCAGCACGCAGGCACAGTGTGGGCAGCCTTCAGACTTAGAGAAAACAGTACTTTACCACTCTCCTGCCTTTTCCATGGTTATTCTATTGGAAAAGAACGAGTTTTGGACAACTACCTTTCATTCTTGCCAAACTCTTTGCAGACCCCCGTGCAAGCTTTAGAACAAGATTTTGGATGTTTTCTTTCCTGGCAGAGTTTCTCCTTGCAAGATATGGTGGAAAAGCTTTTGGCTGAGTGTAGAGCGGCAAGACACGCAGAAGACGCAGATACGCAGCTCTCCGAAGCTAAGTGCCGGTCCCGGGCTTCTTTCGGCACAAACCGCTCTCAGGAGCTCCCTGCGCTCGCCACAATGCTCTGTGTGCGAAGAAGCCGCTTCTTCGCCTCCGGGAGAATCGGCGAGCGGCAGCTTCCCAAAGGCGAAGATGCAAGCTGCAGCACGCAGGCACAGTGTGGGCAGCCTTCAGACTTAGAGAAAACAGTACTTTACCACTCTCCTGCCTTTTCCATGGTTATTCTATTGGAAAAGAACGAGTTTTGGACAACTACCTTTCATTCTTGCCAAACTCTTTGCAGACCCCCGTGCAAGCTTTAGAACAAGATTTTGGATGTTTTCTTTCCTGGCAGAGTTTCTCCTTGCAAGATATGGTGGAAAAGCTTTTGGCTGAGTGTAGAGCGGCAAGACACGCAGAAGACGCAGATACGCAGCTCTCCGAAGCTAAGTGCCGGTCCCGGGCTTCTTTCGGCACAAACCGCTCTCAGGAGCTCCCTGCGCTCGCCACAATGCTCTGTGTGCGAAGAAGCCGCTTCTTCGCCTCCGGGAGAATCGGCGAGCGGCAGCTTCCCAAAGGCGAAGATGCAAGCTGCAGCACACAGGCACAGTGTGGGCAGCCTTCAGACTTAGAGAAAACAGTACTTTACCACTCTCCTGCCTTTTCCATGGTTATTCTATTGGAAAAGAACGAGTTTTGGACAACTACCTTTCATTCTTGCCAAACTCTTTGCAGACCCCCGTGCAAGCTTTAGAACAAGATTTTGGATGTTTTCTTTCCTGGCAGAGTTTCTCCTTGCAAGATATGGTGGAAAAGCTTTTTGCTGAGTGTAGAGCGGCAAGACACGCAGAAGACGCAGATACGCAGCTCTCCGAAGCTAAGTGCCGGTCCCGGGCTTCTTTCGGCACAAACCGCTCTCAGGAGCTCCCTGCGCTCGCCACAATGCTCTGTGTGCGAAGAAGCCGCTTCTTCGCCTCCGGGAGAATCGGCGAGCGGCAGCTTCCCAAAGGCGAAGATGCAAGCTGCAGCACACAGGCACAGTGTGGGCAGCCTTCAGACTTAGAGAAAACAGTACTTTACCACTCTCCTGCCTTTTCCATGGTTATTCTATTGGAAAAGAACGAGTTTTGGACAACTACCTTTCATTCTTGCCAAACTCTTTGCAGACCTCCGTGCAAGCTTTAGAACAAGATTTTGGATGTTTTCTTTCCTGGCAGAGTTTCTCCTTGCAAGATATGGTGGAAAAGCTTTTGGCTGAGTGTAGAGCGGCAAGACACGCAGAAGACGCAGATACGCAGCTCTCCGAAGCTAAGTGCCGGTCCCGGGCTTCTTTCGGCACAAACCGCTCTCAGCAGCTCCCTGCGCTCGCCACAATGCTCTGTGTGCGAAGAAGCCGCTTCTTCGCCTGCGGGAGAATCGGCGAGCGGCAGCTTCCCAAAGGCAAAGATGCAAGCTGCAGCACACAGGCACAGTGTGGGCAGCATTCAGACTTAGATAAAACAGTACTTTACCACTCTCCTGCCTTATCCATGGTTATTCTATTGGAAAAGAAGGAGTTTTGGACAACTACCTTTCATTCTTGCCAAACTCTTTGCAGACCCCCGTGCAAGCTTTAGAACAAGATTTTGGATGTTTTCTTTCCTGGCAGAGTTTCTCCTTGCAAGATATGGTGGAAAAGCTTTTGGCTGAGTGTAGAGCGGCAAGACACGCAGAAGACGCAGATACGCAGCTCTCCGAAGCTAAGTGCCGGTCCCGGGCTTCTTTCGGCACAAACCGCTCTCAGGAGCTCCCTGCGCTCGCCACAATGCTCTGTGTGCGAAGAAGCCGCTTCTTCGCCTCCGGAGAATCGGCGAGCGGCAGCTTCCCAAAGGCGAAGATGCAAGCTGCAGCACACAGGCACAGTGTGGGCAGCATTCAGACTTAGAGAAAACAGTACTTTACCACTCTCCTGCCTTTTCCATGGTTATTCTATTGGAAAAGAACGAGTTTTGGACAACTACCTTTCATTCTTGCCAAACTCTTTGCAGACCCCCGTGCAAGCTTTAGAACAAGATTTTGGATGTTTTCTTTCCTGGCAGAGTTTCTCCTTGCAAGATATGGTGGAAAAGCTTTTGGCTGAGTGTAGAGCGGCAAGACGCAGAAGACGCAGATACGCAGCTCTCCGAAGCTAAGTGCCGGTCCCGGGCTTCTTTCGGCACAAACCGCTCTCAGGAGCTCCCTGCGCTCGCCACAATGCTCTGTGTGCGAAGAAGCCGCTTCTTCGCCTGCGGGAGAATCGGCGAGCGGCAGCTTCCCAAAGGCGAAGATGCAAGCTGCAGCACACAGGCACAGTGTGGGCAGCCTTCAGACTTAGAGAAAACAGTACTTTACCACTCTCCTGCCTTTTCCATGGTTATTCTATTGGAAAAGGACGAGTTTTGGACAACTACCTTTCATTCTTGCCAAACTCTTTGCAGACCCCCGTGCAAGCTTTAGAACAAGATTTTGGATGTTTTCTTTCCTGGCAGAGTTTCTCCTTGCAAGATATGGTGGAAAAGCTTTTTGCTGAGTGTAGAGCGGCAAGACACGCAGAAGACGCAGATACGCAGCTCTCCGAAGCTAAGTGCCGGTCCCGGGCTTCTTTCGGCACAAACCGCTCTCAGGAGCTCCCTGCGCTCGCCACAATGCTCTGTGTGCGAAGAAGCCGCTTCTTCGCCTGCGGGAGAATCGGCGAGCGGCAGCTTCCCAAAGGCGAAGATGCAAGCTGCAGCACACAGGCACAGTGTGGGCAGCCTTCAGACTTAGAGAAAACAGTACTTTACCACTCTCCTGCCTTTTCCATGGTTATTCTATTGGAAAAGAACGAGTTTTGGACAACTACCTTTCATTCTTGCCAGACTCTTTGCAGACCCCCGTGCAAGCTTTAGAACAAGATTTTGGATGTTTTCTTTCCTGGCAGAGTTTCTCCTTGCAAGATATGGTGGAAAAGCTTTTTGCTGAGTGTAGAGCGGCAAGACACGCAGAAGACGCAGATACGCAGCTCTCCGAAGCTAAGTGCCGGTCCCGGGCTTCTTTCGGCACAAACCGCTCTCAGGAGCTCCCTGCGCTCGCCACAATGCTCTGTGTGCGAAGAAGCCGCTTCTTCGCCTCCGGGAGAATCGGCGAGCGGCAGCTTCCCAAAGGCGAAGATGCAAGCTGCAGCACACAGGCACAGTGTGGGCAGCCTTCAGACTTAGAGAAAACAGTACTTTACCACTCTCCTGCCTTTTCCATGGTTATTCTATTGGAAAAGAACGAGTTTTGGACAACTACCTTTCATTCTTGCCAAACTCTTTGCAGACCCCCGTGCAAGCTTTAGAACAAGATTTTGGATGTTTTCTTTCCTGGCAGAGTTTCTCCTTGCAAGATATGGTGGAAAAGCTTTTTGCTGAGTGTAGAGCGGCAAGACACGCAGAAGACGCAGATACGCAGCTCTCCGAAGCTAAGTGCCGGTCCCGGGCTTCTTTCGGCACAAACCGCTCTCAGGAGCTCCCTGCGCTCGCCACAATGCTCTGTGTGCGAAGAAGCCGCTTCTTCGCCTGCGGGAGAATCGGCGAGCGGCAGCTTCCCAAAGGCGAAGATGCAAGCTGCAGCACACAGGCACAGTGTGGGCAGCCTTCAGACTTAGAGAAAACAGTACTTTACCACTCTCCTGCCTTTTCCATGGTTATTCTATTGGAAAAGAACGAGTTTTGGACAACTACCTTTCATTCTTGCCAAACTCTTTGCAGACCTCCGTGCAAGCTTTAGAACAAGATTTTGGATGTTTTCTTTCCTGGCAGAGTTTCTCCTTGCAAGATATGGTGGAAAAGCTTTTTGCTGAGTGTAGAGCGGCAAGACACGCAGAAGACGCAGATACGCAGCTCTCCGAAGCTAAGTGCCGGTCCCGGGCTTCTTTCGGCACAAACCGCTCTCAGGAGCTCCCTGCGCTCGCCACAATGCTCTGTGTGCGAAGAAGCCGCTTCTTCGCCTCCGGGAGAATCGGCGAGCGGCAGCTTCCCAAAGGCGAAGATGCAAGCTGCAGCACACAGGCACAGTGTGGGCAGCCTTCAGACTTAGAGAAAACAGTACTTTACCACTCTCCTGCCTTTTCCATGGTTATTCTATTGGAAAAGAACGAGTTTTGGACAACTACCTTTCATTCTTGCCAAACTCTTTGCAGACCCCCGTGCAAGCTTTAGAACAAGATTTTGGATGTTTTCTTTCCTGGCAGAGTTTCTCCTTGCAAGATATGGTGGAAAAGCTTTTGGCTGAGTGTAGAGCGGCAAGACACGCAGAAGACGCAGATACGCAGCTCTCCAAAGCTAAGTGCCGGTCCCGGGCTTCTTTCGGCACAAACCGCTCTCAGGAGCTCCCTGCGCTCGCCACAATGCTCTGTGTGCGAAGAAGCCGCTTCTTCGCCTCCGGGAGAATCGGCGAGCGGCAGCTTCCCAAAGGCGAAGATGCAAGCTGCAGCACACAGGCACAGTGTGGGCAGCCTTCAGATTTAGAAAAAACAGTACTTTACCACTCTCCTGCCTTTTCCATGGTTATTCTATTGGAAAAGAACGAGTTTTGGACAACTACCTTTCATTCTTGCCAAACTCTTTGCAGACCCCCGTGCAAGCTTTAGAACAAGATTTTGGATGTTTTCTTTCCTGGCAGAGTTTCTCCTTGCAAGATATGGTGGAAAAGCTTTTTGCTGAGTGTAGAGCGGCAAGACACGCAGAAGACGCAGATACGCAGCTCTCCGAAGCTAAGTGCCGGTCCCGGGCTTCTTTCGGCACAAACCGCTCTCAGGAGCTCCCTGCGCTCGCCACAATGCTCTGTGTGCGAAGAAGCCGCTTCTTCGCCTGCGGGAGAATCGGCGAGCGGCAGCTTCCCAAAGGCGAAGATGCAAGCTGCAGCACACAGGCACAGTGTGGGCAGCCTTCAGACTTAGAGAAAACAGTACTTTACCACTCTCCTGCCTTTTCCATGGTTATTCTATTGGAAAAGAACGAGTTTTGGACAACTACCTTTCATTCTTGCCAAACTCTTTGCAGACCCCCGTGCAAGCTTTAGAACAAGTTTTTGGATGTTTTCTTTCCTGGCAGAGTTTCTCCTTGCAAGATATGGTGGAAAAGCTTTTTGCTGAGTGTAGAGCGGCAAGACACGCAGAAGACGCGGATACGCAGCTCTCCGAAGCTAAGTGCCGGTCCCGGGCTTCTTTCGGCACAAACCGCTCTCAGGAGCTCCCTGCGCTCGCCACAATGCTCTGTGTGCGAAGAAGCCGCTTCTTCGCCTCCGGGAGAATCGGCGAGCGGCAGCTTCCCAAAGGCGAAGATGCAAGCTGCAGCACGCAGGCACAGTGTGGGCAGCCTTCAGACTTAGAGAAAACAGTACTTTACCACTCTCCTGCCTTTTCCATGGTTATTCTATTGGAAAAGAACGAGTTTTGGACAACTACCTTTCATTCTTGCCAAACTCTTTGCAGACCCCCGTGCAAGCTTTAGAACAAGATTTTGGATGTTTTCTTTCCTGGCAGAGTTTCTCCTTGCAAGATATGGTGGAAAAGCTTTTGGCTGAGTGTAGAGCGGCAAGACACGCAGAAGACGCAGATACGCAGCTCTCCGAAGCTAAGTGCCGGTCCCGGGCTTCTTTCGGCACAAACCGCTCTCAGGAGCTCCCTGCGCTCGCCACAATGCTCTGTGTGCGAAGAAGCCGCTTCTTCGCCTCCGGGAGAATCGGCGAGCGGCAGCTTCCCAAAGGCGAAGATGCAAGCTGCAGCACGCAGGCACAGTGTGGGCAGCCTTCAGACTTAGAGAAAACAGTACTTTACCACTCTCCTGCCTTTTCCATGGTTATTCTATTGGAAAAGAACGAGTTTTGGACAACTACCTTTCATTCTTGCCAAACTCTTTGCAGACCCCCGTGCAAGCTTTAGAACAAGATTTTGGATGTTTTCTTTCCTGGCAGAGTTTCTCCTTGCAAGATATGGTGGAAAAGCTTTTGGCTGAGTGTAGAGCGGCAAGACACGCAGAAGACGCAGATACGCAGCTCTCCGAAGCTAAGTGCCGGTCCCGGGCTTCTTTCGGCACAAACCGCTCTCAGGAGCTCCCTGCGCTCGCCACAATGCTCTGTGTGCGAAGAAGCCGCTTCTTCGCCTCCGGGAGAATCGGCGAGCGGCAGCTTCCCAAAGGCGAAGATGCAAGCTGCAGCACACAGGCACAGTGTGGGCAGCCTTCAGACTTAGAGAAAACAGTACTTTACCACTCTCCTGCCTTTTCCATGGTTATTCTATTGGAAAAGAACGAGTTTTGGACAACTACCTTTCATTCTTGCCAAACTCTTTGCAGACCCCCGTGCAAGCTTTAGAACAAGATTTTGGATGTTTTCTTTCCTGGCAGAGTTTCTCCTTGCAAGATATGGTGGAAAAGCTTTTTGCTGAGTGTAGAGCGGCAAGACACACAGAAGACGCAGATACGCAGCTCTCCGAAGCTAAGTGCCGGTCCCGGGCTTCTTTCGGCACAAACCGCTCTCAGGAGCTCCCTGCGCTCGCCACAATGCTCTGTGTGCGAAGAAGCCGCTTCTTCGCCTCCGGGAGAATCGGCGAGCGGCAGCTTCCCAAAGGCGAAGATGCAAGCTGCAGCACACAGGCACAGTGTGGGCAGCCTTCAGACTTAGAGAAAACAGTACTTTACCACTCTCCTGCCTTTTCCATGGTTATTCTATTGGAAAAGAACGAGTTTTGGACAACTACCTTTCATTCTTGCCAAACTCTTTGCAGACCTCCGTGCAAGCTTTAGAACAAGATTTTGGATGTTTTCTTTCCTGGCAGAGTTTCTCCTTGCAAGATATGGTGGAAAAGCTTTTTGCTGAGTGTAGAGCGGCAAGACACGCAGAAGACGCAGATACGCAGCTCTCCGAAGCTAAGTGCCGGTCCCGGGCTTCTTTCGGCACAAACCGCTCTCAGCAGCTCCCTGCGCTCGCCACAATGCTCTGTGTGCGAAGAAGCCGCTTCTTCGCCTGCGGGAGAATCGGCGAGCGGCAGCTTCCCAAAGGCGAAGATGCAAGCTGCAGCACACAGGCACAGTGTGGGCAGCATTCAGACTTAGATAAAACAGTACTTTACCACTCTCCTGCCTTATCCATGGTTATTCTATTGGAAAAGAAGGAGTTTTGGACAACTACCTTTCATTCTTGCCAAACTCTTTGCAGACCCCCGTGCAAGCTTTAGAACAAGATTTTGGATGTTTTCTTTCCTGGCAGAGTTTCGACTTGCAAGATATGGTGGAAAAGCTTTTTGCTGAGTGTAGAGCGGCAAGACACGCAGAAGACGCAGATACGCAGCTCTCCGAAGCTAAGTGCCGGTCCCGGGCTTCTTTCGGCACAAACCGCTCTCAGCAGCTCCCTGCGCTCGCCACAATGCTCTGTGTGCGAAGAAGCCGCTTCTTCGCCTGCGGGAGAATCGGCGAGCGGCAGCTTGCCAAAGGCGAAGATGCAAGCTGCAGCACACAGGCACAGTGTGGGCAGCATTCAGACTTAGAGAAAACAGTACTTTACCACTCTCCTGCCTTTTCCATGGTTATTCTATTGGAAAAGAACGAGTTTTGGACAACTACCTTTCATTCTTGCCAAACTCTTTGCAGACCCCCGTGCAAGCTTTAGAACAAGATTTTGGATGTTTTCTTTCCTGGCAGAGTTTCTCCTTGCAAGATATGGTGGAAAAGCTTTTGGCTGAGTGTAGAGCGGCAAGACACGCAGAAGACGCAGATACGCAGCTCTCCGAAGCTAAGTGCCGGTCCCGGGCTTCTTTCGGCACAAACCGCTCTCAGGAGCTCCCTGCGCTCGCCACAATGCTCTGTGTGCGAAGAAGCCGCTTCTTCGCCTCCGGGAGAATCGGCGAGCGGCAGCTTCCCAAAGGCGAAGATGCAAGCTGCAGCACGCAGGCACAGTGTGGGCAGCCTTCAGACTTAGAGAAAACAGTACTTTACCACTCTCCTGCCTTTTCCATGGTTATTCTATTGGAAAAGAACGAGTTTTGGACAACTACCTTTCATTCTTGCCAAACTCTTTGCAGACCCCCGTGCAAGCTTTAGAACAAGATTTTGGATGTTTTCTTTCCTGGCAGAGTTTCTCCTTGCAAGATATGCTGGAAAAGCTTTTGGCTGAGTGTAGAGCGGCAAGACACGCAGAAGACGCAGATACGCAGCTCTCCGAAGCTAAGTGCCGGTCCCGGGCTTCTTTCGGCACAAACCGCTCTCAGGAGCTCCCTGCGCTCGCCACAATGCTCTGTGTGCGAAGAAGCCGCTTCTTCGCCTGCGGGAGAATCGGCGAGCGGCAGCTTGCCAAAGGCGAAGATGCAAGCTGCAGCACACAGGCACAGTGTGGGCAGCATTCAGACTTAGAGAAAACAGTACTTTACCACTCTCCTGCCTTTTCCATGGTTATTCTATTGGAAAAGAACGAGTTTTGGACAACTACCTTTCATTCTTGCCAAACTCTTTGCAGACCCCCGTGCAAGCTTTAGAACAAGATTTTGGATGTTTTCTTTCCTGGCAGAGTTTCTCCTTGCAAGATATGGTGGAAAAGCTTTTGGCTGAGTGTAGAGCGGCAAGACACGCAGAAGACGCAGATACGCAGCTCTCCGAAGCTAAGTGCCGGTCCCGGGCTTCTTTCGGCACAAACCGCTCTCAGGAGCTCCCTGCGCTCGCCACAATGCTCTGTGTGCGAAGAAGCCGCTTCTTCGCCTCCGGGAGAATCGGCGAGCGGCAGCTTCCCAAAGGCGAAGATGCAAGCTGCAGCACACAGGCACAGTGTGGGCAGCATTCAGACTTAGAGAAAACAGTACTTTACCACTCTCCTGCCTTTTCCATGGTTATTCTATTGGAAAAGAACGAGTTTTGGACAACTACCTTTCATTCTTGCCAAACTCTTTGCAGACCCCCGTGCAAGCTTTAGAACAAGATTTTGGATGTTTTCTTTCCTGGCAGAGTTTCTCCTTGCAAGATATGGTGGAAAAGCTTTTTGCTGAGTGTAGAGCGGCAAGACACGCAGAAGACGCAGATACGCAGCTCTCCGAAGCTAAGTGCCGGTCCCGGGCTTCTTTCGGCACAAACCGCTCTCAGGAGCTCCCTGCGCTCGCCACAATGCTCTGTGTGCGAAGAAGCCGCTTCTTCGCCTCCGGGAGAATCGGCGAGCGGCAGCTTCCCAAAGGCGAAGATGCAAGCTGCAGCACACAGGCACAGTGTGGGCAGCCTTCAGACTTAGAGAAAACAGTACTTTACCACTCTCCTGCCTTTTCCATGGTTATTCTATTGGAAAAGAACGAGTTTTGGACAACTACCTTTCATTCTTGCCAAACTCTTTGCAGACCCCCGTGCAAGCTTTAGAACAAGATTTTGGATGTTTTCTTTCCTGGCAGAGTTTCTCCTTGCAAGATATGGTGGAAAAGCTTTTGGCTGAGTGTAGAGCGGCAAGACACGCAGAAGACGCAGATACGCAGCTCTCCGAAGCTAAGTGCCGGTCCCGGGCTTCTTTCGGCACAAACCGCTCTCAGGAGCTCCCTGCGCTCGCCACAATGCTCTGTGTGCGAAGAAGCCGCTTCTTCGCCTGCGGGAGAATCGGCGAGCGGCAGCTTCCCAAAGGCGAAGATGCAAGCTGCAGCACACAGGCACAGTGTGGGCAGCCTTCAGACTTAGAGAAAACAGTACTTTACCACTCTCCTGCCTTTTCCATGGTTATTCTATTGGAAAAGAACGAGTTTTGGACAACTACCTTTCATTCTTGCCAAACTCTTTGCAGACCTCCGTGCAAGCTTTAGAACAAGATTTTGGATGTTTTCTTTCCTGGCAGAGTTTCTCCTTGCAAGATATGGTGGAAAAGCTTTTTGCTGAGTGTAGAGCGGCAAGACACGCAGAAGACGCAGATACGCAGCTCTCCGAAGCTAAGTGCCGGTCCCGGGCTTCTTTCGGCACAAACCGCTCTCAGGAGCTCCCTGCGCTCGCCACAATGCTCTGTGTGCGAAGAAGCCGCTTCTTCGCCTCCGGGAGAATCGGCGAGCGGCAGCTTCCCAAAGGCGAAGATGCAAGCTGCAGCACGCAGGCACAGTGTGGGCAGCCTTCAGACTTAGAGAAAACAGTACTTTACCACTCTCCTGCCTTATCCATGGTTATTCTATTGGAAAAGAACGAGTTTTGGACAACTACCTTTCATTCTTGCCAAACTCTTTGCAGACCCCCGTGCAAGCTTTAGAACAAGATTTTGGATGTTTTCTTTCCTGGCAGAGTTTCTCCTTGCAAGATATGGTGGAAAAGCTTTTGGCTGAGTGTAGAGCGGCAAGACACGCAGAAGACGCAGATACGCAGCTCTCCGAAGCTAAGTGCCGGTCCCGGGCTTCTTTCGGCACAAACCGCTCTCAGGAGCTCCCTGCGCTCGCCACAATGCTCTGTGTGCGAAGAAGCCGCTTCTTCGCCTCCAGGAGAATCGGCGAGCGGCAGCTTCCCAAAGGCGAAGATGCAAGCTGCAGCACACAGGCACAGTGTGGGCAGCCTTCAGACTTAGAGAAAACAGTACTTTACCACTCTCCTGCCTTTTCCATGGTTATTCTATTGGAAAAGAACGAGTTTTGGACAACTACCTTTCATTCTTGCCAAACTCTTTGCAGACCCCCGTGCAAGCTTTAGAACAAGATTTTGGATGTTTTCTTTCCTGGCAGAGTTTCTCCTTGCAAGATATGGTGGAAAAGCTTTTGGCTGAGTGTAGAGCGGCAAGACACGCAGAAGACGCAGATACGCAGCTCTCCGAAGCTAAGTGCCGGTCCCGGGCTTCTTTCGGCACAAACCGCTCTCAGGAGCTCCCTGCGCTCGCCACAATGCTCTGTGTGCGAAGAAGCCGCTTCTTCGCCTCCGGGAGAATCGGCGAGCGGCAGCTTCCCAAAGGCGAAGATGCAAGCTGCAGCACACAGGCACAGTGTGGGCAGCCTTCAGACTTAGAGAAAACAGTACTTTACCACTCTCCTGCCTTTTCCATGGTTATTCTATTGGAAAAGAACGAGTTTTGGACAACTACCTTTCATTCTTGCCAAACTCTTTGCAGACCCCCGTGCAAGCTTTAGAACAAGATTTTGGATGTTTTCTTTCCTGGCAGAGTTTCTCCTTGCAAGATATGGTGGAAAAGCTTTTGGCTGAGTGTAGAGCGGCAAGACACGCAGAAGACGCAGATACGCAGCTCTCCGAAGCTAAGTGCCGGTCCCGGGCTTCTTTCGGCACAAACCGCTCTCAGGAGCTCCCTGCGCTCGCCACAATGCTCTGTGTGCGAAGAAGCCGCTTCTTCGCCTGCGGGAGAATCGGCGAGCGGCAGCTTCCCAAAGGCGAAGATGCAAGCTGCAGCACACAGGCAAGTGTGGGCAGCCTTCAGACTTAGAGAAAACAGTACTTTACCACTCTCCTGCCTTTTCCATGGTTATTCTATTGGAAAAGAACGAGTTTTGGACAACTACCTTTCATTCTTGCCAAACTCTTTGCAGACCCCCGTGCAAGCTTTAGAACAAGATTTTGGATGTTTTCTTTCCTGGCAGAGTTTCTCCTTGCAAGATATGGTGGAAAAGCTTTTTGCTGAGTGTAGAGCGGCAAGACACGCAGAAGACGCAGATACGCAGCTCTCCGAAGCTAAGTGCCGGTCCCGGGCTTCTTTCGGCACAAACCGCTCTCAGGAGCTCCCTGCGCTCGCCACAATGCTCTGTGTGCGAAGAAGCCGCTTCTTCGCCTCCGGGAGAATCGGCGAGCGGCAGCTTCCCAAAGGCGAAGATGCAAGCTGCAGCACACAGGCACAGTGTGGGCAGCATTCAGACTTAGAGAAAACAGTACTTTACCACTCTCCTGCCTTTTCCATGGTTATTCTATTGGAAAAGAACGAGTTTTGGACAACTACCTTTCATTCTTGCCAAACTCTTTGCAGACCCCCGTGCAAGCTTTAGAACAAGATTTTGGATGTTTTCTTTCCTGGCAGAGTTTCTCCTTGCAAGATATGGTGGAAAAGCTTTTGGCTGAGTGTAGAGCGGCAAGACACGCAGAAGACGCAGATACGCAGCTCTCCGAAGCTAAGTGCCGGTCCCGGGCTTCTTTCGGCACAAACCGCTCTCAGGAGCTCCCTGCGCTCGCCACAATGCTCTGTGTGCGAAGAAGCCGCTTCTTCGCCTGCGGGAGAATCGGCGAGCGGCAGCTTCCCAAAGGCGAAGATGCAAGCTGCAGCACACAGGCACAGTGTGGGCAGCCTTCAGACTTAGAGAAAACAGTACTTTACCACTCTCCTGCCTTTTCCATGGTTATTCTATTGGAAAAGAACGAGTTTTGGACAACTACCTTTCATTCTTGCCAAACTCTTTGCAGACCCCCGTGCAAGCTTTAGAACAAGATTTTGGATGTTTTCTTTCCTGGCAGAGTTTCTCCTTGCAAGATATGGTGGAAAAGCTTTTGGCTGAGTGTAGAGCGGCAAGACACGCAGAAGACGCAGATACGCAGCTCTCCGAAGCTAAGTGCCGGTCCCGGGCTTCTTTCGGCACAAACCGCTCTCAGGAGCTCCCTGCGCTCGCCACAATGCTCTGTGTGCGAAGAAGCCGCTTCTTCGCCTGCGGGAGAATCGGCGAGCGGCAGCTTCCCAAAGGCGAAGATGCAAGCTGCAGCACACAGGCAAGTGTGGGCAGCCTTCAGACTTAGAGAAAACAGTACTTTACCACTCTCCTGCCTTTTCCATGGTTATTCTATTGGAAAAGAACGAGTTTTGGACAACTACCTTTCATTCTTGCCAAACTCTTTGCAGACCCCCGTGCAAGCTTTAGAACAAGATTTTGGATGTTTTCTTTCCTGGCAGAGTTTCTCCTTGCAAGATATGGTGGAAAAGCTTTTGGCTGAGTGTAGAGCGGCAAGACACGCAGAAGACGCAGATACGCAGCTCTCCGAAGCTAAGTGCCGGTCCCGGGCTTCTTTCGGCACAAACCGCTCTCAGGAGCTCCCTGCGCTCGCCACAATGCTCTGTGTGCGAAGAAGCCGCTTCTTCGCCTCCGGGAGAATCGGCGAGCGGCAGCTTCCCAAAGGCGAAGATGCAAGCTGCAGCACACAGGCACAGTGTGGGCAGCATTCAGACTTAGAGAAAACAGTACTTTACCACTCTCCTGCCTTTTCCATGGTTATTCTATTGGAAAAGAACGAGTTTTGGACAACTACCTTTCATTCTTGCCAAACTCTTTGCAGACCCCCGTGCAAGCTTTAGAACAAGATTTTGGATGTTTTCTTTCCTGGCAGAGTTTCTCCTTGCAAGATATGGTGGAAAAGCTTTTGGCTGAGTGTAGAGCGGCAAGACACGCAGAAGACGCAGATACGCAGCTCTCCGAAGCTAAGTGCCGGTCCCGGGCTTCTTTCGGCACAAACCGCTCTCAGGAGCTCCCTGCGCTCGCCACAATGCTCTGTGTGCGAAGAAGCCGCTTCTTCGCCTGCGGGAGAATCGGCGAGCGGCAGCTTCCCAAAGGCGAAGATGCAAGCTGCAGCACACAGGCACAGTGTGGGCAGCCTTCAGACTTAGAGAAAACAGTACTTTACCACTCTCCTGCCTTATCCATGGTTATTCTATTGGAAAAGAACGAGTTTTGGACAACTACCTTTCATTCTTGCCAAACTCTTTGCAGACCCCCGTGCAAGCTTTAGAACAAGATTTTGGATGTTTTCTTTCCTGGCAGAGTTTCTCCTTGCAAGATATGGTGGAAAAGCTTTTTGCTGAGTGTAGAGCGGCAAGACACGCAGAAGACGCGGATACGCAGCTCTCCGAAGCTAAGTGCCGGTCCCGGGCTTCTTTCGGCACAAACCGCTCTCAGGAGCTCCCTGCGCTCGCCACAATGCTCTGTGTGCGAAGAAGCCGCTTCTTCGCCTCCGGGAGAATCGGCGAGCGGCAGCTTCCCAAAGGCGAAGATGCAAGCTGCAGCACACAGGCACAGTGTGGGCAGCCTTCAGACTTAGAGAAAACAGTACTTTACCACTCTCCTGCCTTTTCCATGGTTATTCTATTGGAAAAGAACGAGTTTTGGACAACTACCTTTCATTCTTGCCAAACTCTTTGCAGACCCCCGTGCAAGCTTTAGAACAAGATTTTGGATGTTTTCTTTCCTGGCAGAGTTTCTCCTTGCAAGATATGGTGGAAAAGCTTTTTGCTGAGTGTAGAGCGGCAAGACACGCAGAAGACGCAGATACGCAGCTCTCCGAAGCTAAGTGCCGGTCCCGGGCTTCTTTCGGCACAAACCGCTCTCAGGAGCTCCCTGCGCTCGCCACAATGCTCTGTGTGCGAAGAAGCCGCTTCTTCGCCTCCGGGAGAATCGGCGAGCGGCAGCTTCCCAAAGGCGAAGATGCAAGCTGCAGCACACAGGCACAGTGTGGGCAGCCTTCAGACTTAGAGAAAACAGTACTTTACCACTCTCCTGCCTTTTCCATGGTTATTCTATTGGAAAAGAACGAGTTTTGGACAACTACCTTTCATTCTTGCCAAACTCTTTGCAGACCCCCGTGCAAGCTTAAGAACAAGATTTTGGATGTTTTCTTTCCTGGCAGAGTTTCTCCTTGCAAGATATGGTGGAAAAGCTTTTGGCTGAGTGTAGAGCGGCAAGACACGCAGAAGACGCAGATACGCAGCTCTCCGAAGCTAAGTGCCGGTCCCGGGCTTCTTTCGGCACAAACCGCTCTCAGGAGCTCCCTGCGCTCGCCACAATGCTCTGTGTGCGAAGAAGCCGCTTCTTCGCCTGCGGGAGAATCGGCGAGCGGCAGCTTCCCAAAGGCGAAGATGCAAGCTGCAGCGCACAGGCAAGTGTGGGCAGCCTTCAGACTTAGAGAAAACAGTACTTTACCACTCTCCTGCCTTTTCCATGGTTATTCTATTGGAAAAGAACGAGTTTTGGACAACTACCTTTCATTCTTGCCAAACTCTTTGCAGACCCCCGTGCAAGCTTTAGAACAAGATTTTGGATGTTTTCTTTCCTGGCAGAGTTTCTCCTTGCAAGATATGGTGGAAAAGCTTTTTGCTGAGTGTAGAGCGGCAAGACACGCAGAAGACGCAGATACGCAGCTCTCCGAAGCTAAGTGCCGGTCCCGGGCTTCTTTCGGCACAAACCGCTCTCAGGAGCTCCCTGCGCTCGCCACAATGCTCTGTGTGCGAAGAAGCCGCTTCTTCGCCTCCGGGAGAATCGGCGAGCGGCAGCTTCCCAAAGGCGAAGATGCAAGCTGCAGCACACAGGCACAGTGTGGGCAGCATTCAGACTTAGAGAAAACAGTACTTTACCACTCTCCTGCCTTTTCCATGGTTATTCTATTGGAAAAGAACGAGTTTTGGACAACTACCTTTCATTCTTGCCAAACTCTTTGCAGACCCCCGTGCAAGCTTTAGAACAAGATTTTGGATGTTTTCTTTCCTGGCAGAGTTTCTCCTTGCAAGATATGGTGGAAAAGCTTTTGGCTGAGTGTAGAGCGGCAAGACACGCAGAAGACGCAGATACGCAGCTCTCCGAAGCTAAGTGCCGGTCCCGGGCTTCTTTCGGCACAAACCGCTCTCACGAGCTCCCTGCGCTCGCCACAATGCTCTGTGTGCGAAGAAGCCGCTTCTTCGCCTGCGGGAGAATCGGCGAGCGGCAGCTTCCCAAAGGCGAAGATGCAAGCTGCAGCACACAGGCACAGTGTGGGCAGCATTCAGACTTAGAGAAAACAGTACTTTACCACTCTCCTGCCTTTTCCATGGTTATTCTATTGGAAAAGAACGAGTTTTGGACAACTACCTTTCATTCTTGCCAAACTCTTTGCAGACCCCCGTGCAAGCTTTAGAACAAGATTTTGGATGTTTTCTTTCCTGGCAGGGTTTCTCCTTGCAAGATATGGTGGAAAAGCTTTTGGCTGAGTGTAGAGCGGCTAGACACGCAGAAGACGCAGATACGCAGCTCTCCGAAGCTAAGTGCCGGTCCCGGGCTTCTTTCGGCACAAACCGCTCTCAGGAGCTCCCTGCGCTCGCCACAATGCTCTGTGTGCGAAGAAGCCGCTTCTTCGCCTCCAGGAGAATCGGCGAGCGGCAGCTTCCCAAAGGCGAAGATGCAAGCTGCAGCACACAGGCACAGTGTGGGCAGCCTTCAGACTTAGAGAAAACAGTACTTTACCACTCTCCTGCCTTTTCCATGGTTATTCTATTGGAAAAGAACGAGTTTTGGACAACTACCTTTCATTCTTGCCAAACTCTTTGCAGACCCCCGTGCAAGCTTTAGAACAAGATTTTGGATGTTTTCTTTCCTGGCAGAGTTTCTCCTTGCAAGATATGGTGGAAAAGCTTTTGGCTGAGTGTAGAGCGGCAAGACACGCAGAAGACGCAGATACGCAGCTCTCCGAAGCTAAGTGCCGGTCCCGGGCTTCTTTCGGCACAAACCGCTCTCAGGAGCTCCCTGCGCTCGCCACAATGCTCTGTGTGCGAAGAAGCCGCTTCTTCGCCTGCGGGAGAATCGGCGAGCGGCAGCTTCCCAAAGGCGAAGATGCAAGCTGCAGCACACAGGCACAGTGTGGGCAGCCTTCAGACTTAGAGAAAACAGTACTTTACCACTCTCCTGCCTTTTCCATGGTTATTCTATTGGAAAAGAACGAGTTTTGGACAACTACCTTTCATTCTTGCCAAACTCTTTGCAGACCCCCGTGCAAGCTTTAGAACAAGATTTTGGATGTTTTCTTTCCTGGCTGAGTTTCTCCTTGCAAGATATGGTGGAAAAGCTTTTGGCTGAGTGTAGAGCGGCAAGACACGCAGAAGACGCAGATACGCAGCTCTCCGAAGCTAAGTGCCGGTCCCGGGCTTCTTTCGGCACAAACCGCTCTCAGGAGCTCCCTGCGCTCGCCACAATGCTCTGTGTGCGAAGAAGCCGCTTCTTCGCCTGCGGGAGAATCGGCGAGCGGCAGCTTCCCAAAGGCGAAGATGCAAGCTGCAGCACACAGGCACAGTGTGGGCAGCCTTCAGACTTAGAGAAAACAGTACTTTACCACTCTCCTGCCTTTTCCATGGTTATTCTATTGGAAAAGAACGAGTTTTGGACAACTACCTTTCATTCTTGCCAAACTCTTTGCAGACCCCCGTGCAAGCTTTAGAACAAGATTTTGGATGTTTTCTTTCCTGGCAGAGTTTCTCCTTGCAAGATATGGTGGAAAAGCTTTTTGCTGAGTGTAGAGCGGCAAGACACGCAGAAGACGCAGATACGCAGCTCTCCGAAGCTAAGTGCCGGTCCCGGGCTTCTTTCGGCACAAACCGCTCTCAGGAGCTCCCTGCGCTCGCCACAATGCTCTGTGTGCGAAGAAGCCGCTTCTTCGCCTGCGGGAGAATCGGCGAGCGGCAGCTTCCCAAAGGTGAAGATGCAAGCTGCAGCACACAGGCACAGTGTGGGCAGCCTTCAGACTTAGAGAAAACAGTACTTTACCACTCTCCTGCCTTTTCCATGGTTATTCTATTGGAAAAGAACGAGTTTTGGACAACTACCTTTCATTCTTGCCAAACTCTTTGCAGACCCCCGTGCAAGCTTTAGAACAAGATTTTGGATGTTTTCTTTCCTGGCAGAGTTTCTCCTTGCAAGATATGGTGGAAAAGCTTTTGGCTGAGTGTAGAGCGGCAAGACACGCAGAAGACGCAGATACGCAGCTCTCCGAAGCTAAGTGCCGGTCCCGGGCTTCTTTCGGCACAAACCGCTCTCAGGAGCTCCCTGCGCTCGCCACAATGCTCTGTGTGCGAAGAAGCCGCTTCTTCGCCTGCGGGAGAATCGGCGAGCGGCAGCTTCCCAAAGGCGAAGATGCAAGCTGCAGCACACAGGCACAGTGTGGGCAGCCTTCAGACTTAGAGAAAACAGTACTTTACCACTCTCCTGCCTTTTCCATGGTTATTCTATTGGAAAAGAACGAGTTTTGGACAACTACCTTTCATTCTTGCCAAACTCTTTGCAGACCCCCGTGCAAGCTTTAGAACAAGTTTTTGGATGTTTTCTTTCCTGGCAGAGTTTCTCCTTGCAAGATATGGTGGAAAAGCTTTTGGCTGAGTGTAGAGCGGCTAGACACGCAGAAGACGCAGATACGCAGCTCTCCGAAGCTAAGTGCCGGTCCCGGGCTTCTTTCGGCACAAACCGCTCTCAGGAGCTCCCTGCGCTCGCCACAATGCTCTGTGTGCGAAGAAGCCGCTTCTTCGCCTCCAGGAGAATCGGCGAGCGGCAGCTTCCCAAAGGCGAAGATGCAAGCTGCAGCACACAGGCACAGTGTGGGCAGCCTTCAGACTTAGAGAAAACAGTACTTTACCACTCTCCTGCCTTTTCCATGGTTATTCTATTGGAAAAGAACGAGTTTTGGACAACTACCTTTCATTCTTGCCAAACTCTTTGCAGACCCCCGTGCAAGCTTTAGAACAAGATTTTGGATGTTTTCTTTCCTGGCAGAGTTTCTCCTTGCAAGATATGGTGGAAAAGCTTTTGGCTGAGTGTAGAGCGGCAAGACACGCAGAAGACGCAGATACGCAGCTCTCCGAAGCTAAGTGCCGGTCCCGGGCTTCTTTCGGCACAAACCGCTCTCAGGAGCTCCCTGCGCTCGCCACAATGCTCTGTGTGCGAAGAAGCCGCTTCTTCGCCTGCGGGAGAATCGGCGAGCGGCAGCTTCCCAAAGGCGAAGATGCAAGCTGCAGCACACAGGCACAGTGTGGGCAGCCTTCAGACTTAGAGAAAACAGTACTTTACCACTCTCCTGCCTTTTCCATGGTTATTCTATTGGAAAAGAACGAGTTTTGGACAACTACCTTTCATTCTTGCCAAACTCTTTGCAGACCCCCGTGCAAGCTTTAGAACAAGATTTTGGATGTTTTCTTTCCTGGCTGAGTTTCTCCTTGCAAGATATGGTGGAAAAGCTTTTGGCTGAGTGTAGAGCGGCAAGACACGCAGAAGACGCAGATACGCAGCTCTCCGAAGCTAAGTGCCGGTCCCGGGCTTCTTTCGGCACAAACCGCTCTCAGGAGCTCCCTGCGCTCGCCACAATGCTCTGTGTGCGAAGAAGCCGCTTCTTCGCCTGCGGGAGAATCGGCGAGCGGCAGCTTCCCAAAGGCGAAGATGCAAGCTGCAGCACACAGGCACAGTGTGGGCAGCCTTCAGACTTAGAGAAAACAGTACTTTACCACTCTCCTGCCTTTTCCATGGTTATTCTATTGGAAAAGAACGAGTTTTGGACAACTACCTTTCATTCTTGCCAAACTCTTTGCAGACCCCCGTGCAAGCTTTAGAACAAGATTTTGGATGTTTTCTTTCCTGGCAGAGTTTCTCCTTGCAAGATATGGTGGAAAAGCTTTTGGCTGAGTGTAGAGCGGCAAGACACGCAGAAGACGCAGATACGCAGCTCTCCGAAGCTAAGTGCCGGTCCCGGGCTTCTTTCGGCACAAACCGCTCTCAGGAGCTCCCTGCGCTCGCCACAATGCTCTGTGTGCGAAGAAGCCGCTTCTTCGCCTGCGGGAGAATCGGCGAGCGGCAGCTTCCCAAAGGCGAAGATGCAAGCTGCAGCACACAGGCACAGTGTGGGCAGCCTTCAGACTTAGAGAAAACAGTACTTTACCACTCTCCTGCCTTATCCATGGTTATTCTATTGGAAAAGAACGAGTTTTGGACAACTACCTTTCATTCTTGCCAAACTCTTTGCAGACCCCCGTGCAAGCTTTAGAACAAGATTTTGGATGTTTTCTTTCCTGGCAGAGTTTCTCCTTGCAAGATATGGTGGAAAAGCTTTTGGCTGAGTGTAGAGCGGCAAGACACGCAGAAGACGCGGATACGCAGCTCTCCGAAGCTAAGTGCCGGTCCCGGGCTTCTTTCGGCACAAACCGCTCTCAGGAGCTCCCTGCGCTCGCCACAATGCTCTGTGTGCGAAGAAGCCGCTTCTTCGCCTCCGGAGAATCGGCGAGCGGCAGCTTCCCAAAGGCGAAGATGCAAGCTTGCAGCACACAGGCACAGTGTGGGCAGCATTCAGACTTAGAGAAAACAGTACTTTACCACTCTCCTGCCTTTTCCATGGTTATTCTATTGGAAAAGAACGAGTTTTGGACAACTACCTTTCATTCTTGCCAAACTCTTTGCAGACCCCCGTGCAAGCTTTAGAACAAGTTTTTGGATGTTTTCTTTCCTGGCAGAGTTTCTCCTTGCAAGATATGGTGGAAAAGCTTTTGGCTGAGTGTAGAGCGGCTAGACACGCAGAAGACGCAGATACGCAGCTCTCCGAAGCTAAGTGCCGGTCCCGGGCTTCTTTCGGCACAAACCGCTCTCAGGAGCTCCCTGCGCTCGCCACAATGCTCTGTGTGCGAAGAAGCCGCTTCTTCGCCTCCAGGAGAATCGGCGAGCGGCAGCTTCCCAAAGGCGAAGATGCAAGCTGCAGCACACAGGCACAGTGTGGGCAGCCTTCAGACTTAGAGAAAACAGTACTTTACCACTCTCCTGCCTTTTCCATGGTTATTCTATTGGAAAAGAACGAGTTTTGGACAACTACCTTTCATTCTTGCCAAACTCTTTGCAGACCCCCGTGCAAGCTTTAGAACAAGATTTTGGATGTTTTCTTTCCTGGCAGAGTTTCTCCTTGCAAGATATGGTGGAAAAGCTTTTTGGCTGAGTGTAGAGCGGCAAGACACGCAGAAGACGCAGATACGCAGCTCTCCGAAGCTAAGTGCCGGTCCCGGGCTTCTTTCGGCACAAACCGCTCTCAGGAGCTCCCTGCGCTCGCCACAATGCTCTGTGTGCGAAGAAGCCGCTTCTTCGCCTGCGGGAGAATCGGCGAGCGGCAGCTTCCCAAAGGCGAAGATGCAAGCTGCAGCACACAGGCAAGTGTGGGCAGCCTTCAGACTTAGAGAAAACAGTACTTTACCACTCTCCTGCCTTTTCCATGGTTATTCTATTGGAAAAGAACGAGTTTTGGACAACTACCTTTCATTCTTGCCAAACTCTTTGCAGACCCCCGTGCAAGCTTTAGAACAAGATTTTGGATGTTTTCTTTCCTGGCAGAGTTTCTCCTTGCAAGATATGGTGGAAAAGCTTTTTGCTGAGTGTAGAGCGGCAAGACACGCAGAAGACGCAGATACGCAGCTCTCCGAAGCTAAGTGCCGGTCCCGGGCTTCTTTCGGCACAAACCGCTCTCAGGAGCTCCCTGCGCTCGCCACAATGCTCTGTGTGCGAAGAAGCCGCTTCTTCGCCTCCGGGAGAATCGGCGAGCGGCAGCTTCCCAAAGGCGAAGATGCAAGCTGCAGCACACAGGCACAGTGTGGGCAGCATTCAGACTTAGAGAAAACAGTACTTTACCACTCTCCTGCCTTTTCCATGGTTATTCTATTGGAAAAGAACGAGTTTTGGACAACTACCTTTCATTCTTGCCAAACTCTTTGCAGACCCCCGTGCAAGCTTTAGAACAAGATTTTGGATGTTTTCTTTCCTGGCAGAGTTTCTCCTTGCAAGATATGGTGGAAAAGCTTTTGGCTGAGTGTAGAGCGGCAAGACACGCAGAAGACGCAGATACGCAGCTCTCCGAAGCTAAGTGCCGGTCCCGGGCTTCTTTCGGCACAAACCGCTCTCAGGAGCTCCCTGCGCTCGCCACAATGCTCTGTGTGCGAAGAAGCCGCTTCTTCGCCTCCGGGAGAATCGGCGAGCGGCAGCTTCCCAAAGGCGAAGATGCAAGCTGCAGCACACAGGCACAGTGTGGGCAGCCTTCAGACTTAGAGAAAACAGTACTTTACCACTCTCCTGCCTTTTCCATGGTTATTCTATTGGAAAAGAACGAGTTTTGGACAACTACCTTTCATTCTTGCCAAACTCTTTGCAGACCCCCGTGCAAGCTTTAGAACAAGATTTTGGATGTTTTCTTTCCTGGCAGAGTTTCTCCTTGCAAGATATGGTGGAAAAGCTTTTGGCTGAGTGTAGAGCGGCAAGACACGCAGAAGACGCAGATACGCAGCTCTCCGAAGCTAAGTGCCGGTCCCGGGCTTCTTTCGGCACAAACCGCTCTCAGGAGCTCCCTGCGCTCGCCACAATGCTCTGTGTGCGAAGAAGCCGCTTCTTCGCCTGCGGGAGAATCGGCGAGCGGCAGCTTCCCAAAGGCGAAGATGCAAGCTGCAGCACACAGGCAAGTGTGGGCAGCCTTCAGACTTAGAGAAAACAGTACTTTACCACTCTCCTGCCTTTTCCATGGTTATTCTATTGGAAAAGAACGAGTTTTGGACAACTACCTTCATTCTTGCCAAACTCTTTGCAGACCCCCGTGCAAGCTTTAGAACAAGATTTTGGATGTTTTCTTTCCTGGCAGAGTTTCTCCTTGCAAGATATGGTGGAAAAGCTTTTGGCTGAGTGTAGAGCGGCAAGACACGCAGAAGACGCAGATACGCAGCTCTCCGAAGCTAAGTGCCGGTCCCGGGGCTTCTTTCGGCACAAACCGCTCTCAGGAGCTCCCTGCGCTCGCCACAATGCTCTGTGTGCGAAGAAGCCGCTTCTTCGCCTCCGGGAGAATCGGCGAGCGGCAGCTTCCCAAAGGCGAAGATGCAAGCTGCAGCACACAGGCACAGTGTGGGCAGCATTCAGACTTAGAGAAAACAGTACTTTACCACTCTCCTGCCTTTCCATGGTTATTCTATTGGAAAAGAACGAGTTTTGGACAACTACCTTTCATTCTTGCCAAACTCTTTGCAGACCCCCGTGCAAGCTTTAGAACAAGATTTTGGATGTTTTCTTTCCTGGCAGAGTTTCTCCTTGCAAGATATGGTGGAAAAGCTTTTGGCTGAGTGTAGAGCGGCAAGACACGCAGAAGACGCAGATACGCAGCTCTCCGAAGCTAAGTGCCGGTCCCGGGCTTCTTTCGGCACAACCGCTCTCAGGAGCTCCCTGCGCTCGCCACAATGCTCTGTGTGCGAAGAAGCCGCTTCTTCGCCTGCGGGAGAATCGGCGAGCGGCAGCTTCCCAAAGGCGAAGATGCAAGCTGCAGCACACAGGCACAGTGTGGGCAGCCTTCAGACTTAGAGAAAACAGTACTTTACCACTCTCCTGCCTTATCCATGGTTATTCTATTGGAAAAGAACGAGTTTTGGACAACTACCTTTCATTCTTGCCAAACTCTTTGCAGACCCCCGTGCAAGCTTTAGAACAAGATTTTGGATGTTTTCTTTCCTGGCAGAGTTTCTCCTTGCAAGATATGGTGGAAAAGCTTTTTGCTGAGTGTTAGAGCGGCAAGACACGCAGAAGACGCGGATACGCAGCTCTCCGAAGCTAAGTGCCGGTCCCGGGCTTCTTTCGGCACAAACCGCTCTCAGGAGCTCCCTGCGCTCGCCACAATGCTCTGTGTGCGAAGAAAGCCGCTTCTTCGCCTCCGGGAGAATCGGCGAGCGGCAGCTTCCCAAAGGCGAAGATGCAAGCTGCAGCACACAGGCACAGTGTGGGCAGCATTCAGACTTAGAGAAAACAGTACTTTACCACTCTCCTGCCTTTTCCATGGTTATTCTATTGGAAAAGAACGAGTTTTGGACAACTACCTTTTCATTCTTGCCAAACTCTTTGCAGACCCCCGTGCAAGCTTTAGAACAAGATTTTGGATGTTTTCTTTCCTGGCAGAGTTTCTCCTTGCAAGATATGGTGGAAAGCTTTTTGCTGAGTGTAGAGCGGCAAGACACGCAGAAGACGCAGATACGCAGCTCTCCGAAGCTAAGTGCCGGTCCCGGGCTTCTTTCGGCACAAACCGCTCTCAGGAGCTCCCTGCGCTCGCCACAATGCTCTGTGTGCGAAGAAGCCGCTTCTTCGCCTCCGGGAGAATCGGCGAGCGGCAGCTTCCCAAAGGCGAAGATGCAAGCTGCAGCACACAGGCACAGTGTGGGCAGCCTTCAGACTTAGAGAAAACAGTACTTTACCACTCTCCTGCCTTTTCCATGGTTATTCTATTGGAAAAGAACGAGTTTTGGACAACTACCTTTCATTCTTGCCAAACTCTTTGCAGACCCCCGTGCAAGCTTAAGAACAAGATTTTGGATGTTTTCTTTCCTGGCAGAGTTTCTCCTTGCAAGATATGGTGGAAAAGCTTTTGGCTGAGTGTAGAGCGGCAAGACACGCAGAAGACGCAGATACGCAGCTCTCCGAAGCTAAGTGCCGGTCCCGGGCTTCTTTCGGCACAAACCGCTCTCAGGAGCTCCCTGCGCTCGCCACAATGCTCTGTGTGCGAAGAAGCCGCTTCTTCGCCTGCGGGAGAATCGGCGAGCGGCAGCTTCCCAAAGGCGAAGATGCAAGCTGCAGCACACAGGCAAGTGTGGGCAGCCTTCAGACTTAGAGAAAACAGTACTTTACCACTCTCCTGCCTTTTCCATGGTTATTCTATTGGAAAAGAACGAGTTTTGGACAACTACCTTTCATTCTTGCCAAACTCTTTGCAGACCCCCGTGCAAGCTTTAGAACAAGATTTTGGATGTTTTCTTTCCTGGCAGAGTTTCTCCTTGCAAGATATGGTGGAAAAGCTTTTTGCTGAGTGTAGAGCGGCAAGACACGCAGAAGACGCAGATACGCAGCTCTCCGAAGCTAAGTGCCGGTCCCGGGCTTCTTTCGGCACAAACCACTCTCAGGAGCTCCCTGCGCTCGCCACAATGCTCTGTGTGCGAAGAAGCCGCTTCTTCGCCTCCGGGAGAATCGGCGAGCGGCAGCTTCCCAAAGGCGAAGATGCAAGCTGCAGCACACAGGCACAGTGTGGGCAGCATTCAGACTTAGAGAAAACAGTACTTTACCACTCTCCTGCCTTTTCCATGGTTATTCTATTGGAAAAGAACGAGTTTTGGACAACTACCTTTCATTCTTGCCAAACTCTTTGCAGACCCCCGTGCAAGCTTTAGAACAAGATTTTGGATGTTTTCTTTCCTGGCAGAGTTTCTCCTTGCAAGATATGGTGGAAAAGCTTTTGGCTGAGTGTAGAGCGGCAAGACACGCAGAAGACGCAGATACGCAGCTCTCCGAAGCTAAGTGCCGGTCCCGGGCTTCTTTCGGCACAAACCGCTCTCAGGAGCTCCCTGCGCTCGCCACAATGCTCTGTGTGCGAAGAAGCCGCTTCTTCGCCTGCGGGAGAATCGGCGAGCGGCAGCTTCCCAAAGGCGAAGATGCAAGCTGCAGCACACAGGCACAGTGTGGGCAGCCTTCAGACTTAGAGAAAACAGTACTTTACCACTCTCCTGCCTTTTCCATGGTTATTCTATTGGAAAAGAACGAGTTTTGGACAACTACCTTTCATTCTTGCCAAACTCTTTGCAGACCCCCGTGCAAGCTTTAGAACAAGATTTTGGATGTTTTCTTTCCTGGCAGAGTTTCTCCTTGCAAGATATGGTGGAAAAGCTTTTGGCTGAGTGTAGAGCGGCAAGACACGCAGAAGACGCAGATACGCAGCTCTCCGAAGCTAAGTGCCGGTCCCGGGCTTCTTTCGGCACAAACCGCTCTCAGGAGCTCCCTGCGCTCGCCACAATGCTCTGTGTGCGAAGAAGCCGCTTCTTCGCCTCCGGGAGAATCGGCGAGCGGCAGCTTCCCAAAGGCGAAGATGCAAGCTGCAGCACACAGGCACAGTGTGGGCAGCATTCAGACTTAAAGAAAACAGTACTTTACCACTCTCCTGCCTTTTCCATGGTTATTCTATTGGAAAAGAACGAGTTTTGGACAACTACCTTTCATTCTTGCCAAACTCTTTGCAGACCCCCGTGCAAGCTTTAGAACAAGATTTTGGATGTTTTCTTTCCTGGCAGAGTTTCTCCTTGCAAGATATGGTGGAAAAGCTTTTGGCTGAGTGTAGAGCGGCAAGACACGCAGAAGACGCAGATACGCAGCTCTCCGAAGCTAAGTGCCGGTCCCGGGCTTCTTTCGGCACAAACCGCTCTCAGGAGCTCCCTGCGCTCGCCACAATGCTCTGTGTGCGAAGAAGCCGCTTCTTCGCCTGCGGGAGAATCGGCGAGCGGCAGCTTCCCAAAGGCGAAGATGCAAGCTGCAGCACACAGGCAAGTGTGGGCAGCCTTCAGACTTAGAGAAAACAGTACTTTACCACTCTCCTGCCTTTTCCATGGTTATTCTATTGGAAAAGAACGAGTTTTGGACAACTACCTTTCATTCTTGCCAAACTCTTTGCAGACCCCCGTGCAAGCTTTAGAACAAGATTTTGGATGTTTTCTTTCCTGGCAGAGTTTCTCCTTGCAAGATATGGTGGAAAAGCTTTTTGCTGAGTGTAGAGCGGCAAGACACGCAGAAGACGCAGATACGCAGCTCTCCGAAGCTAAGTGCCGGTCCCGGGCTTCTTTCGGCACAAACCGCTCTCAGGAGCTCCCTGCGCTCGCCACAATGCTCTGTGTGCGAAGAAGCCGCTTCTTCGCCTGCGGGAGAATCGGCGAGCGGCAGCTTCCCAAAGGCGAAGATGCAAGCTGCAGCACACAGGCACAGTGTGGGCAGCCTTCAGACTTAGAGAAAACAGTACTTTACCACTCTCCTGCCTTTTCCATGGTTATTCTATTGGAAAAGAACGAGTTTTGGACAACTACCTTTCATTCTTGCCAAACTCTTTGCAGACCCCCGTGCAAGCTTTAGAACAAGATTTTGGATGTTTTCTTTCCTGGCAGAGTTTCTCCTTGCAAGATATGGTGGAAAAGCTTTTGGCTGAGTGTAGAGCGGCAAGACACGCAGAAGACGCAGATACGCAGCTCTCCGAAGCTAAGTGCCGGTCCCGGGCTTCTTTCGGCACAAACCGCTCTCAGCAGCTCCCTGCGCTCGCCACAATGCTCTGTGTGCGAAGAAGCCGCTTCTTCGCCTGCGGGAGAATCGGCGAGCGGCAGCTTCCCAAAGGCGAAGATGCAAGCTGCAGCACACAGGCACAGTGTGGGCAGCCTTCAGACTTAGAGAAAACAGTACTTTACCACTCTCCTGCCTTATCCATGGTTATTCTATTGGAAAAGAACGAGTTTTGGACAACTACCTTTCATTCTTGCCAAACTCTTTGCAGACCCCCGTGCAAGCTTTAGAACAAGATTTTGGATGTTTTCTTTCCTGGCAGAGTTTCTCCTTGCAAGATATGGTGGAAAAGCTTTTGGCTGAGTGTAGAGCGGCAAGACACGCAGAAGACGCGGATACGCAGCTCTCCGAAGCTAAGTGCCGGTCCCGGGCTTCTTTCGGCACAAACCGCTCTCAGGAGCTCCCTGCGCTCGCCACAATGCTCTGTGTGCGAAGAAGCCGCTTCTTCGCCTGCGGGAGAATCGGCGAGCGGCAGCTTGCCAAAGGCGAAGATGCAAGCTGCAGCACACAGGCACAGTGTGGGCAGCCTTCAGACTTAGAGAAAACAGTACTTTACCACTCTCCTGCCTTTTCCATGGTTATTCTATTGGAAAAGAACGAGTTTTGGACAACTACCTTTCATTCTTGCCAAACTCTTTGCAGACCCCCGTGCAAGCTTTAGAACAAGATTTTGGATGTTTTCTTTCCTGGCAGAGTTTCTCCTTGCAAGATATGGTGGAAAAGCTTTTGGCTGAGTGTAGAGCGGCAAGACACGCAGAAGACGCAGATACGCAGCTCTCCGAAGCTAAGTGCCGGTCCCGGGCTTCTTTCGGCACAAACCGCTCTCACGAGCTCCCTGCGCTCGCCACAATGCTCTGTGTGCGAAGAAGCCGCTTCTTCGCCTCCGGGAGAATCGGCGAGCGGCAGCTTCCCAAAGGCGAAGATGCAAGCTGCAGCACACAGGCACAGTGTGGGCAGCCTTCAGACTTAGAGAAAACAGTACTTTACCACTCTCCTGCCTTTTCCATGGTTATTCTATTGGAAAAGAACGAGTTTTGGACAACTACCTTTCATTCTTGCCAAACTCTTTGCAGACCCCCGTGCAAGCTTTAGAACAAGATTTTGGATGTTTTCTTTCCTGGCAGAGTTTCTCCTTGCAAGATATGGTGGAAAAGCTTTTTGCTGAGTGTAGAGCGGCAAGACACGCAGAAGACGCAGATACGCAGCTCTCCGAAGCTAAGTGCCGGTCCCGGGCTTCTTTTGGCACAAACCGCTCTCAGGAGCTCCCTGCGCTCGCCACAATGCTCTGTGTGCAAAGAAGCCGCTTCTTCGCCTGCGGGAGAATCGGCGAGCGGCAGCTTCCCAAAGGCGAAGATGCAAGCTGCAGCACACAGGCACAGTGTGGGCAGCCTTCAGACTTAGAGAAAACAGTACTTTACCACTCTCCTGCCTTATCCATGGTTATTCTATTGGAAAAGAACGAGTTTTGGACAACTACCTTTCATTCTTGCCAAACTCTTTGCAGACCCCCGTGCAAGCTTTAGAACAAGATTTTGGATGTTTTCTTTCCTGGCAGAGTTTCTCCTTGCAAGATATGGTGGAAAAGCTTTTGGCTGAGTGTAGAGCGGCAAGACACGCAGAAGACGCAGATACGCAGCTCTCCGAAGCTAAGTGCCGGTCCCGGGCTTCTTTCGGCACAAACCGCTCTCAGGAGCTCCCTGCGCTCGCCACAATGCTCTGTGTGCGAAGAAGCCGCTTCTTCGCCTCCGGGAGAATCGGCGAGTGGCAGCTTCCCAAAGGCGAAGATGCAAGCTGCAGCACACAGGCACAGTGTGGGCAGCCTTCAGACTTAGAGAAAACAGTACTTTACCACTCTCCTGCCTTTTCCATGGTTATTCTATTGGAAAAGAACGAGTTTTGGACAACTACCTTTCATTCTTGCCAAACTCTTTGCAGACCCCCGTGCAAGCTTTAGAACAAGATTTTGGATGTTTTCTTTCCTGGCAGAGTTTCTCCTTGCAAGATATGGTGGAAAAGCTTTTTGCTGAGTGTAGAGCGGCAAGACACGCAGAAGACGCAGATACGCAGCTCTCCGAAGCTAAGTGCCGGTCCCGGGCTTCTTTCGGCACAAACCGCTCTCAGGAGCTCCCTGCGCTCGCCACAATGCTCTGTGTGCGAAGAAGCCGCTTCTTCGCCTGCGGGAGAATCGGCGAGCGGCAGCTTCCCAAAGGCGAAGATGCAAGCTGCAGCACACAGGCAAGTGTGGGCAGCCTTCAGACTTAGAGAAAACAGTACTTTACCACTCTCCTGCCTTTTCCATGGTTATTCTATTGGAAAAGAACGAGTTTTGGACAACTACCTTTCATTCTTGCCAAACTCTTTGCAGACCCCCGTGCAAGCTTTAGAACAAGATTTTGGATGTTTTCTTTCCTGGCAGAGTTTCTCCTTGCAAGATATGGTGGAAAAGCTTTTTGCTGAGTGTAGAGCGGCAAGACACGCAGAAGACGCAGATACGCAGCTCTCCGAAGCTAAGTGCCGGTCCCGGGCTTCTTTCGGCACAAACCGCTCTCAGGAGCTCCCTGCGCTCGCCACAATGCTCTGTGTGCGAAGAAGCCGCTTCTTCGCCTCCGGGAGAATCGGCGAGCGGCAGCTTCCCAAAGGCGAAGATGCAAGCTGCAGCACACAGGCACAGTGTGGGCAGCCTTCAGACTTCGAGAAAACAGTACTTTACCACTCTCCTGCCTTTTCCATGGTTATTCTATTGGAAAAGAACGAGTTTTGGACAACTACCTTTCATTCTTGCCAAACTCTTTGCAGACCCCCGTGCAAGCTTTAGAACAAGATTTTGGATGTTTTCTTTCCTGGCAGAGTTTCTCCTTGCAAGATATGGTGGAAAAGCTTTTGGCTGAGTGTAGAGCGGCAAGACACGCAGAAGACGCAGATACGCAGCTCTCCGAAGCTAAGTGCCGGTCCCGGGCTTCTTTCGGCACAAACCGCTCTCAGGAGCTCCCTGCGCTCGCCACAATGCTCTGTGTGCGAAGAAGCCGCTTCTTCGCCTCCGGGAGAATCGGCGAGCGGCAGCTTCCCAAAGGCGAAGATGCAAGCTGCAGCACACAGGCACAGTGTGGGCAGCCTTCAGACTTAGAGAAAACAGTACTTTACCACTCTCCTGCCTTTTCCATGGTTATTCTATTGGAAAAGAACGAGTTTCGGACAACTACCTTTCATTCTTGCCAAACTCTTTGCAGACCCCCGTGCAAGCTTTAGAACAAGATTTTGGATGTTTTCTTTCCTGGCAGAGTTTCTCCTTGCAAGATATGGTGGAAAAGCTTTTTGCTGAGTGTAGAGCGGCAAGACACGCAGAAGACGCGGATACGCAGCTCTCCGAAGCTAAGTGCCGGTCCCGGGCTTCTTTCGGCACAAACCGCTCTCAGGAGCTCCCTGCGCTCGCCACAATGCTCTGTGTGCGAAGAAGCCGCTTCTTCGCCTGCGGGAGAATCGGCGAGCGGCAGCTTCCCAAAGGCGAAGATGCAAGCTGCAGCACACAGGCACAGTGTGGGCAGCATTCAGACTTAGAGAAAACAGTACTTTACCACTCTCCTGCCTTTTCCATGGTTATTCTATTGGAAAAGAACGAGTTTTGGACAACTACCTTTCATTCTTGCCAAACTCTTTGCAGACCCCCGTGCAAGCTTTAGAACAAGATTTTGGATGTTTTCTTTCCTGGCAGAGTTTCTCCTTGCAAGATATGGTGGAAAAGCTTTTGGCTGAGTGTAGAGCGGCAAGACACGCAGAAGACGCAGATACGCAGCTCTCCGAAGCTAAGTGCCGGTCCCGGGCTTCTTTCGGCACAAACCGCTCTCAGGAGCTCCCTGCGCTCGCCACAATGCTCTGTGTGCGAAGAAGCCGCTTCTTCGCCTCCGGGAGAATCGGCGAGCGGCAGCTTCCCAAAGGCGAAGATGCAAGCTGCAGCACACAGGCACAGTGTGGGCAGCCTTCAGACTTAGAGAAAACAGTACTTTACCACTCTCCTGCCTTTTCCATGGTTATTCTATTGGAAAAGAACGAGTTTTGGACAACTACCTTTCATTCTTGCCAAACTCTTTGCAGACCCCCGTGCAAGCTTTAGAACAAGATTTTGGATGTTTTCTTTCCTGGCAGAGTTTCTCCTTGCAAGATATGGTGGAAAAGCTTTTGGCTGAGTGTAGAGCGGCAAGACACGCAGAAGACGCAGATACGCAGCTCTCCGAAGCTAAGTGCCGGTCCCGGGCTTCTTTCGGCACAAACCGCTCTCAGGAGCTCCCTGCGCTCGCCACAATGCTCTGTGTGCGAAGAAGCCGCTTCTTCGCCTCCGGGAGAATCGGCGAGCGGCAGCTTCCCAAAGGCGAAGATGCAAGCTGCAGCACACAGGCACAGTGTGGGCAGCCTTCAGACTTAGAGAAAACAGTACTTTACCACTCTCCTGCCTTTTCCATGGTTATTCTATTGGAAAAGAACGAGTTTTGGACAACTACCTTTCATTCTTGCCAAACTCTTTGCAGACCCCCGTGCAAGCTTTAGAACAAGATTTTGGATGTTTTCTTTCCTGGCAGAGTTTCTCCTTGCAAGATATGGTGGAAAAGCTTTTGGCTGAGTGTAGAGCGGCAAGACACGCAGAAGACGCAGATACGCAGCTCTCCGAAGCTAAGTGCCGGTCCCGGGCTTCTTTCGGCACAAACCGCTCTCAGGAGCTCCCTGCGCTCGCCACAATGCTCTGTGTGCGAAGAAGCCGCTTCTTCGCCTCCGGGAGAATCGGCGAGCGGCAGCTTCCCAAAGGCGAAGATGCAAGCTGCAGCACACAGGCACAGTGTGGGCAGCCTTCAGACTTAGAGAAAACAGTACTTTACCACTCTCCTGCCTTTTCCATGGTTATTCTATTGGAAAAGAACGAGTTTTGGACAACTACCTTTCATTCTTGCCAAACTCTTTGCAGACCCCCGTGCAAGCTTTAGAACAAGATTTTGGATGTTTTCTTTCCTGGCAGAGTTTCTCCTTGCAAGATATGGTGGAAAAGCTTTTGGCTGAGTGTAGAGCGGCAAGACACGCAGAAGACGCAGATACGCAGCTCTCCGAAGCTAAGTGCCGGTCCCGGGCTTCTTTCGGCACAAACCGCTCTCAGGAGCTCCCTGCGCTCGCCACAATGCTCTGTGTGCGAAGAAGCCGCTTCTTCGCCTGCGGGAGAATCGGCGAGCGGCAGCTTCCCAAAGGCGAAGATGCAAGCTGCAGCACACAGGCAAGTGTGGGCAGCCTTCAGACTTAGAGAAAACAGTACTTTACCACTCTCCTGCCTTTTCCATGGTTATTCTATTGGAAAAGAACGAGTTTTGGACAACTACCTTTCATTCTTGCCAAACTCTTTGCAGACCCCCGTGCAAGCTTTAGAACAAGATTTTGGATGTTTTCTTTCCTGGCAGAGTTTCTCCTTGCAAGATATGGTGGAAAAGCTTTTTGCTGAGTGTAGAGCGGCAAGACACGCAGAAGACGCAGATACGCAGCTCTCCGAAGCTAAGTGCCGGTCCCGGGCTTCTTTCGGCACAAACCGCTCTCAGGAGCTCCCTGCGCTCGCCACAATGCTCTGTGTGCGAAGAAGCCGCTTCTTCGCCTGCGGGAGAATCGGCGAGCGGCAGCTTCCCAAAGGCGAAGATGCAAGCTGCAGCACACAGGCACAGTGTGGGCAGCCTTCAGACTTAGAGAAAACAGTACTTTACCACTCTCCTGCCTTTTCCATGGTTATTCTATTGGAAAAGAACGAGTTTTGGACAACTACCTTTCATTCTTGCCAAACTCTTTGCAGACCCCCGTGCAAGCTTTAGAACAAGATTTTGGATGTTTTCTTTCCTGGCAGAGTTTCTCCTTGCAAGATATGGTGGAAAAGCTTTTGGCTGAGTGTAGAGCGGCAAGACACGCAGAAGACGCAGATACGCAGCTCTCCGAAGCTAAGTGCCGGTCCCGGGCTTCTTTCGGCACAAACCGCTCTCAGGAGCTCCCTGCGCTCGCCACAATGCTCTGTGTGCGAAGAAGCCGCTTCTTCGCCTGCGGGAGAATCGGCGAGCGGCAGCTTCCCAAAGGCGAAGATGCAAGCTGCAGCACACAGGCACAGTGTGGGCAGCCTTCAGACTTAGAGAAAACAGTACTTTACCACTCTCCTGCCTTTTCCATGGTTATTCTATTGGAAAAGAACGAGTTTCGGACAACTACCTTTCATTCTTGCCAAACTCTTTGCAGACCCCCGTGCAAGCTTTAGAACAAGATTTTGGATGTTTTCTTTCCTGGCAGAGTTTCTCCTTGCAAGATATGGTGGAAAAGCTTTTTGCTGAGTGTAGAGCGGCAAGACACGCAGAAGACGCAGATACGCAGCTCTCCGAAGCTAAGTGCCGGTCCCGGGCTTCTTTCGGCACAAACCGCTCTCAGGAGCTCCCTGCGCTCGCCACAATGCTCTGTGTGCGAAGAAGCCGCTTCTTCGCCTCCGGGAGAATCGGCGAGCGGCAGCTTCCCAAAGGCGAAGATGCAAGCTGCAGCACACAGGCACAGTGTGGGCAGCATTCAGACTTAGAGAAAACAGTACTTTACCACTCTCCTGCCTTTTCCATGGTTATTCTATTGGAAAAGAACGAGTTTTGGACAACTACCTTTCATTCTTGCCAAACTCTTTGCAGACCCCCGTGCAAGCTTTAGAACAAGATTTTGGATGTTTTCTTTCCTGGCAGAGTTTCTCCTTGCAAGATATGGTGGAAAAGCTTTTGGCTGAGTGTAGAGCGGCAAGACACGCAGAAGACGCAGATACGCAGCTCTCCGAAGCTAAGTGCCGGTCCCGGGCTTCTTTCGGCACAAACCGCTCTCAGGAGCTCCCTGCGCTCGCCACAATGCTCTGTGTGCGAAGAAGCCGCTTCTTCGCCTGCGGGAGAATCGGCGAGCGGCAGCTTCCCAAAGGCGAAGATGCAAGCTGCAGCACACAGGCACAGTGTGGGCAGCCTTCAGACTTAGAGAAAACAGTACTTTACCACTCTCCTGCCTTTTCCATGGTTATTCTATTGGAAAAGAACGAGTTTTGGACAACTACCTTTCATTCTTGCCAAACTCTTTGCAGACCCCCGTGCAAGCTTTAGAACAAGATTTTGGATGTTTTCTTTCCTGGCAGAGTTTCTCCTTGCAAGATATGGTGGAAAAGCTTTTTGCTGAGTGTAGAGCGGCAAGACACGCAGAAGACGCGGATACGCAGCTCTCCGAAGCTAAGTGCCGGTCCCGGGCTTCTTTCGGCACAAACCGCTCTCAGGAGCTCCCTGCGCTCGCCACAATGCTCTGTGTGCGAAGAAGCCGCTTCTTCGCCTGCGGGAGAATCGGCGAGCGGCAGCTTGCCAAAGGCGAAGATGCAAGCTGCAGCACACAGGCACAGTGTGGGCAGCATTCAGACTTAGAGAAAACAGTACTTTACCACTCTCCTGCCTTTTCCATGGTTATTCTATTGGAAAAGAACGAGTTTTGGACAACTACCTTTCATTCTTGCCAAACTCTTTGCAGACCCCCGTGCAAGCTTTAGAACAAGATTTTGGATGTTTTCTTTCCTGGCAGAGTTTCTCCTTGCAAGATATGGTGGAAAAGCTTTTTGCTGAGTGTAGAGCGGCAAGACACGCAGAAGACGCAGATACGCAGCTCTCCGAAGCTAAGTGCCGGTCCCGGGCTTCTTTCGGCACAAACCGCTCTCAGGAGCTCCCTGCGCTCGCCACAATGCTCTGTGTGCGAAGAAGCCGCTTCTTCGCCTGCGGGAGAATCGGCGAGCGGCAGCTTCCCAAAGGCAAAGATGCAAGCTGCAGCACACAGGCACAGTGTGGGCAGCCTTCAGACTTAGAGAAAACAGTACTTTACCACTCTCCTGCCTTTTCCATGGTTATTCTATTGGAAAAGAACGAGTTTTGGACAACTACCTTTCATTCTTGCCAAACTCTTTGCAGACCCCCGTGCAAGCTTTAGAACAAGATTTTGGATGTTTTCTTTCCTGGCAGAGTTTCTCCTTGCAAGATATGGTGGAAAAGCTTTTGGCTGAGTGTAGAGCGGCAAGACACGCAGAAGACGCAGATACGCAGCTCTCCGAAGCTAAGTGCCGGTCCCGGGCTTCTTTCGGCACAAACCGCTCTCAGGAGCTCCCTGCGCTCGCCACAATGCTCTGTGTGCGAAGAAGCCGCTTCTTCGCCTCCGGGAGAATCGGCGAGCGGCAGCTTCCCAAAGGCGAAGATGCAAGCTGCAGCACACAGGCACAGTGTGGGCAGCCTTCAGACTTAGAGAAAACAGTACTTTACCACTCTCCTGCCTTTTCCATGGTTATTCTATTGGAAAAGAACGAGTTTTGGACAACTACCTTTCATTCTTGCCAAACTCTTTGCAGACCCCCGTGCAAGCTTTAGAACAAGATTTTGGATGTTTTCTTTCCTGGCAGAGTTTCTCCTTGCAAGATATGGTGGAAAAGCTTTTGGCTGAGTGTAGAGCGGCAAGACACGCAGAAGACGCAGATACGCAGCTCTCCGAAGCTAAGTGCCGGTCCCGGGCTTCTTTCGGCACAAACCGCTCTCAGGAGCTCCCTGCGCTCGCCACAATGCTCTGTGTGCGAAGAAGCCGCTTCTTCGCCTGCGGGAGAATCGGCGAGCGGCAGCTTCCCAAAGGCGAAGATGCAAGCTGCAGCACACAGGCACAGTGTGGGCAGCCTTCAGACTTAGAGAAAACAGTACTTTACCACTCTCCTGCCTTTTCCATGGTTATTCTATTGGAAAAGAACGAGTTTTGGACAACTACCTTTCATTCTTGCCAAACTCTTTGCAGACCCCCGTGCAAGCTTTAGAACAAGATTTTGGATGTTTTCTTTCCTGGCAGAGTTTCTCCTTGCAAGATATGGTGGAAAAGCTTTTTGCTGAGTGTAGAGCGGCAAGACACGCAGAAGACGCAGATACGCAGCTCTCCGAAGCTAAGTGCCGGTCCCGGGCTTCTTTCGGCACAAACCGCTCTCAGGAGCTCCCTGCGCTCGCCACAATGCTCTGTGTGCGAAGAAGCCGCTTCTTCGCCTGCGGGAGAATCGGCGAGCGGCAGCTTCCCAAAGGCGAAGATGCAAGCTGCAGCACACAGGCACAGTGTGGGCAGCCTTCAGACTTAGAGAAAACAGTACTTTACCACTCTCCTGCCTTTTCCATGGTTATTCTATTGGAAAAGAACGAGTTTTGGACAACTACCTTTCATTCTTGCCAAACTCTTTGCAGACCCCCGTGCAAGCTTTAGAACAAGATTTTGGATGTTTTCTTTCCTGGCAGAGTTTCTCCTTGCAAGATATGGTGGAAAAGCTTTTTGCTGAGTGTAGAGCGGCAAGACACGCAGAAGACGCAGATACGCAGCTCTCCGAAGCTAAGTGCCGGTCCCGGGCTTCTTTCGGCACAAACCGCTCTCAGGAGCTCCCTGCGCTCGCCACAATGCTCTGTGTGCGAAGAAGCCGCTTCTTCGCCTGCGGGAGAATCGGCGAGCGGCAGCTTCCCAAAGGCGAAGATGCAAGCTGCAGCACACAGGCAAGTGTGGGCAGCCTTCAGACTTAGAGAAAACAGTACTTTACCACTCTCCTGCCTTTTCCATGGTTATTCTATTGGAAAAGAACGAGTTTTGGACAACTACCTTTCATTCTTGCCAAACTCTTTGCAGACCCCCGTGCAAGCTTTAGAACAAGATTTTGGATGTTTTCTTTCCTGGCAGAGTTTCTCCTTGCAAGATATGGTGGAAAAGCTTTTTGCTGAGTGTAGAGCGGCAAGACACGCAGAAGACGCAGATACGCAGCTCTCCGAAGCTAAGTGCCGGTCCCGGGCTTCTTTCGGCACAAACCGCTCTCAGGAGCTCCCTGCGCTCGCCACAATGCTCTGTGTGCGAAGAAGCCGCTTCTTCGCCTCCGGGAGAATCGGCGAGCGGCAGCTTCCCAAAGGCGAAGATGCAAGCTGCAGCACACAGGCACAGTGTGGGCAGCCTTCAGACTTAGAGAAAACAGTACTTTACCACTCTCCTGCCTTTTCCATGGTTATTCTATTGGAAAAGAACGAGTTTTGGACAACTACCTTTCATTCTTGCCAAACTCTTTGCAGACCCCCGTGCAAGCTTTAGAACAAGATTTTGGATGTTTTCTTTCCTGGCAGAGTTTCTCCTTGCAAGATATGGTGGAAAAGCTTTTGGCTGAGTGTAGAGCGGCAAGACACGCAGAAGACGCAGATACGCAGCTCTCCGAAGCTAAGTGCCGGTCCCGGGCTTCTTTCGGCACAAACCGCTCTCAGGAGCTCCCTGCGCTCGCCACAATGCTCTGTGTGCGAAGAAGCCGCTTCTTCGCCTGCGGGAGAATCGGCGAGCGGCAGCTTCCCAAAGGCGAAGATGCAAGCTGCAGCACACAGGCACAGTGTGGGCAGCCTTCAGACTTAGAGAAAACAGTACTTTACCACTCTCCTGCCTTTTCCATGGTTATTCTATTGGAAAAGAACGAGTTTCGGACAACTACCTTTCATTCTTGCCAAACTCTTTGCAGACCCCCGTGCAAGCTTTAGAACAAGATTTTGGATGTTTTCTTTCCTGGCAGAGTTTCTCCTTGCAAGATATGGTGGAAAAGCTTTTTGCTGAGTGTAGAGCGGCAAGACACGCAGAAGACGCAGATACGCAGCTCTCCGAAGCTAAGTGCCGGTCCCGGGCTTCTTTCGGCACAAACCGCTCTCAGGAGCTCCCTGCGCTCGCCACAATGCTCTGTGTGCGAAGAAGCCGCTTCTTCGCCTCCGGGAGAATCGGCGAGCGGCAGCTTCCCAAAGGCGAAGATGCAAGCTGCAGCACACAGGCACAGTGTGGGCAGCATTCAGACTTAGAGAAAACAGTACTTTACCACTCTCCTGCCTTTTCCATGGTTATTCTATTGGAAAAGAACGAGTTTTGGACAACTACCTTTCATTCTTGCCAAACTCTTTGCAGACCCCCGTGCAAGCTTTAGAACAAGATTTTGGATGTTTTCTTTCCTGGCAGAGTTTCTCCTTGCAAGATATGGTGGAAAAGCTTTTTGCTGAGTGTAGAGCGGCAAGACACGCAGAAGACGCAGATACGCAGCTCTCCGAAGCTAAGTGCCGGTCCCGGGCTTCTTTCGGCACAAACCGCTCTCAGGAGCTCCCTGCGCTCGCCACAATGCTCTGTGTGCGAAGAAGCCGCTTCTTCGCCTGCGGGAGAATCGGCGAGCGGCAGCTTCCCAAAGGCGAAGATGCAAGCTGCAGCACACAGGCACAGTGTGGGCAGCCTTCAGACTTAGAGAAAACAGTACTTTACCACTCTCCTGCCTTTTCCATGGTTATTCTATTGGAAAAGAACGAGTTTTGGACAACTACCTTTCATTCTTGCCAAACTCTTTGCAGACCCCCGTGCAAGCTTTAGAACAAGATTTTGGATGTTTTCTTTCCTGGCAGAGTTTCTCCTTGCAAGATATGGTGGAAAAGCTTTTTGCTGAGTGTAGAGCGGCAAGACACGCAGAAGACGCGGATACGCAGCTCTCCGAAGCTAAGTGCCGGTCCCGGGCTTCTTTCGGCACAAACCGCTCTCAGGAGCTCCCTGCGCTCGCCACAATGCTCTGTGTGCGAAGAAGCCGCTTCTTCGCCTGCGGGAGAATCGGCGAGCGGCAGCTTGCCAAAGGCGAAGATGCAAGCTGCAGCACACAGGCACAGTGTGGGCAGCATTCAGACTTAGAGAAAACAGTACTTTACCACGCTCCTGCCTTTTCCATGGTTATTCTATTGGAAAAGAACGAGTTTTGGACAACTACCTTTCATTCTTGCCAAACTCTTTGCAGACCCCCGTGCAAGCTTTAGAACAAGATTTTGGATGTTTTCTTTCCTGGCAGAGTTTCTCCTTGCAAGATATGGTGGAAAAGCTTTTTGCTGAGTGTAGAGCGGCAAGACACGCAGAAGACGCAGATACGCAGCTCTCCGAAGCTAAGTGCCGGTCCCGGGCTTCTTTCGGCACAAACCGCTCTCAGGAGCTCCCTGCGCTCGCCACAATGCTCTGTGTGCGAAGAAGCCGCTTCTTCGCCTGCGGGAGAATCGGCGAGCGGCAGCTTCCCAAAGGCGAAGATGCAAGCTGCAGCACACAGGCACAGTGTGGGCAGCCTTCAGACTTAGAGAAAACAGTACTTTACCACTCTCCTGCCTTTTCCATGGTTATTCTATTGGAAAAGAACGAGTTTTGGACAACTACCTTTCATTCTTGCCAAACTCTTTGCAGACCCCCGTGCAAGCTTTAGAACAAGATTTTGGATGTTTTCTTTCCTGGCAGAGTTTCTCCTTGCAAGATATGGTGGAAAAGCTTTTGGCTGAGTGTAGAGCGGCAAGACACGCAGAAGACGCAGATACGCAGCTCTCCGAAGCTAAGTGCCGGTCCCGGGCTTCTTTCGGCACAAACCGCTCTCAGGAGCTCCCTGCGCTCGCCACAATGCTCTGTGTGCGAAGAAGCCGCTTCTTCGCCTCCGGGAGAATCGGCGAGCGGCAGCTTCCCAAAGGCGAAGATGCAAGCTGCAGCACACAGGCACAGTGTGGGCAGCCTTCAGACTTAGAGAAAACAGTACTTTACCACTCTCCTGCCTTTTCCATGGTTATTCTATTGGAAAAGAACGAGTTTTGGACAACTACCTTTCATTCTTGCCAAACTCTTTGCAGACCCCCGTGCAAGCTTTAGAACAAGATTTTGGATGTTTTCTTTCCTGGCAGAGTTTCTCCTTGCAAGATATGGTGGAAAAGCTTTTGGCTGAGTGTAGAGCGGCAAGACACGCAGAAGACGCAGATACGCAGCTCTCCGAAGCTAAGTGCCGGTCCCGGGCTTCTTTCGGCACAAACCGCTCTCAGGAGCTCCCTGCGCTCGCCACAATGCTCTGTGTGCGAAGAAGCCGCTTCTTCGCCTGCGGGAGAATCGGCGAGCGGCAGCTTCCCAAAGGCGAAGATGCAAGCTGCAGCAAACAGGCACAGTGTGGGCAGCATTCAGACTTAGAGAAAACAGTACTTTACCACTCTCCTGCCTTTTCCATGGTTATTCTATTGGAAAAGAACGAGTTTTGGACAACTACCTTTCATTCTTGCCAAACTCTTTGCAGACCTCCGTGCAAGCTTTAGAACAAGATTTTGGATGTTTTCTTTCCTGGCAGAGTTTCTTCTTGCAAGATATGGTGGAAAAGCTTTTTGCTGAGTGTAGAGCGGCAAGACACGCAGAAGACGCAGATACGCAGCTCTCCGAAGCTAAGTGCCGGTCCCGGGCTTCTTTCGGCACAAACCGCTCTCAGGAGCTCCCCGCGCTCGCCACAATGCTCTGTGTGCGAAGAAGCCGCTTCTTCGCCTGCGGGAGAATCGGCGAGCGGCAGCTTCCCAAAGGCGAAGATGCAAGCTGCAGCACACAGGCACAGTGTGGGCAGCCTTCAGACTTAGAGAAAACAGTACTTTACCACTCTCCTGCCTTTTCCATGGTTATTCTATTGGAAAAGAACGAGTTTTGGACAACTACCTTTCATTCTTGCCAAACTCTTTGCAGACCCCCGTGCAAGCTTTAGAACAAGATTTTGGATGTTTTCTTTCCTGGCAGAGTTTCTCCTTGCAAGATATGGTGGAAAAGCTTTTTGCTGAGTGTAGAGCGGCAAGACACGCAGAAGACGCAGATACGCAGCTCTCCGAAGCTAAGTGCCGGTCCCGGGCTTCTTTCGGCACAAACCGCTCTCAGGAGCTCCCTGCGCTCGCCACAATGCTCTGTGTGCGAAGAAGCCGCTTCTTCGCCTCCGGGAGAATCGGCGAGCGGCAGCTTCCCAAAGGCGAAGATGCAAGCTGCAGCACACAGGCACAGTGTGGGCAGCCTTCAGACTTAGAGAAAACAGTACTTTACCACTCTCCTGCCTTATCCATGGTTATTCTATTGGAAAAGAACGAGTTTTGGACAACTACCTTTCATTCTTGCCAAACTCTTTGCAGACCCCCGTGCAAGCTTTAGAACAAGATTTTGGATGTTTTCTTTCCTGGCAGAGTTTCTCCTTGCAAGATATGGTGGAAAAGCTTTTGGCTGAGTGTAGAGCGGCAAGACACGCAGAAGACGCAGATACGCAGCTCTCCGAAGCTAAGTGCCGGTCCCGGGCTTCTTTCGGCACAAACCGCTCTCAGGAGCTCCCTGCGCTCGCCACAATGCTCTGTGTGCGAAGAAGCCGCTTCTTCGCCTGCGGGAGAATCGGCGAGCGGCAGCTTCCCAAAGGCGAAGATGCAAGCTGCAGCACACAGGCACAGTGTGGGCAGCATTCAGACTTAGAGAAAACAGTACTTTACCACTCTCCTGCCTTTTCCATGGTTATTCTATTGGAAAAGAACGAGTTTTGGACAACTACCTTTCATTCTTGCCAAACTCTTTGCAGACCCCCGTGCAAGCTTTAGAACAAGATTTTGGATGTTTTCTTTCCTGGCAGAGTTTCTCCTTGCAAGATATGGTGGAAAAGCTTTTTGCTGAGTGTAGAGCGGCAAGACACGCAGAAGACGCAGATACGCAGCTCTCCGAAGCTAAGTGCCGGTCCCGGGCTTCTTTCGGCACAAACCGCTCTCAGGAGCTCCCTGCGCTCGCCACAATGCTCTGTGTGCGAAGAAGCCGCTTCTTCGCCTGCGGGAGAATCGGCGAGCGGCAGCTTCCCAAAGGCGAAGATGCAAGCTGCAGCACACAGGCACAGTGTGGGCAGCCTTCAGACTTAGAGAAAACAGTACTTTACCACTCTCCTGCCTTTTCCATGGTTATTCTATTGGAAAAGAACGAGTTTTGGACAACTACCTTTCATTCTTGCCAAACTCTTTGCAGACCCCCGTGCAAGCTTTAGAACAAGATTTTGGATGTTTTCTTTCCTGGCAGAGTTTCTCCTTGCAAGATATGGTGGAAAAGCTTTTTGCTGAGTGTAGAGCGGCAAGACACGCAGAAGACGCAGATACGCAGCTCTCCGAAGCTAAGTGCCGGTCCCGGGCTTCTTTCGGCACAAACCGCTCTCAGGAGCTCCCTGCGCTCGCCACAATGCTCTGTGTGCGAAGAAGCCGCTTCTTCGCCTGCGGGAGAATCGGCGAGCGGCAGCTTCCCAAAGGCGAAGATGCAAGCTGCAGCACACAGGCACAGTGTGGGCAGCCTTCAGACTTAGAGAAAACAGTACTTTACCACTCTCCTGCCTTTTCCATGGTTATTCTATTGGAAAAGAACGAGTTTTGGACAACTACCTTTCATTCTTGCCAAACTCTTTGCAGACCCCCGTGCAAGCTTTAGAACAAGATTTTGGATGTTTTCTTTCCTGGCAGAGTTTCTCCTTGCAAGATATGGTGGAAAAGCTTTTTGCTGAGTGTAGAGCGGCAAGACACGCAGAAGACGCAGATACGCAGCTCTCCGAAGCTAAGTGCCGGTCCCGGGCTTCTTTCGGCACAAACCGCTCTCAGGAGCTCCCTGCGCTCGCCACAATGCTCTGTGTGCGAAGAAGCCGCTTCTTCGCCTCCGGGAGAATCGGCGAGCGGCAGCTTCCCAAAGGCGAAGATGCAAGCTGCAGCACACAGGCACAGTGTGGGCAGCCTTCAGACATAGAGAAAACAGTACTTTACCACTCTCCTGCCTTTTCCATGGTTATTCTATTGGAAAAGAACGAGTTTTGGACAACTACCTTTCATTCTTGCCAAACTCTTTGCAGACCCCCGTGCAAGCTTTAGAACAAGATTTTGGATGTTTTCTTTCCTGGCAGAGTTTCTTCTTGCAAGATATGGTGGAAAAGCTTTTTGCTGAGTGTAGAGCGGCAAGACACGCAGAAGACGCAGATACGCAGCTCTCCGAAGCTAAGTGCCGGTCCCGGGCTTCTTTCGGCACAAACCGCTCTCAGGAGCTCCCCGCGCTCGCCACAATGCTCTGTGTGCGAAGAAGCCGCTTCTTCGCCTGCGGGAGAATCGGCGAGCGGCAGCTTCCCAAAGGCGAAGATGCAAGCTGCAGCACACAGGCACAGTGTGGGCAGCCTTCAGACTTAGAGAAAACAGTACTTTACCACTCTCCTGCCTTTTCCATGGTTATTCTATTGGAAAAGAACGAGTTTCGGACAACTACCTTTCATTCTTGCCAAACTCTTTGCAGACCCCCGTGCAAGCTTTAGAACAAGATTTTGGATGTTTTCTTTCCTGGCAGAGTTTCTCCTTGCAAGATATGGTGGAAAAGCTTTTTGCTGAGTGTAGAGCGGCAAGACACGCAGAAGACGCAGATACGCAGCTCTCCGAAGCTAAGTGCCGGTCCCGGGCTTCTTTCGGCACAAACCGCTCTCAGGAGCTCCCTGCGCTCGCCACAATGCTCTGTGTGCGAAGAAGCCGCTTCTTCGCCTCCGGGAGAATCGGCGAGCGGCAGCTTCCCAAAGGCGAAGATGCAAGCTGCAGCACACAGGCACAGTGTGGGCAGCCTTCAGACTTAGAGAAAACAGTACTTTACCACTCTCCTGCCTTATCCATGGTTATTCTATTGGAAAAGAACGAGTTTTGGACAACTACCTTTCATTCTTGCCAAACTCTTTGCAGACCCCCGTGCAAGCTTTAGAACAAGATTTTGGATGTTTTCTTTCCTGGCAGAGTTTCTCCTTGCAAGATATGGTGGAAAAGCTTTTGGCTGAGTGTAGAGCGGCAAGACACGCAGAAGACGCAGATACGCAGCTCTCCGAAGCTAAGTGCCGGTCCCGGGCTTCTTTCGGCACAAACCGCTCTCAGGAGCTCCCTGCGCTCGCCACAATGCTCTGTGTGCGAAGAAGCCGCTTCTTCGCCTCCGGGAGAATCGGCGAGCGGCAGCTTCCCAAAGGCGAAGATGCAAGCTGCAGCACACAGGCACAATGTGGGCAGCCTTCAGACTCAGAGAAAACAGTACTTTACCACTCTCCTGCCTTATCCATGGTTATTATATTGGAAAAGAACGAGTTTTGGACAACTACCTTTCATTCTTGCCAAACTCTTTGCAGACCTGCGTGCAAGCTTTAGAACAAGATTTTGGATGTTTTCTTCCCTGGCAGAGTTTCTCCTTGCAAGATATGGTGAAAAAGCTTTTGGCTGAGTGTAGAGCGGCAAGACACGCAGAAGACGCAGATACGCAGCTCTCCGAAGCTAAGTGCCGGTCCCGGGCTTCTTTCGGCACAAACCGCTCTCAGGAGCTCCCTGCGCTCGCCACAATGCTCTGTGTGCGAAGAAGCCGCTTCTTCGCCTCCGGGAGAATCGGCGAGCGGCAGCTTCCCAAAGGCGAAGATGCAAGCTGCAGCACACAGGCACAGTGTGGGCAGCCTTCAGACTTAGAGAAAACAGTACTTTACCACTCTCCTGCCTTATCCATGGTTATTCTATTGGAAAAGAACGAGTTTTGGACAACTACCTTTCATTCTTGCCAAACTCTTTGCAGACCCCCGTGCAAGCTTTAGAACAAGATTTTGGATGTTTTCTTTCCTGGCAGAGTTTCTCCTTGCAAGATATGGTGGAAAAGCTTTTGGCTGAGTGTAGAGCGGCAAGACACGCAGAAGACGCAGATACGCAGCTCTCCGAAGCTAAGTGCCGGTCCCGGGCTTCTTTCGGCACAAACCGCTCTCAGGAGCTCCCTGCGCTCGCCACAATGCTCTGTGTGCGAAGAAGCCGCTTCTTCGCCTGCGGGAGAATCGGCGAGCGGCAGCTTCCCAAAGGCGAAGATGCAAGCTGCAGCAAACAGGCACAGTGTGGGCAGCATTCAGACTTAGAGAAAACAGTACTTTACCACTCTCCTGCCTTTTCCATGGTTATTCTATTGGAAAAGAACGAGTTTTGGACAACTACCTTTCATTCTTGCCAAACTCTTTGCAGACCCCCGTGCAAGCTTTAGAACAAGATTTTGGATGTTTTCTTTCCTGGCAGAGTTTCTCCTTGCAAGATATGGTGGAAAAGCTTTTTGCTGAGTGTAGAGCGGCAAGACACGCAGAAGACGCAGATACGCAGCTCTCCGAAGCTAAGTGCCGGTCCCGGGCTTCTTTCGGCACAAACCGCTCTCAGGAGCTCCCTGCGCTCGCCACAATGCTCTGTGTGCGAAGAAGCCGCTTCTTCGCCTCCGGGAGAATCGGCGAGCGGCAGCTTCCCAAAGGCGAAGATGCAAGCTGCAGCACACAGGCACAGTGTGGGCAGCCTTCAGACTTAGAGAAAACAGTACTTTACCACTCTCCTGCCTTTTCCATGGTTATTCTATTGGAAAAGAACGAGTTTTGGACAACTACCTTTCATTCTTGCCAAACTCTTTGCAGACCCCCGTGCAAGCTTTAGAACAAGATTTTGGATGTTTTCTTTCCTGGCAGAGTTTCTTCTTGCAAGATATGGTGGAAAAGCTTTTTGCTGAGTGTAGAGCGGCAAGACACGCAGAAGACGCAGATACGCAGCTCTCCGAAGCTAAGTGCCGGTCCCGGGCTTCTTTCGGCACAAACCGCTCTCAGGAGCTCCCCGCGCTCGCCACAATGCTCTGTGTGCGAAGAAGCCGCTTCTTCGCCTGCGGGAGAATCGGCGAGCGGCAGCTTGCCAAAGGCGAAGATGCAAGCTGCAGCACACAGGCACAGTGTGGGCAGCCTTCAGACTTAGAGAAAACAGTACTTTACCACTCTCCTGCCTTTTCCATGGTTATTCTATTGGAAAAGAACGAGTTTCGGACAACTACCTTTCATTCTTGCCAAACTCTTTGCAGACCCCCGTGCAAGCTTTAGAACAAGATTTTGGATGTTTTCTTTCCTGGCAGAGTTTCTCCTTGCAAGATATGGTGGAAAAGCTTTTTGCTGAGTGTAGAGCGGCAAGACACGCAGAAGACGCAGATACGCAGCTCTCCGAAGCTAAGTGCCGGTCCCGGGCTTCTTTCGGCACAAACCGCTCTCAGGAGCTCCCTGCGCTCGCCACAATGCTCTGTGTGCGAAGAAGCCGCTTCTTCGCCTCCGGGAGAATCGGCGAGCGGCAGCTTCCCAAAGGCGAAGATGCAAGCTGCAGCACACAGGCACAGTGTGGGCAGCCTTCAGACTTAGAGAAAACAGTACTTTACCACTCTCCTGCCTTTTCCATGGTTATTCTATTGGAAAAGAACGAGTTTTGGACAACTACCTTTCATTCTTGCCAAACTCTTTGCAGACCCCCGTGCAAGCTTTAGAACAAGATTTTGGATGTTTTCTTTCCTGGCAGAGTTTCTCCTTGCAAGATATGGTGGAAAAGCTTTTGGCTGAGTGTAGAGCGGCAAGACACGCAGAAGACGCAGATACGCAGCTCTCCGAAGCTAAGTGCCGGTCCCGGGCTTCTTTCGGCACAAACCGCTCTCAGGAGCTCCCTGCGCTCGCCACAATGCTCTGTGTGCGAAGAAGCCGCTTCTTCGCCTGCGGGAGAATCGGCGAGCGGCAGCTCCCCAAAGGCGAAGATGCAAGCTGCAGCACACAGGCACAGTGTGGGCAGCCTTCAGACTTAGAGAAAACAGTACTTTACCACTCTCCTGCCTTTTCCATGGTTATTCTATTGGAAAAGAACGAGTTTTGGACAACTACCTTTCATTCTTGCCAAACTCTTTGCAGACCCCCGTGCAAGCTTTAGAACAAGTTTTTGGATGTTTTCTTTCCTGGCAGAGTTTCTCCTTGCAAGATATGGTGGAAAAGCTTTTTGCTGAGTGTAGAGCGGCAAGACACGCAGAAGACGCGGATACGCAGCTCTCCGAAGCTAAGTGCCGGTCCCGGGCTTCTTTCGGCACAAACCGCTCTCAGGAGCTCCCTGCGCTCGCCACAATGCTCTGTGTGCGAAGAAGCCGCTTCTTCGCCTGCGGGAGAATCGGCGAGCGGCAGCTTCCCAAAGGCGAAGATGCAAGCTGCAGCACACAGGCACAGTGTGGGCAGCCTTCAGACTTAGAGAAAACAGTACTTTACCACTCTCCTGCCTTTTCCATGGTTATTCTATTGGAAAAGAACGAGTTTTGGACAACTACCTTTCATTCTTGCCAAACTCTTTGCAGACCCCCGTGCAAGCTTTAGAACAAGATTTTGGATGTTTTCTTTCCTGGCAGAGTTTCTCCTTGCAAGATATGGTGGAAAAGCTTTTTGCTGAGTGTAGAGCGGCAAGACACGCAGAAGACGCAGATACGCAGCTCTCCGAAGCTAAGTGCCGGTCCCGGGCTTCTTTCGGCACAAACCGCTCTCAGGAGCTCCCCGCGCTCGCCACAATGCTCTGTGTGCGAAGAAGCCGCTTCTTCGCCTGCGGGAGAATCGGCGAGCGGCAGCTTCCCAAAGGCGAAGATGCAAGCTGCAGCACACAGGCACAGTGTGGGCAGCCTTCAGACTTAGAGAAAACAGTACTTTACCACTCTCCTGCCTTTTCCATGGTTATTCTATTGGAAAAGAACGAGTTTCGGACAACTACCTTTCATTCTTGCCAAACTCTTTGCAGACCCCCGTGCAAGCTTTAGAACAAGATTTTGGATGTTTTCTTTCCTGGCAGAGTTTCTTCTTGCAAGATATGGTGGAAAACCTTTTTGCTGAGTGTAGAGCGGCAAGACACGCAGAAGACGCAGATACGCAGCTCTCCGAAGCTAAGTGCCGGTCCCGGGCTTCTTTCGGCACAAACCGCTCTCAGGAGCTCCCCGCGCTCGCCACAATGCTCTGTGTGCGAAGAAGCCGCTTCTTCGCCTGCGGGAGAATCGGCGAGCGGCAGCTTCCCAAAGGCGAAGATGCAAGCTGCAGCACACAGGCACAGTGTGGTCAGCATTCAGACTTAGAGAAAACAGTACTTTACCACTCTCCTGCCTTTTCCATGGTTATTCTATTGGAAAAGAACGAGTTTTGGACAACTACCTTTCATTCTTGCCAAACTCTTTGCAGACCCCCGTGCAAGCTTTAGAACAAGATTTTGGATGTTTTCTTTCCTGGCAGAGTTTCTCCTTGCAAGATATGGTGGAAAAGCTTTTTGCTGAGTGTAGAGCGGCAAGACACGCAGAAGACGCGGATACGCAGCTCTCCGAAGCTAAGTGCCGGTCCCGGGCTTCTTTCGGCACAAACCGCTCTCAGGAGCTCCCTGCGCTCGCCACAATGCTCTGTGTGCGAAGAAGCCGCTTCTTCGCCTCCGGGAGAATCGGCGAGCGGCAGCTTCCCAAAGGCGAAGATGCAAGCTGCAGCACACAGGCACAGTGTGGGCAGCCTTCAGACTTAGAGAAAACAGTACTTTACCACTCTCCTGCCTTTTCCATGGTTATTCTATTGGAAAAGAACGAGTTTTGGACAACTACCTTTCATTCTTGCCAAACTCTTTGCAGACCCCCGTGCAAGCTTTAGAACAAGATTTTGGATGTTTTCTTTCCTGGCAGAGTTTCTCCTTGCAAGATATGGTGGAAAAGCTTTTTGCTGAGTGTAGAGCGGCAAGACACGCAGAAGACGCAGATACGCAGCTCTCCGAAGCTAAGTGCCGGTCCCGGGCTTCTTTCGGCACAAACCGCTCTCAGGAGCTCCCTGCGCTCGCCACAATGCTCTGTGTGCGAAGAAGCCGCTTCTTCGCCTCCGGGAGAATCGGCGAGCGGCAGCTTCCCAAAGGCGAAGATGCAAGCTGCAGCACACAGGCACAGTGTGGGCAGCCTTCAGACTTAGAGAAAACAGTACTTTACCACTCTCCTGCCTTTTCCATGGTTATTCTATTGGAAAAGAACGAGTTTTGGACAACTACCTTTCATTCTTGCCAAACTCTTTGCAGACCCCCGTGCAAGCTTTAGAACAAGATTTTGGATGTTTTCTTTCCTGGCAGAGTTTCTTCTTGCAAGATATGGTGGAAAAGCTTTTTGCTGAGTGTAGAGCGGCAAGACACGCAGAAGACGCAGATACGCAGCTCTCCGAAGCTAAGTGCCGGTCCCGGGCTTCTTTCGGCACAAACCGCTCTCAGGAGCTCCCCGCGCTCGCCACAATGCTCTGTGTGCGAAGAAGCCGCTTCTTCGCCTGCGGGAGAATCGGCGAGCGGCAGCTTCCCAAAGGCGAAGATGCAAGCTGCAGCACACAGGCACAGTGTGGGCAGCCTTCAGACTTAGAGAAAACAGTACTTTACCACTCTCCTGCCTTTTCCATGGTTATTCTATTGGAAAAGAACGAGTTTCGGACAACTACCTTTCATTCTTGCCAAACTCTTTGCAGACCCCCGTGCAAGCTTTAGAACAAGATTTTGGATGTTTTCTTTCCTGGCAGAGTTTCTCCTTGCAAGATATGGTGGAAAAGCTTTTTGCTGAGTGTAGAGCGGCAAGACACGCAGAAGACGCAGATACGCAGCTCTCCGAAGCTAAGTGCCGGTCCCGGGCTTCTTTCGGCACAAACCGCTCTCAGGAGCTCCCTGCGCTCGCCACAATGCTCTGTGTGCGAAGAAGCCGCTTCTTCGCCTCCGGGAGAATCGGCGAGCGGCAGCTTCCCAAAGGCGAAGATGCAAGCTGCAGCACACAGGCACAGTGTGGGCAGCCTTCAGACTTAGAGAAAACAGTACTTTACCACTCTCCTGCCTTATCCATGGTTATTCTATTGGAAAAGAACGAGTTTTGGACAACTACCTTTCATTCTTGCCAAACTCTTTGCAGACCCCCGTGCAAGCTTTAGAAGAAGATTTTGGATGTTTTCTTTCCTGGCAGAGTTTCTCCTTGCAAGATATGGTGGAAAAGCTTTTGGCTGAGTGTAGAGCGGCAAGACACGCAGAAGACGCAGATACGCAGCTCTCCGAAGCTATGTGCCGGTCCCGGGCTTCTTTCGGCACAAACCGCTCTCAGGAGCTCCCTGCGCTCGCCACAATGCTCTGTGTGCGAAGAAGCCGCTTCTTCGCCTGCGGGAGAATCGGCGAGCGGCAGCTTCCCAAAGGCGAAGATGCAAGCTGCAGCACACAGGCACAATGTGGGCAGCCTTCAGACTTAGAGAAAACAGTACTTTACCACTCTCCTGCCTTTTCCATGGTTATTCTATTGGAAAAGAACGAGTTTTGGACAACTACCTTTCATTCTTGCCAAACTCTTTGCAGACCTGCGTGCAAGCTTTAGAACAAGATTTTGGATGTTTTCTTCCCTGGCAGAGTTTCTCCTTGCAAGATATGGTGAAAAAGCTTTTGGCTGAGTGTAGAGCGGCAAGACACGCAGAAGACGCAGATACGCAGCTCTCCGAAGCTAAGTGCCGGTCCCGGGCTTCTTTCGGCACAAACCGCTCTCAGGAGCTCCCTGCGCTCGCCACAATGCTCTGTGTGTGAAGAAGCCGCTTCTTCGCCTCCAGGAGAATCGGCGAGCGGCAGCTTCCCAAAGGCGAAGATGCAAGCTGCAGCACACAGGCACAGTGTGGGCAGCCTTCAGACTTAGAGAAAACAGTACTTTACCACTCTCCTGCCTTATCCATGGTTATTCTATTGGAAAAGAACGAGTTTTGGACAACTACCTTTCATTCTTGCCAAACTCTTTGCAGACCCCCGTGCAAGCTTTAGAACAAGATTTTGGATGTTTTCTTTCCTGGCAGAGTTTCTTCTTGCAAGATATGGTGGAAAACCTTTTTGCTGAGTGTAGAGCGGCAAGACACGCAGAAGACGCAGATACGCAGCTCTCCGAAGCTAAGTGCCGGTCCCGGGCTTCTTTCGGCACAAACCGCTCTCAGGAGCTCCCCGCGCTCGCCACAATGCTCTGTGTGCGAAGAAGCCGCTTCTTCGCCTCCGGGAGAATCGGCGAGCGGCAGCTTGCCAAAGGCGAAGATGCAAGCTGCAGCACACAGGCACAGTGTGGGCAGCATTCAGACTTAGATAAAACAGTACTTTACCACTCTCCTGCCTTATCCATGGTTATTCTATTGGAAAAGAAGGAGTTTTGGACAACTACCTTTCATTCTTGCCAAACTCTTTGCAGACCCCCGTGCAAGCTTTAGAACAAGATTTTGGATGTTTTCTTTCCTGGCAGAGTTTCTCCTTGCAAGATATGGTGGAAAAGCTTTTTGCTGAGTGTAGAGCGGCAAGACACGCAGAAGACGCAGATACGCAGCTCTCCGAAGCTAAGTGCCGGTCCCGGGCTTCTTTCGGCACAAACCGCTCTCAGGAGCTCCCTGCGCTCGCCACAATGCTCTGTGTGCGAAGAAGCCGCTTCTTCGCCTCCGGGAGAATCGGCGAGCGGCAGCTTCCCAAAGGCGAAGATGCAAGCTGCAGCACACAGGCACAGTGTGGGCAGCATTCAGACTTAGAGAAAACAGTACTTTACCACTCTCCTGCCTTTTCCATGGTTATTCTATTGGAAAAGAACGAGTTTTGGACAACTACCTTTCATTCTTGCCAAACTCTTTGCAGACCCCCGTGCAAGCTTTAGAACAAGATTTTGGATGTTTTCTTTCCTGGCAGAGTTTCTCCTTGCAAGATATGGTGGAAAAGCTTTTGGCTGAGTGTAGAGCGGCAAGACGCAGAAGACGCAGATACGCAGCTCTCCGAAGCTAAGTGCCGGTCCCGGGCTTCTTTCGGCACAAACCGCTCTCAGGAGCTCCCTGCGCTCGCCACAATGCTCTGTGTGCGAAGAAGCCGCTTCTTCGCCTCCGGGAGAATCGGCGAGCGGCAGCTTCCCAAAGGCGAAGATGCAAGCTGCAGCACACAGGCACAGTGTGGGCAGCCTTCAGACTTAGAGAAAACAGTACTTTACCACTCTCCTGCCTTTTCCATGGTTATTCTATTGGAAAAGAACGAGTTTTGGACAACTACCTTTCATTCTTGCCAAACTCTTTGCAGACCCCCGTGCAAGCTTTAGAACAAGATTTTGGATGTTTTCTTTCCTGGCAGAGTTTCTCCTTGCAAGATATGGTGGAAAAGCTTTTTGCTGAGTGTAGAGCGGCAAGACACGCAGAAGACGCAGATACGCAGCTCTCCGAAGCTAAGTGCCGGTCCCGGGCTTCTTTCGGCACAAACCGCTCTCAGGAGCTCCCTGCGCTCGCCACAATGCTCTGTGTGCGAAGAAGCCGCTTCTTCGCCTGCGGGAGAATCGGCGAGCGGCAGCTTCCCAAAGGCGAAGATGCAAGCTGCAGCACACAGGCACAGTGTGGGCAGCCTTCAGACTTAGAGAAAACAGTACTTTACCACTCTCCTGCCTTTTCCATGGTTATTCTATTGGAAAAGAACGAGTTTTGGACAACTACCTTTCATTCTTGCCAAACTCTTTGCAGACCCCCGTGCAAGCTTTAGAACAAGATTTTGGATGTTTTCTTTCCTGGCAGAGTTTCTCCTTGCAAGATATGGTGGAAAAGCTTTTGGCTGAGTGTAGAGCGGCAAGACACGCAGAAGACGCAGATACGCAGCTCTCCGAAGCTAAGTGCCGGTCCCGGGCTTCTTTCGGCACAAACCGCTCTCAGGAGCTCCCTGCGCTCGCCACAATGCTCTGTGTGCGAAGAAGCCGCTTCTTCGCCTCCGGGAGAATCGGCGAGCGGCAGCTTCCCAAAGGCGAAGATGCAAGCTGCAGCACACAGGCACAGTGTGGGCAGCCTTCAGACTTAGAGAAAACAGTACTTTACCACTCTCCTGCCTTTTCCATGGTTATTCTATTGGAAAAGAACGAGTTTTGGACAACTACCTTTCATTCTTGCCAAACTCTTTGCAGACCCCCGTGCAAGCTTTAGAACAAGATTTTGGATGTTTTCTTTCCTGGCAGAGTTTCTCCTTGCAAGATATGGTGGAAAAGCTTTTGGCTGAGTGTAGAGCGGCAAGACACGCAGAAGACGCAGATACGCAGCTCTCCGAAGCTAAGTGCCGGTCCCGGGCTTCTTTCGGCACTAACCGCTCTCAGGAGCTCCCTGCGCTCGCCACAATGCTCTGTGTGCGAAGAAGCCGCTTCTTCGCCTCCGGGAGAATCGGCGAGCGGCAGCTTCCCAAAGGCGAAGATGCAAGCTGCAGCACACAGGCACAGTGTGGGCAGCCTTCAGATTTAGAAAAAACAGTACTTTACCACTCTCCTGCCTTTTCCATGGTTATTCTATTGGAAAAGAACGAGTTTTGGACAACTACCTTTCATTCTTGCCAAACTCTTTGCAGACCCCCGTGCAAGCTTTAGAACAAGATTTTGGATGTTTTCTTTCCTGGCAGAGTTTCTCCTTGCAAGATATGGTGGAAAAGCTTTTTGCTGAGTGTAGAGCGGCAAGACACGCAGAAGACGCAGATACGCAGCTCTCCGAAGCTAAGTGCCGGTCCCGGGCTTCTTTCGGCACAAACCGCTCTCAGGAGCTCCCTGCGCTCGCCACAATGCTCTGTGTGCGAAGAAGCCGCTTCTTCGCCTGCGGGAGAATCGGCGAGCGGCAGCTTCCCAAAGGCGAAGATGCAAGCTGCAGCACACAGGCACAGTGTGGGCAGCCTTCAGACTTAGAGAAAACAGTACTTTACCACTCTCCTGCCTTTTCCATGGTTATTCTATTGGAAAAGAACGAGTTTTGGACAACTACCTTTCATTCTTGCCAAACTCTTTGCAGACCCCCGTGCAAGCTTTAGAACAAGTTTTTGGATGTTTTCTTTCCTGGCAGAGTTTCTCCTTGCAAGATATGGTGGAAAAGCTTTTTGCTGAGTGTAGAGCGGCAAGACACGCAGAAGACGCGGATACGCAGCTCTCCGAAGCTAAGTGCCGGTCCCGGGCTTCTTTCGGCACAAACCGCTCTCAGGAGCTCCCTGCGCTCGCCACAATGCTCTGTGTGCGAAGAAGCCGCTTCTTCGCCTCCGGGAGAATCGGCGAGCGGCAGCTTCCCAAAGGCGAAGATGCAAGCTGCAGCACGCAGGCACAGTGTGGGCAGCCTTCAGACTTAGAGAAAACAGTACTTTACCACTCTCCTGCCTTTTCCATGGTTATTCTATTGGAAAAGAACGAGTTTTGGACAACTACCTTTCATTCTTGCCAAACTCTTTGCAGACCCCCGTGCAAGCTTTAGAACAAGATTTTGGATGTTTTCTTTCCTGGCAGAGTTTCTCCTTGCAAGATATGGTGGAAAAGCTTTTGGCTGAGTGTAGAGCGGCAAGACACGCAGAAGACGCAGATACGCAGCTCTCCGAAGCTAAGTGCCGGTCCCGGGCTTCTTTCGGCACAAACCGCTCTCAGGAGCTCCCTGCGCTCGCCACAATGCTCTGTGTGCGAAGAAGCCGCTTCTTCGCCTCCGGGAGAATCGGCGAGCGGCAGCTTCCCAAAGGCGAAGATGCAAGCTGCAGCACGCAGGCACAGTGTGGGCAGCCTTCAGACTTAGAGAAAACAGTACTTTACCACTCTCCTGCCTTTTCCATGGTTATTCTATTGGAAAAGAACGAGTTTTGGACAACTACCTTTCATTCTTGCCAAACTCTTTGCAGACCCCCGTGCAAGCTTTAGAACAAGATTTTGGATGTTTTCTTTCCTGGCAGAGTTTCTCCTTGCAAGATATGGTGGAAAAGCTTTTGGCTGAGTGTAGAGCGGCAAGACACGCAGAAGACGCAGATACGCAGCTCTCCGAAGCTAAGTGCCGGTCCCGGGCTTCTTTCGGCACAAACCGCTCTCAGGAGCTCCCTGCGCTCGCCACAATGCTCTGTGTGCGAAGAAGCCGCTTCTTCGCCTCCGGGAGAATCGGCGAGCGGCAGCTTCCCAAAGGCGAAGATGCAAGCTGCAGCACACAGGCACAGTGTGGGCAGCCTTCAGACTTAGAGAAAACAGTACTTTACCACTCTCCTGCCTTTTCCATGGTTATTCTATTGGAAAAGAACGAGTTTTGGACAACTACCTTTCATTCTTGCCAAACTCTTTGCAGACCCCCGTGCAAGCTTTAGAACAAGATTTTGGATGTTTTCTTTCCTGGCAGAGTTTCTCCTTGCAAGATATGGTGGAAAAGCTTTTTGCTGAGTGTAGAGCGGCAAGACACGCAGAAGACGCAGATACGCAGCTCTCCGAAGCTAAGTGCCGGTCCCGGGCTTCTTTCGGCACAAACCGCTCTCAGGAGCTCCCTGCGCTCGCCACAATGCTCTGTGTGCGAAGAAGCCGCTTCTTCGCCTCCGGGAGAATCGGCGAGCGGCAGCTTCCCAAAGGCGAAGATGCAAGCTGCAGCACACAGGCACAGTGTGGGCAGCCTTCAGACTTAGAGAAAACAGTACTTTACCACTCTCCTGCCTTTTCCATGGTTATTCTATTGGAAAAGAACGAGTTTTGGACAACTACCTTTCATTCTTGCCAAACTCTTTGCAGACCTCCGTGCAAGCTTTAGAACAAGATTTTGGATGTTTTCTTTCCTGGCAGAGTTTCTCCTTGCAAGATATGGTGGAAAAGCTTTTTGCTGAGTGTAGAGCGGCAAGACACGCAGAAGACGCAGATACGCAGCTCTCCGAAGCTAAGTGCCGGTCCCGGGCTTCTTTCGGCACAAACCGCTCTCAGCAGCTCCCTGCGCTCGCCACAATGCTCTGTGTGCGAAGAAGCCGCTTCTTCGCCTGCGGGAGAATCGGCGAGCGGCAGCTTCCCAAAGGCAAAGATGCAAGCTGCAGCACACAGGCACAGTGTGGGCAGCATTCAGACTTAGATAAAACAGTACTTTACCACTCTCCTGCCTTATCCATGGTTATTCTATTGGAAAAGAAGGAGTTTTGGACAACTACCTTTCATTCTTGCCAAACTCTTTGCAGACCCCCGTGCAAGCTTTAGAACAAGATTTTGGATGTTTTCTTTCCTGGCAGAGTTTCTCCTTGCAAGATATGGTGGAAAAGCTTTTGGCTGAGTGTAGAGCGGCAAGACACGCAGAAGACGCAGATACGCAGCTCTCCGAAGCTAAGTGCCGGTCCCGGGCTTCTTTCGGCACAAACCGCTCTCAGGAGCTCCCTGCGCTCGCCACAATGCTCTGTGTGCGAAGAAGCCGCTTCTTCGCCTCCGGGAGAATCGGCGAGCGGCAGCTTCCCAAAGGCGAAGATGCAAGCTGCAGCACACAGGCACAGTGTGGGCAGCATTCAGACTTAGAGAAAACAGTACTTTACCACTCTCCTGCCTTTTCCATGGTTATTCTATTGGAAAAGAACGAGTTTTGGACAACTACCTTTCATTCTTGCCAAACTCTTTGCAGACCCCCGTGCAAGCTTTAGAACAAGATTTTGGATGTTTTCTTTCCTGGCAGAGTTTCTCCTTGCAAGATATGGTGGAAAAGCTTTTGGCTGAGTGTAGAGCGGCAAGACGCAGAAGACGCAGATACGCAGCTCTCCGAAGCTAAGTGCCGGTCCCGGGCTTCTTTCGGCACAAACCGCTCTCAGGAGCTCCCTGCGCTCGCCACAATGCTCTGTGTGCGAAGAAGCCGCTTCTTCGCCTGCGGGAGAATCGGCGAGCGGCAGCTTCCCAAAGGCGAAGATGCAAGCTGCAGCACACAGGCACAGTGTGGGCAGCCTTCAGACTTAGAGAAAACAGTACTTTACCACTCTCCTGCCTTTTCCATGGTTATTCTATTGGAAAAGGACGAGTTTTGGACAACTACCTTTCATTCTTGCCAAACTCTTTGCAGACCCCCGTGCAAGCTTTAGAACAAGATTTTGGATGTTTTCTTTCCTGGCAGAGTTTCTCCTTGCAAGATATGGTGGAAAAGCTTTTTGCTGAGTGTAGAGCGGCAAGACACGCAGAAGACGCAGATACGCAGCTCTCCGAAGCTAAGTGCCGGTCCCGGGCTTCTTTCGGCACAAACCGCTCTCAGGAGCTCCCTGCGCTCGCCAGAATGCTCTGTGTGCGAAGAAGCCGCTTCTTCGCCTGCGGGAGAATCGGCGAGCGGCAGCTTCCCAAAGGCGAAGATGCAAGCTGCAGCACACAGGCACAGTGTGGGCAGCCTTCAGACTTAGAGAAAACAGTACTTTACCACTCTCCTGCCTTTTCCATGGTTATTCTATTGGAAAAGAACGAGTTTTGGACAACTACCTTTCATTCTTGCCAAACTCTTTGCAGACCCCCGTGCAAGCTTTAGAACAAGATTTTGGATGTTTTCTTTCCTGGCAGAGTTTCTCCTTGCAAGATATGGTGGAAAAGCTTTTTGCTGAGTGTAGAGCGGCAAGACACGCAGAAGACGCAGATACGCAGCTCTCCGAAGCTAAGTGCCGGTCCCGGGCTTCTTTCGGCACAAACCGCTCTCAGGAGCTCCCTGCGCTCGCCACAATGCTCTGTGTGCGAAGAAGCCGCTTCTTCGCCTCCGGGAGAATCGGCGAGCGGCAGCTTCCCAAAGGCGAAGATGCAAGCTGCAGCACACAGGCACAGTGTGGGCAGCCTTCAGACTTAGAGAAAACAGTACTTTACCACTCTCCTGCCTTTTCCATGGTTATTCTATTGGAAAAGAACGAGTTTTGGACAACTACCTTTCATTCTTGCCAAACTCTTTGCAGACCCCCGTGCAAGCTTTAGAACAAGATTTTGGATGTTTTCTTTCCTGGCAGAGTTTCTCCTTGCAAGATATGGTGGAAAAGCTTTTTGCTGAGTGTAGAGCGGCAAGACACGCAGAAGACGCAGATACGCAGCTCTCCGAAGCTAAGTGCCGGTCCCGGGCTTCTTTCGGCACAAACCGCTCTCAGGAGCTCCCTGCGCTCGCCACAATGCTCTGTGTGCGAAGAAGCCGCTTCTTCGCCTGCGGGAGAATCGGCGAGCGGCAGCTTCCCAAAGGCGAAGATGCAAGCTGCAGCACACAGGCACAGTGTGGGCAGCCTTCAGACTTAGAGAAAACAGTACTTTACCACTCTCCTGCCTTTTCCATGGTTATTCTATTGGAAAAGAACGAGTTTTGGACAACTACCTTTCATTCTTGCCAAACTCTTTGCAGACCTCCGTGCAAGCTTTAGAACAAGATTTTGGATGTTTTCTTTCCTGGCAGAGTTTCTCCTTGCAAGATATGGTGGAAAAGCTTTTTGCTGAGTGTAGAGCGGCAAGACACGCAGAAGACGCAGATACGCAGCTCTCCGAAGCTAAGTGCCGGTCCCGGGCTTCTTTCGGCACAAACCGCTCTCAGGAGCTCCCTGCGCTCGCCACAATGCTCTGTGTGCGAAGAAGCCGCTTCTTCGCCTCCGGGAGAATCGGCGAGCGGCAGCTTCCCAAAGGCGAAGATGCAAGCTGCAGCACACAGGCACAGTGTGGGCAGCCTTCAGACTTAGAGAAAACAGTACTTTACCACTCTCCTGCCTTTTCCATGGTTATTCTATTGGAAAAGAACGAGTTTTGGACAACTACCTTTCATTCTTGCCAAACTCTTTGCAGACCCCCGTGCAAGCTTTAGAACAAGATTTTGGATGTTTTCTTTCCTGGCAGAGTTTCTCCTTGCAAGATATGGTGGAAAAGCTTTTGGCTGAGTGTAGAGCGGCAAGACACGCAGAAGACGCAGATACGCAGCTCTCCGAAGCTAAGTGCCGGTCCCGGGCTTCTTTCGGCACAAACCGCTCTCAGGAGCTCCCTGCGCTCGCCACAATGCTCTGTGTGCGAAGAAGCCGCTTCTTCGCCTCCGGGAGAATCGGCGAGCGGCAGCTTCCCAAAGGCGAAGATGCAAGCTGCAGCACACAGGCACAGTGTGGGCAGCCTTCAGATTTAGAAAAAACAGTACTTTACCACTCTCCTGCCTTTTCCATGGTTATTCTATTGGAAAAGAACGAGTTTTGGACAACTACCTTTCATTCTTGCCAAACTCTTTGCAGACCCCCGTGCAAGCTTTAGAACAAGATTTTGGATGTTTTCTTTCCTGGCAGAGTTTCTCCTTGCAAGATATGGTGGAAAAGCTTTTTGCTGAGTGTAGAGCGGCAAGACACGCAGAAGACGCAGATACGCAGCTCTCCGAAGCTAAGTGCCGGTCCCGGGCTTCTTTCGGCACAAACCGCTCTCAGGAGCTCCCTGCGCTCGCCACAATGCTCTGTGTGCGAAGAAGCCGCTTCTTCGCCTGCGGGAGAATCGGCGAGCGGCAGCTTCCCAAAGGCGAAGATGCAAGCTGCAGCACACAGGCACAGTGTGGGCAGCCTTCAGACTTAGAGAAAACAGTACTTTACCACTCTCCTGCCTTTTCCATGGTTATTCTATTGGAAAAGAACGAGTTTTGGACAACTACCTTTCATTCTTGCCAAACTCTTTGCAGACCCCCGTGCAAGCTTTAGAACAAGTTTTTGGATGTTTTCTTTCCTGGCAGAGTTTCTCCTTGCAAGATATGGTGGAAAAGCTTTTTGCTGAGTGTAGAGCGGCAAGACACGCAGAAGACGCGGATACGCAGCTCTCCGAAGCTAAGTGCCGGTCCCGGGCTTCTTTCGGCACAAACCGCTCTCAGGAGCTCCCTGCGCTCGCCACAATGCTCTGTGTGCGAAGAAGCCGCTTCTTCGCCTCCGGGAGAATCGGCGAGCGGCAGCTTCCCAAAGGCGAAGATGCAAGCTGCAGCACGCAGGCACAGTGTGGGCAGCCTTCAGACTTAGAGAAAACAGTACTTTACCACTCTCCTGCCTTTTCCATGGTTATTCTATTGGAAAAGAACGAGTTTTGGACAACTACCTTTCATTCTTGCCAAACTCTTTGCAGACCCCCGTGCAAGCTTTAGAACAAGATTTTGGATGTTTTCTTTCCTGGCAGAGTTTCTCCTTGCAAGATATGGTGGAAAAGCTTTTGGCTGAGTGTAGAGCGGCAAGACACGCAGAAGACGCAGATACGCAGCTCTCCGAAGCTAAGTGCCGGTCCCGGGCTTCTTTCGGCACAAACCGCTCTCAGGAGCTCCCTGCGCTCGCCACAATGCTCTGTGTGCGAAGAAGCCGCTTCTTCGCCTCCGGGAGAATCGGCGAGCGGCAGCTTCCCAAAGGCGAAGATGCAAGCTGCAGCACGCAGGCACAGTGTGGGCAGCCTTCAGACTTAGAGAAAACAGTACTTTACCACTCTCCTGCCTTTTCCATGGTTATTCTATTGGAAAAGAACGAGTTTTGGACAACTACCTTTCATTCTTGCCAAACTCTTTGCAGACCCCCGTGCAAGCTTTAGAACAAGATTTTGGATGTTTTCTTTCCTGGCAGAGTTTCTCCTTGCAAGATATGGTGGAAAAGCTTTTGGCTGAGTGTAGAGCGGCAAGACACGCAGAAGACGCAGATACGCAGCTCTCCGAAGCTAAGTGCCGGTCCCGGGCTTCTTTCGGCACAAACCGCTCTCAGGAGCTCCCTGCGCTCGCCACAATGCTCTGTGTGCGAAGAAGCCGCTTCTTCGCCTCCGGGAGAATCGGCGAGCGGCAGCTTCCCAAAGGCGAAGATGCAAGCTGCAGCACACAGGCACAGTGTGGGCAGCCTTCAGACTTAGAGAAAACAGTACTTTACCACTCTCCTGCCTTTTCCATGGTTATTCTATTGGAAAAGAACGAGTTTTGGACAACTACCTTTCATTCTTGCCAAACTCTTTGCAGACCCCCGTGCAAGCTTTAGAACAAGATTTTGGATGTTTTCTTTCCTGGCAGAGTTTCTCCTTGCAAGATATGGTGGAAAAGCTTTTTGCTGAGTGTAGAGCGGCAAGACACACAGAAGACGCAGATACGCAGCTCTCCGAAGCTAAGTGCCGGTCCCGGGCTTCTTTCGGCACAAACCGCTCTCAGGAGCTCCCTGCGCTCGCCACAATGCTCTGTGTGCGAAGAAGCCGCTTCTTCGCCTCCGGGAGAATCGGCGAGCGGCAGCTTCCCAAAGGCGAAGATGCAAGCTGCAGCACACAGGCACAGTGTGGGCAGCCTTCAGACTTAGAGAAAACAGTACTTTACCACTCTCCTGCCTTTTCCATGGTTATTCTATTGGAAAAGAACGAGTTTTGGACAACTACCTTTCATTCTTGCCAAACTCTTTGCAGACCTCCGTGCAAGCTTTAGAACAAGATTTTGGATGTTTTCTTTCCTGGCAGAGTTTCTCCTTGCAAGATATGGTGGAAAAGCTTTTTGCTGAGTGTAGAGCGGCAAGACACGCAGAAGACGCAGATACGCAGCTCTCCGAAGCTAAGTGCCGGTCCCGGGCTTCTTTCGGCACAAACCGCTCTCAGCAGCTCCCTGCGCTCGCCACAATGCTCTGTGTGCGAAGAAGCCGCTTCTTCGCCTGCGGGAGAATCGGCGAGCGGCAGCTTCCCAAAGGCAAAGATGCAAGCTGCAGCACACAGGCACAGTGTGGGCAGCATTCAGACTTAGATAAAACAGTACTTTACCACTCTCCTGCCTTATCCATGGTTATTCTATTGGAAAAGAACGAGTTTTGGACAACTACCTTTCATTCTTGCCAAACTCTTTGCAGACCCCCGTGCAAGCTTTAGAACAAGATTTTGGATGTTTTCTTTCCTGGCAGAGTTTCTCCTTGCAAGATATGGTGGAAAAGCTTTTTGCTGAGTGTAGAGCGGCAAGACACGCAGAAGACGCAGATACGCAGCTCTCCGAAGCTAAGTGCCGGTCCCGGGCTTCTTTCGGCACAAACCGCTCTCAGGAGCTCCCTGCGCTCGCCACAATGCTCTGTGTGCGAAGAAGCCGCTTCTTCGCCTCCGGGAGAATCGGCGAGCGGCAGCTTCCCAAAGGCGAAGATGCAAGCTGCAGCACACAGGCACAGTGTGGGCAGCCTTCAGACTTAGAGAAAACAGTACTTTACCACTCTCCTGCCTTTTCCATGGTTATTCTATTGGAAAAGAACGAGTTTTGGACAACTACCTTTCATTCTTGCCAAACTCTTTGCAGACCCCCGTGCAAGCTTTAGAACAAGATTTTGGATGTTTTCTTTCCTGGCAGAGTTTCTCCTTGCAAGATATGGTGGAAAAGCTTTTGGCTGAGTGTAGAGCGGCAAGACGCAGAAGACGCAGATACGCAGCTCTCCGAAGCTAAGTGCCGGTCCCGGGCTTCTTTCGGCACAAACCGCTCTCAGGAGCTCCCTGCGCTCGCCACAATGCTCTGTGTGCGAAGAAGCCGCTTCTTCGCCTGCGGGAGAATCGGCGAGCGGCAGCTTCCCAAAGGCAAAGATGCAAGCTGCAGCACACAGGCACAGTGTGGGCAGCCTTCAGACTTAGAGAAAACAGTACTTTACCACTCTCCTGCCTTTTCCATGGTTATTCTATTGGAAAAGGACGAGTTTTGGACAACTACCTTTCATTCTTGCCAAACTCTTTGCAGACCCCCGTGCAAGCTTTAGAACAAGATTTTGGATGTTTTCTTTCCTGGCAGAGTTTCTCCTTGCAAGATATGGTGGAAAAGCTTTTTGCTGAGTGTAGAGCGGCAAGACACGCAGAAGACGCAGATACGCAGCTCTCCGAAGCTAAGTGCCGGTCCCGGGCTTCTTTCGGCACAAACTGCTCTCAGGAGCTCCCTGCGCTCGCCACAATGCTCTGTGTGCGAAGAAGCCGCTTCTTCGCCTGCGGGAGAATCGGCGAGCGGCAGCTTCCCAAAGGCGAAGATGCAAGCTGCAGCACACAGGCACAGTGTGGGCAGCCTTCAGACTTAGAGAAAACAGTACTTTACCACTCTCCTGCCTTTTCCATGGTTATTCTATTGGAAAAGAACGAGTTTTGGACAACTACCTTTCATTCTTGCCAAACTCTTTGCAGACCTCCGTGCAAGCTTTAGAACAAGATTTTGGATGTTTTCTTTCCTGGCAGAGTTTCTCCTTGCAAGATATGGTGGAAAAGCTTTTTGCTGAGTGTAGAGCGGCAAGACACGCAGAAGACGCAGATACGCAGCTCTCCGAAGCTAAGTGCCGGTCCCGGGCTTCTTTCGGCACAAACCGCTCTCAGCAGCTCCCTGCGCTCGCCACAATGCTCTGTGTGCGAAGAAGCCGCTTCTTCGCCTCCGGGAGAATCGGCGAGCGGCAGCTTCCCAAAGGCGAAGATGCAAGCTGCAGCACACAGGCACAGTGTGGGCAGCCTTCAGACTTAGAGAAAACAGTACTTTACCACTCTCCTGCCTTTTCCATGGTTATTCTATTGGAAAAGAACGAGTTTTGGACAACTACCTTTCATTCTTGCCAAACTCTTTGCAGACCCCCGTGCAAGCTTTAGAACAAGATTTTGGATGTTTTCTTTCCTGGCAGAGTTTCTCCTTGCAAGATATGGTGGAAAAGCTTTTTGCTGAGTGTAGAGCGGCAAGACACGCAGAAGACGCAGATACGCAGCTCTCCGAAGCTAAGTGCCGGTCCCGGGCTTCTTTCGGCACAAACCGCTCTCAGGAGCTCCCTGCGCTCGCCACAATGCTCTGTGTGCGAAGAAGCCGCTTCTTCGCCTCCGGGAGAATCGGCGAGCGGCAGCTTCCCAAAGGCGAAGATGCAAGCTGCAGCACACAGGCACAGTGTGGGCAGCCTTCAGACTTAGAGAAAACAGTACTTTACCACTCTCCTGCCTTTTCCATGGTTATTCTATTGGAAAAGAACGAGTTTTGGACAACTACCTTTCATTCTTGCCAAACTCTTTGCAGACCTCCGTGCAAGCTTTAGAACATGTTTTTGGATGTTTTCTTTCCTGGCAGAGTTTCTCCTTGCAAGATATGGTGGAAAAGCTTTTTGCTGAGTGTAGAGCGGCAAGACACGCAGAAGACGCGGATACGCAGCTCTCCGAAGCTAAGTGCCGGTCCCGGGCTTCTTTCGGCACAAACCGCTCTCAGGAGCTCCCTGCGCTCGCCACAATGCTCTGTGTGCGAAGAAGCCGCGTCTTCGCCTCCGGGAGAATCGGCGAGCGGCAGCTTCCCAAAGGCGAAGATGCAAGCTGCAGCACGCAGGCACAGTGTGGGCAGCCTTCAGACTTAGAGAAAACAGTACTTTACCACTCTCCTGCCTTTTCCATGGTTATTCTATTGGAAAAGAACGAGTTTTGGACAACTACCTTTCATTCTTGCCAAACTCTTTGCAGACCCCCGTGCAAGCTTTAGAACAAGATTTTGGATGTTTTCTTTCCTGGCAGAGTTTCTCCTTGCAAGATATGGTGGAAAAGCTTTTGGCTGAGTGTAGAGCGGCAAGACACGCAGAAGACGCAGATACGCAGCTCTCCGAAGCTAAGTGCCGGTCCCGGGCTTCTTTCGGCACAAACCGCTCTCAGGAGCTCCCTGCGCTCGCCACAATGCTCTGTGTGCGAAGAAGCCGCGTCTTCGCCTGCGGGAGAATCGGCGAGCGGCAGCTTCCCAAAGGCGAAGATGCAAGCTGCAGCACACAGGCACAGTGTGGGCAGCCTTCAGACTTAGAGAAAACAGTACTTTACCACTCTCCTGCCTTTTCCATGGTTATTCTATTGGAAAAGAACGAGTTTTGGACAACTACCTTTCATTCTTGCCAAACTCTTTGCAGACCCCCGTGCAAGCTTTAGAACAAGATTTTGGATGTTTTCTTTCCTGGCAGAGTTTCTCCTTGCAAGATATGGTGGAAAAGCTTTTTGCTGAGTGTAGAGCGGCAAGACACGCAGAAGACGCAGATACGCAGCTCTCCGAAGCTAAGTGCCGGTCCCGGGCTTCTTTCGGCACAAACCGCTCTCAGGAGCTCCCTGCGCTCGCCACAATGCTCTGTGTGCGAAGAAGCCGCTTCTTCGCCTGCGGGAGAATCGGCGAGCGGCAGCTTCCCAAAGGCGAAGATGCAAGCTGCAGCACACAGGCACAGTGTGGGCAGCCTTCAGACTTAGAGAAAACAGTACTTTACCACTCTCCTGCCTTTTCCATGGTTATTCTATTGGAAAAGAACGAGTTTTGGACAACTACCTTTCATTCTTGCCAAACTCTTTGCAGACCCCCGTGCAAGCTTTAGAACAAGTTTTTGGATGTTTTCTTTCCTGGCAGAGTTTCTCCTTGCAAGATATGGTGGAAAAGCTTTTTGCTGAGTGTAGAGCGGCAAGACACGCAGAAGACGCGGATACGCAGCTCTCCGAAGCTAAGTGCCGGTCCCGGGCTTCTTTCGGCACAAACCGCTCTCAGGAGCTCCCTGCGCTCGCCACAATGCTCTGTGTGCGAAGAAGCCGCGTCTTCGCCTCCGGGAGAATCGGCGAGCGGCAGCTTCCCAAAGGCGAAGATGCAAGCTGCAGCACGCAGGCACAGTGTGGGCAGCCTTCAGACTTAGAGAAAACAGTACTTTACCACTCTCCTGCCTTTTCCATGGTTATTCTATTGGAAAAGAACGAGTTTTGGACAACTACCTTTCATTCTTGCCAAACTCTTTGCAGACCCCCGTGCAAGCTTTAGAACAAGATTTTGGATGTTTTCTTTCCTGGCAGAGTTTCTCCTTGCAAGATATGGTGGAAAAGCTTTTGGCTGAGTGTAGAGCGGCAAGACACGCAGAAGACGCAGATACGCAGCTCTCCGAAGCTAAGTGCCGGTCCCGGGCTTCTTTCGGCACAAACCGCTCTCAGGAGCTCCCTGCGCTCGCCACAATGCTCTGTGTGCGAAGAAGCCGCTTCTTCGCCTCCGGGAGAATCGGCGAGCGGCAGCTTCCCAAAGGCGAAGATGCAAGCTGCAGCACACAGGCACAGTGTGGGCAGCCTTCAGATTTAGAAAAAACAGTACTTTACCACTCTCCTGCCTTTTCCATGGTTATTCTATTGGAAAAGAACGAGTTTTGGACAACTACCTTTCATTCTTGCCAAACTCTTTGCAGACCCCCGTGCAAGCTTTAGAACAAGATTTTGGATGTTTTCTTTCCTGGCAGAGTTTCTCCTTGCAAGATATGGTGGAAAAGCTTTTTGCTGAGTGTAGAGCGGCAAGACACGCAGAAGACGCAGATACGCAGCTCTCCGAAGCTAAGTGCCGGTCCCGGGCTTCTTTCGGCACAAACCGCTCTCAGGAGCTCCCTGCGCTCGCCACAATGCTCTGTGTGCGAAGAAGCCGCTTCTTCGCCTGCGGGAGAATCGGCGAGCGGCAGCTTCCCAAAGGCGAAGATGCAAGCTGCAGCACACAGGCACAGTGTGGGCAGCCTTCAGACTTAGAGAAAACAGTACTTTACCACTCTCCTGCCTTTTCCATGGTTATTCTATTGGAAAAGAACGAGTTTTGGACAACTACCTTTCATTCTTGCCAAACTCTTTGCAGACCCCCGTGCAAGCTTTAGAACAAGTTTTTGGATGTTTTCTTTCCTGGCAGAGTTTCTCCTTGCAAGATATGGTGGAAAAGCTTTTTGCTGAGTGTAGAGCGGCAAGACACGCAGAAGACGCGGATACGCAGCTCTCCGAAGCTAAGTGCCGGTCCCGGGCTTCTTTCGGCACAAACCGCTCTCAGGAGCTCCCTGCGCTCGCCACAATGCTCTGTGTGCGAAGAAGCCGCTTCTTCGCCTCCGGGAGAATCGGCGAGCGGCAGCTTCCCAAAGGCGAAGATGCAAGCTGCAGCACGCAGGCACAGTGTGGGCAGCCTTCAGACTTAGAGAAAACAGTACTTTACCACTCTCCTGCCTTTTCCATGGTTATTCTATTGGAAAAGAACGAGTTTTGGACAACTACCTTTCATTCTTGCCAAACTCTTTGCAGACCCCCGTGCAAGCTTTAGAACAAGATTTTGGATGTTTTCTTTCCTGGCAGAGTTTCTCCTTGCAAGATATGGTGGAAAAGCTTTTTGCTGAGTGTAGAGCGGCAAGACACGCAGAAGACGCAGATACGCAGCTCTCCGAAGCTAAGTGCCGGTCCCGGGCTTCTTTCGGCACAAACCGCTCTCAGGAGCTCCCTGCGCTCGCCACAATGCTCTGTGTGCGAAGAAGCCGCTTCTTCGCCTCCGGGAGAATCGGCGAGCGGCAGCTTCCCAAAGGCGAAGATGCAAGCTGCAGCACGCAGGCACAGTGTGGGCAGCCTTCAGACTTAGAGAAAACAGTACTTTACCACTCTCCTGCCTTTTCCATGGTTATTCTATTGGAAAAGAACGAGTTTTGGACAACTACCTTTCATTCTTGCCAAACTCTTTGCAGACCCCCGTGCAAGCTTTAGAACAAGATTTTGGATGTTTTCTTTCCTGGCAGAGTTTCTCCTTGCAAGATATGGTGGAAAAGCTTTTGGCTGAGTGTAGAGCGGCAAGACACGCAGAAGACGCAGATACGCAGCTCTCCGAAGCTAAGTGCCGGTCCCGGGCTTCTTTCGGCACAAACCGCTCTCAGGAGCTCCCTGCGCTCGCCACAATGCTCTGTGTGCGAAGAAGCCGCTTCTTCGCCTCCGGGAGAATCGGCGAGCGGCAGCTTCCCAAAGGCGAAGATGCAAGCTGCAGCACACAGGCACAGTGTGGGCAGCCTTCAGACTTAGAGAAAACAGTACTTTACCACTCTCCTGCCTTTTCCATGGTTATTCTATTGGAAAAGAACGAGTTTTGGACAACTACCTTTCATTCTTGCCAAACTCTTTGCAGACCCCCGTGCAAGCTTTAGAACAAGATTTTGGATGTTTTCTTTCCTGGCAGAGTTTCTCCTTGCAAGATATGGTGGAAAAGCTTTTTGCTGAGTGTAGAGCGGCAAGACACGCAGAAGACGCAGATACGCAGCTCTCCGAAGCTAAGTGCCGGTCCCGGGCTTCTTTCGGCACAAACCGCTCTCAGGAGCTCCCTGCGCTCGCCACAATGCTCTGTGTGCGAAGAAGCCGCTTCTTCGCCTCCGGGAGAATCGGCGAGCGGCAGCTTCCCAAAGGCGAAGATGCAAGCTGCAGCACACAGGCACAGTGTGGGCAGCCTTCAGACTTAGAGAAAACAGTACTTTACCACTCTCCTGCCTTTTCCATGGTTATTCTATTGGAAAAGAACGAGTTTTGGACAACTACCTTTCATTCTTGCCAAACTCTTTGCAGACCTCCGTGCAAGCTTTAGAACAAGATTTTGGATGTTTTCTTTCCTGGCAGAGTTTCTCCTTGCAAGATATGGTGGAAAAGCTTTTGGCTGAGTGTAGAGCGGCAAGACACGCAGAAGACGCAGATACGCAGCTCTCCGAAGCTAAGTGCCGGTCCCGGGCTTCTTTCGGCACAAACCGCTCTCAGCAGCTCCCTGCGCTCGCCACAATGCTCTGTGTGCGAAGAAGCCGCTTCTTCGCCTGCGGGAGAATCGGCGAGCGGCAGCTTCCCAAAGGCAAAGATGCAAGCTGCAGCACACAGGCACAGTGTGGGCAGCATTCAGACTTAGATAAAACAGTACTTTACCACTCTCCTGCCTTATCCATGGTTATTCTATTGGAAAAGAAGGAGTTTTGGACAACTACCTTTCATTCTTGCCAAACTCTTTGCAGACCCCCGTGCAAGCTTTAGAACAAGATTTTGGATGTTTTCTTTCCTGGCAGAGTTTCTCCTTGCAAGATATGGTGGAAAAGCTTTTTGCTGAGTGTAGAGCGGCAAGACACGCAGAAGACGCAGATACGCAGCTCTCCGAAGCTAAGTGCCGGTCCCGGGCTTCTTTCGGCACAAACCGCTCTCAGGAGCTCCCTGCGCTCGCCACAATGCTCTGTGTGCGAAGAAGCCGCTTCTTCGCCTGCGGGAGAATCGGCGAGCGGCAGCTTCCCAAAGGCGAAGATGCAAGCTGCAGCACACAGGCACAGTGTGGGCAGCATTCAGACTTAGAGAAAACAGTACTTTACCACTCTCCTGCCTTTTCCATGGTTATTCTATTGGAAAAGAACGAGTTTTGGACAACTACCTTTCATTCTTGCCAAACTCTTTGCAGACCCCCGTGCAAGCTTTAGAACAAGATTTTGGATGTTTTCTTTCCTGGCAGAGTTTCTCCTTGCAAGATATGGTGGAAAAGCTTTTGGCTGAGTGTAGAGCGGCAAGACGCAGAAGACGCAGATACGCAGCTCTCCGAAGCTAAGTGCCGGTCCCGGGCTTCTTTCGGCACAAACCGCTCTCAGGAGCTCCCTGCGCTCGCCACAATGCTCTGTCTGCGAAGAAGCCGCTTCTTCGCCTGCGGGAGAATCGGCGAGCGGCAGCTTCCCAAAGGCGAAGATGCAAGCTGCAGCACACAGGCACAGTGTGGGCAGCCTTCAGACTTAGAGAAAACAGTACTTTACCACTCTCCTGCCTTTTCCATGGTTATTCTATTGGAAAAGAACGAGTTTTGGACAACTACCTTTCATTCTTGCCAAACTCTTTGCAGACCCCCGTGCAAGCTTTAGAACAAGATTTTGGATGTTTTCTTTCCTGGCAGAGTTTCTCCTTGCAAGATATGGTGGAAAAGCTTTTTGCTGAGTGTAGAGCGGCAAGACACGCAGAAGACGCAGATACGCAGCTCTCCGAAGCTAAGTGCCGGTCCCGGGCTTCTTTCGGCACAAACCGCTCTCAGGAGCTCCCTGCGCTCGCCACAATGCTCTGTGTGCGAAGAAGCCGCTTCTTCGCCTGCGGGAGAATCGGCGAGCGGCAGCTTCCCAAAGGCGAAGATGCAAGCTGCAGCACACAGGCACAGTGTGGGCAGCCTTCAGACTTAGAGAAAACAGTACTTTACCACTCTCCTGCCTTTTCCATGGTTATTCTATTGGAAAAGAACGAGTTTTGGACAACTACCTTTCATTCTTGCCAAACTCTTTGCAGACCTCCGTGCAAGCTTTAGAACAAGATTTTGGATGTTTTCTTTCCTGGCAGAGTTTCTCCTTGCAAGATATGGTGGAAAAGCTTTTTGCTGAGTGTAGAGCGGCAAGACACGCAGAAGACGCAGATACGCAGCTCTCCGAAGCTAAGTGCCGGTCCCGGGCTTCTTTCGGCACAAACCGCTCTCAGCAGCTCCCTGCGCTCGCCACAATGCTCTGTGTGCGAAGAAGCCGCTTCTTCGCCTCCGGGAGAATCGGCGAGCGGCAGCTTCCCAAAGGCGAAGATGCAAGCTGCAGCACACAGGCACAGTGTGGGCAGCCTTCAGACTTAGAGAAAACAGTACTTTACCACTCTCCTGCCTTTTCCATGGTTATTCTATTGGAAAAGAACGAGTTTTGGACAACTACCTTTCATTCTTGCCAAACTCTTTGCAGACCCCCGTGCAAGCTTTAGAACAAGATTTTGGATGTTTTCTTTCCTGGCAGAGTTTCTCCTTGCAAGATATGGTGGAAAAGCTTTTGGCTGAGTGTAGAGCGGCAAGACACGCAGAAGACGCAGATACGCAGCTCTCCGAAGCTAAGTGCCGGTCCCGGGCTTCTTTCGGCACAAACCGCTCTCAGGAGCTCCCTGCGCTCGCCACAATGCTCTGTGTGCGAAGAAGCCGCTTCTTCGCCTCCGGGAGAATCGGCGAGCGGCAGCTTCCCAAAGGCGAAGATGCAAGCTGCAGCACACAGGCACAGTGTGGGCAGCCTTCAGACTTAGAAAAAACAGTACTTTACCACTCTCCTGCCTTTTCCATGGTTATTCTATTGGAAAAGAACGAGTTTTGGACAACTACCTTTCATTCTTGCCAAACTCTTTGCAGACCCCCGTGCAAGCTTTAGAACAAGATTTTGGATGTTTTCTTTCCTGGCAGAGTTTCTCCTTGCAAGATATGGTGGAAAAGCTTTTTGCTGAGTGTAGAGCGGCAAGACACGCAGAAGACGCAGATACGCAGCTCTCCGAAGCTAAGTGCCGGTCCCGGGCTTCTTTCGGCACAAACCGCTCTCAGGAGCTCCCTGCGCTCGCCACAATGCTCTGTGTGCGAAGAAGCCGCTTCTTCGCCTCCGGGAGAATCGGCGAGCGGCAGCTTCCCAAAGGCGAAGATGCAAGCTGCAGCACACAGGCACAGTGTGGGCAGCCTTCAGACTTAGAGAAAACAGTACTTTACCACTCTCCTGCCTTTTCCATGGTTATTCTATTGGAAAAGAACGAGTTTTGGACAACTACCTTTCATTCTTGCCAAACTCTTTGCAGACCTCCGTGCAAGCTTTAGAACAAGTTTTTGGATGTTTTCTTTCCTGGCAGAGTTTCTCCTTGCAAGATATGGTGGAAAAGCTTTTTGCTGAGTGTAGAGCGGCAAGACACGCAGAAGACGCGGATACGCAGCTCTCCGAAGCTAAGTGCCGGTCCCGGGCTTCTTTCGGCACAAACCGCTCTCAGGAGCTCCCTGCGCTCGCCACAATGCTCTGTGTGCGAAGAAGCCGCGTCTTCGCCTCCGGGAGAATCGGCGAGCGGCAGCTTCCCAAAGGCGAAGATGCAAGCTGCAGCACGCAGGCACAGTGTGGGCAGCCTTCAGACTTAGAGAAAACAGTACTTTACCACTCTCCTGCCTTTTCCATGGTTATTCTATTGGAAAAGAACGAGTTTTGGACAACTACCTTTCATTCTTGCCAAACTCTTTGCAGACCCCCGTGCAAGCTTTAGAACAAGATTTTGGATGTTTTCTTTCCTGGCAGAGTTTCTCCTTGCAAGATATGGTGGAAAAGCTTTTGGCTGAGTGTAGAGCGGCAAGACACGCAGAAGACGCAGATACGCAGCTCTCCGAAGCTAAGTGCCGGTCCCGGGCTTCTTTCGGCACAAACCGCTCTCAGGAGCTCCCTGCGCTCGCCACAATGCTCTGTGTGCGAAGAAGCCGCTTCTTCGCCTGCGGGAGAATCGGCGAGCGGCAGCTTCCCAAAGGCGAAGATGCAAGCTGCAGCACACAGGCACAGTGTGGGCAGCCTTCAGACTTAGAGAAAACAGTACTTTACCACTCTCCTGCCTTTTCCATGGTTATTCTATTGGAAAAGAACGAGTTTTGGACAACTACCTTTCATTCTTGCCAAACTCTTTGCAGACCCCCGTGCAAGCTTTAGAACAAGATTTTGGATGTTTTCTTTCCTGGCAGAGTTTCTCCTTGCAAGATATGGTGGAAAAGCTTTTTGCTGAGTGTAGAGCGGCAAGACACGCAGAAGACGCAGATACGCAGCTCTCCGAAGCTAAGTGCCGGTCCCGGGCTTCTTTCGGCACAAACCGCTCTCAGGAGCTCCCTGCGCTCGCCACAATGCTCTGTGTGCGAAGAAGCCGCTTCTTCGCCTCCGGGAGAATCGGCGAGCGGCAGCTTCCCAAAGGCGAAGATGCAAGCTGCAGCACACAGGCACAGTGTGGGCAGCCTTCAGACTTAGAGAAAACAGTACTTTACCACTCTCCTGCCTTTTCCATGGTTATTCTATTGGAAAAGAACGAGTTTTGGACAACTACCTTTCATTCTTGCCAAACTCTTTGCAGACCTCCGTGCAAGCTTTAGAACAAGATTTTGGATGTTTTCTTTCCTGGCAGAGTTTCTCCTTGCAAGATATGGTGGAAAAGCTTTTTGCTGAGTGTAGAGCGGCAAGACACGCAGAAGACGCAGATACGCAGCTCTCCGAAGCTAAGTGCCGGTCCCGGGCTTCTTTCGGCACAAACCGCTCTCAGGAGCTCCCTGCGCTCGCCACAATGCTCTGTGTGCGAAGAAGCCGCTTCTTCGCCTGCGGGAGAATCGGCGAGCGGCAGCTTCCCAAAGGCAAAGATGCAAGCTGCAGCACACAGGCACAGTGTGGGCAGCCTTCAGACTTAGAGAAAACAGTACTTTACCACTCTCCTGCCTTTTCCATGGTTATTCTATTGGAAAAGAACGAGTTTTGGACAACTACCTTTCATTCTTGCCAAACTCTTTGCAGACCCCCGTGCAAGCTTTAGAACAAGATTTTGGATGTTTTCTTTCCTGGCAGAGTTTCTCCTTGCAAGATATGGTGGAAAAGCTTTTTGCTGAGTGTAGAGCGGCAAGACACGCAGAAGACGCAGATACGCAGCTCTCCGAAGCTAAGTGCCGGTCCCGGGCTTCTTTCGGCACAAACCGCTCTCAGGAGCTCCCTGCGCTCGCCACAATGCTCTGTGTGCGAAGAAGCCGCTTCTTCGCCTGCGGGAGAATCGGCGAGCGGCAGCTTCCCAAAGGCGAAGATGCAAGCTGCAGCACACAGGCACAGTGTGGGCAGCCTTCAGACTTAGAGAAAACAGTACTTTACCACTCTCCTGCCTTTTCCATGGTTATTCTATTGTAAAAGAACGAGTTTTGGACAACTACCTTTCATTCTTGCCAAACTCTTTGCAGACCCCCGTGCAAGCTTTAGAACAAGATTTTGGATGTTTTCTTTCCTGGCAGAGTTTCTCCTTGCAAGATATGGTGGAAAAGCTTTTTGCTGAGTGTAGAGCGGCAAGACACGCAGAAGACGCAGATACGCAGCTCTCCGAAGCTAAGTGCCGGTCCCGGGCTTCTTTCGGCACAAACCGCTCTCAGGAGCTCCCTGCGCTCGCCACAATGCTCTGTGTGCGAAGAAGCCGCTTCTTCGCCTGCGGGAGAATCGGCGAGCGGCAGCTTCCCAAAGGCGAAGATGCAAGCTGCAGCACGCAGGCACAGTGTGGGCAGCCTTCAGACTTAGAGAAAACAGTACTTTACCACTCTCCTGCCTTTTCCATGGTTATTCTATTGGAAAAGAACGAGTTTTGGACAACTACCTTTCATTCTTGCCAAACTCTTTGCAGACCCCCGTGCAAGCTTTAGAACAAGATTTTGGATGTTTTCTTTCCTGGCAGAGTTTCTCCTTGCAAGATATGGTGGAAAAGCTTTTGGCTGAGTGTAGAGCGGCAAGACACGCAGAAGACGCAGATACGCAGCTCTCCGAAGCTAAGTGCCGGTCCCGGGCTTCTTTCGGCACAAACCGCTCTCAGGAGCTCCCTGCGCTCGCCACAATGCTCTGTGTGCGAAGAAGCCGCTTCTTCGCCTCCGGGAGAATCGGCGAGCGGCAGCTTCCCAAAGGCGAAGATGCAAGCTGCAGCACACAGGCACAGTGTGGGCAGCCTTCAGACTTAGAGAAAACAGTACTTTACCACTCTCCTGCCTTTTCCATGGTTATTCTATTGGAAAAGAACGAGTTTTGGACAACTACCTTTCATTCTTGCCAAACTCTTTGCAGACCCCCGTGCAAGCTTTAGAACAAGATTTTGGATGTTTTCTTTCCTGGCAGAGTTTCTCCTTGCAAGATATGGTGGAAAAGCTTTTTGCTGAGTGTAGAGCGGCAAGACACGCAGAAGACGCAGATACGCAGCTCTCCGAAGCTAAGTGCCGGTCCCGGGCTTCTTTCGGCACAAACCGCTCTCAGGAGCTCCCTGCGCTCGCCACAATGCTCTGTGTGCGAAGAAGCCGCTTCTTCGCCTCCGGGAGAATCGGCGAGCGGCAGCTTCCCAAAGGCGAAGATGCAAGCTGCAGCACACAGGCACAGTGTGGGCAGCCTTCAGACTTAGAGAAAACAGTACTTTACCACTCTCCTGCCTTTTCCATGGTTATTCTATTGGAAAAGAACGAGTTTTGGACAACTACCTTTCATTCTTGCCAAACTCTTTGCAGACCCCCGTGCAAGCTTTAGAACAAGATTTTGGATGTTTTCTTTCCTGGCAGAGTTTCTCCTTGCAAGATATGGTGGAAAAGCTTTTTGCTGAGTGTAGAGCGGCAAGACACGCAGAAGACGCAGATACGCAGCTCTCCGAAGCTAAGTGCCGGTCCCGGGCTTCTTTCGGCACAAACCGCTCTCAGGAGCTCCCTGCGCTCGCCACAATGCTCTGTGTGCGAAGAAGCCACTTCTTCGCCTGCGGGAGAATCGGCGAGCGGCAGCTTCCCAAAGGCGAAGATGCAAGCTGCAGCACGCAGGCACAGTGTGGGCAGCCTTCAGACTTAGAGAAAACAGTACTTTACCACTCTCCTGCCTTTTCCATGGTTATTCTATTGGAAAAGAACGAGTTTTGGACAACTACCTTTCATTCTTGCCAAACTCTTTGCAGACCCCCGTGCAAGCTTTAGAACAAGATTTTGGATGTTTTCTTTCCTGGCAGAGTTTCTCCTTGCAAGATATGGTGGAAAAGCTTTTGGCTGAGTGTAGAGCGGCAAGACACGCAGAAGACGCAGATACGCAGCTCTCCGAAGCTAAGTGCCGGTCCCGGGCTTCTTTCGGCACAAACCGCTCTCAGGAGCTCCCTGCGCTCGCCACAATGCTCTGTGTGCGAAGAAGCCGCTTCTTCGCCTGCGGGAGAATCGGCGAGCGGCAGCTTCCCAAAGGCGAAGATGCAAGCTGCAGCACGCAGGCACAGTGTGGGCAGCCTTCAGACTTAGAGAAAACAGTACTTTACCACTCTCCTGCCTTTTCCATGGTTATTCTATTGGAAAAGAACGAGTTTTGGACAACTACCTTTCATTCTTGCCAAACTCTTTGCAGACCTCCGTGCAAGCTTTAGAACAAGATTTTGGATGTTTTCTTTCCTGGCTGAGTTTCTCCTTGCAAGATATGGTGGAAAAGCTTTTTGCTGAGTGTAGAGCGGCAAGACACGCAGAAGACGCAGATACGCAGCTCTCCGAAGCTAAGTGCCGGTCCCGGGCTTCTTTCGGCACAAACCGCTCTCAGGAGCTCCCTGCGCTCGCCACAATGCTCTGTGTGCGAAGAAGCCGCTTCTTCGCCTGCGGGAGAATCGGCGAGCGGCAGCTTCCCAAAGGCGAAGATGCAAGCTGCAGCACGCAGGCACAGTGTGGGCAGCATTCAGACTTAGAGAAAACAGTACTTTACCACTCTCCTGCCTTTTCCATGGTTATTCTATTGGAAAAGAACGAGTTTTGGACAACTACCTTTCATTCTTGCCAAACTCTTTGCAGACCCCCGTGCAAGCTTTAGAACAAGATTTTGGATGTTTTCTTTCCTGGCAGAGTTTCTCCTTGCAAGATATGGTGGAAAAGCTTTTGGCTGAGTGTAGAGCGGCAAGACACGCAGAAGACGCAGATACGCAGCTCTCCGAAGCTAAGTGCCGGTCCCGGGCTTCTTTCGGCACAAACCGCTCTCAGGAGCTCCCTGCGCTCGCCACAATGCTCTGTGTGCGAAGAAGCCGCTTCTTCGCCTGCGGGAGAATCGGCGAGCGGCAGCTTCCCAAAGGCGAAGATGCAAGCTGCGGCACACAGGCACAGTGTGGGCAGCCTTCAGACTTAGAGAAAACAGTACTTTACCACTCTCCTGCCTTTTCCATGGTTATTCTATTGGAAAAGAACGAGTTTTGGACAACTACATTTCATTCTTGCCAAACTCTTTGCAGACCCCCGTGCAAGCTTTAGAACAAGATTTTGGATGTTTTCTTTCCTGGCAGAGTTTCTCCTTGCAAGATATGGTGGAAAAGCTTTTTGCTGAGTGTAGAGCGGCAAGACACGCAGAAGACGCAGATACGCAGCTCTCCGAAGCTAAGTGCCGGTCCCGGGCTTCTTTCGGCACAAACCGCTCTCAGGAGCTCCCTGCGCTCGCCACAATGCTCTGTGTGCGAAGAAGCCGCTTCTTCGCTTGCGGGAGAATCGGCGAGCGGCAGCTTCCCAAAGGCGAAGATGCAAGCTGCAGCACACAGGCACAGTGTGGGCAGCCTTCAGACTTAGAGTAAACAGTACTTTACCACTCTCCTGCCTTTTCCATGGTTATTCTATTGGAAAAGAACGAGTTTTGGACAACTACCTTTCATTCTTGCCAAACTCTTTGCAGACCTCCGTGCAAGCTTTAGAACAAGATTTTGGATGTTTTCTTTCCTGGCAGAGTTTCTCCTTGCAAGATATGGTGGAAAAGCTTTTGGCTGAGTGTAGAGCGGCAAGACACGCAGAAGACGCAGATACGCAGCTCTCCGAAGCTAAGTGCCGGTCCCGGGCTTCTTTCGGCACAAACCGCTCTCAGGAGCTCCCTGCGCTCGCCACAATGCTCTGTGTGCGAAGAAGCCGCTTCTTCGCCTGCGGGAGAATCGGCGAGCGGCAGCTTCCCAAAGGCGAAGATGCAAGCTGCAGCACGCAGGCACAGTGTGGGCAGCATTCAGACTTAGAGAAAACAGTACTTTACCACTCTCCTGCCTTTTCCATGGTTATTCTATTGGAAAAGAACGAGTTTTGGACAACTACCTTTCATTCTTGCCAAACTCTTTGCAGACCCCCGTGCAAGCTTTAGAAGAAGATTTTGGATGTTTTCTTTCCTGGCAGAGTTTCTCCTTGCAAGATATGGTGGAAAAGCTTTTGGCTGAGTGTAGAGCGGCAAGACACGCAGAAGACGCAGATACGCAGCTCTCCGAAGCTAAGTGCCGGTCCCGGGCTTCTTTCGGCACAAAACGCTCTCAGGAGCTCCCTGCGCTCGCCACAATGCTCTGTGTGCGAAGAAGCCGCTTCTTCGCCTGCGGGAGAATCGGCGAGCGGCAGCTTCCCAAAGGCGAAGATGCAAGCTGCGGCACACAGGCACAGTGTGGGCAGCCTTCAGACTTAGAGAAAACAGTACTTTACCACTCTCCTGCCTTTTCCATGGTTATTCTATTGGAAAAGAACGAGTTTTGGACAACTACCTTTCATTCTTGCCAAACTCTTTGCAGACCCCCGTGCAAGCTTTAGAACAAGATTTTGGATGTTTTCTTTCCTGGCAGAGTTTCTCCTTGCAAGATATGGTGGAAAAGCTTTTTGCTGAGTGTAGAGCGGCAAGACACGCAGAAGACGCAGATACGCAGCTCTCCGAAGCTAAGTGCCGGTCCCGGGCTTCTTTCGGCACAAACCGCTCTCAGGAGCTCCCTGCGCTCGCCACAATGCTCTGTGTGCGAAGAAGCCGCTTCTACGCTTGCGGGAGAATCGGCGAGCGGCAGCTTCCCAAAGGCGAAGATGCAAGCTGCAGCACACAGGCACAGTGTGGGCAGCCTTCAGACTTAGAGTAAACAGTACTTTACCACTCTCCTGCCTTTTCCATGGTTATTCTATTGGAAAAGAACGAGTTTTGGACAACTACCTTTCATTCTTGCCAAACTCTTTGCAGACCTCCGTGCAAGCTTTAGAACAAGATTTTGGATGTTTTCTTTCCTGGCAGAGTTTCTCCTTGCAAGATATGGTGGAAAAGCTTTTGGCTGAGTGTAGAGCGGCAAGACACGCAGAAGACGCAGATACGCAGCTCTCCGAAGCTAAGTGCCGGTCCCGGGCTTCTTTCGGCACAAACCGCTCTCAGGAGCTCCCTGCGCTCGCCACAATGCTCTGTGTGCGAAGAAGCCGCTTCTTCGCCTGCGGGAGAATCGGCGAGCGGCAGCTTCCCAAAGGCGAAGATGCAAGCTGCAGCACACAGGCACAGTGTGGGCAGCCTTCAGACTTAGAGAAAACAGTACTTTACCACTCTCCTGCCTTTTCCATGGTTATTCTATTGGAAAAGAACGAGTTTTGGACAACTACCTTTCATTCTTGCCAAACTCTTTGCAGACCCCCGTGCAAGCTTTAGAACAAGATTTTGGATGTTTTCTTTCCTGGCAGAGTTTCTCCTTGCAAGATATGGTGGAAAAGCTTTTTGCAGAGTGTAGAGCGGCAAGACACGCAGAAGACGCAGATACGCAGCTCTCCGAAGCTAAGTGCCGGTCCCGGGCTTCTTTCGGCACAAACCGCTCTCAGGAGCTCCCTGCGCTCGCCACAATGCTCTGTGTGCGAAGAAGCCGCTTCTTCGCCTGCGGGAGAATCGGCGAGCGGCAGCTTCCCAAAGGCGAAGATGCAAGCTGCAGCACACAGGCACAGTGTGGGCAGCCTTCAGACTTAGAGAAAACAGTACTTTACCACTCTCCTGCCTTTTCCATGGTTATTCTATTGGAAAAGAACGAGTTTTGGACAACTACCTTTCATTCTTGCCAAACTCTTTGCAGACCCCCGTGCAAGCTTTAGAACAAGATTTTGGATGTTTTCTTTCCTGGCAGAGTTTCTCCTTGCAAGATATGGTGGAAAAGCTTTTGGCTGAGTGTAGAGCGGCAAGACACGCAGAAGACGCAGATACGCAGCTCTCCGAAGCTAAGTGCCGGTCCCGGGCTTCTTTCGGCACAAACCGCTCTCAGGAGCTCCCTGCGCTCGCCACAATGCTCTGTGTGCGAAGAAGCCGCTTCTTCGCCTGCGGGAGAATCGGCGAGCGGCAGCTTCCCAAAGGCGAAGATGCAAGCTGCGGCACACAGGCACAGTGTGGGCAGCCTTCAGACTTAGAGAAAACAGTACTTTACCACTCTCCTGCCTTATCCATGGTTATTCTATTGGAAAAGAACGAGGTTTGGACAACTACCTTTCATTCTTGCCAAACTCTTTGCAGACCCCCGTGCAAGCTTTAGAACAAGATTTTGGATGTTTTCTTTCCTGGCAGAGTTTCTCCTTGCAAGATATGGTGGAAAAGCTTTTTGCTGAGTGTAGAGCGGCAAGACACGCAGAAGACGCAGATACGCAGCTCTCCGAAGCTAAGTGCCGGTCCCGGGCTTCTTTCGGCACAAACCGCTCTCAGGAGCTCCCTGCGCTCGCCACAATGCTCTGTGTGCGAAGAAGCCGCTTCTTCGCCTGCGGGAGAATCGGCGAGCGGCAGCTTCCCAAAGGCGAAGATGCAAGCTGCGGCACACAGGCACAGTGTGGGCAGCCTTCAGACTTAGAGAAAACAGTACTTTACCACTCTCCTGCCTTTTCCATGGTTATTCTATTGGAAAAGAACGAGTTTTGGACAACTACCTTTCATTCTTGCCAAACTCTTTGCAGACCTCCGTGCAAGCTTTAGAACAAGATTTTGGATGTTTTCTTTCCTGGCAGAGTTTCTCCTTGCAAGATATGGTGGAAAAGCTTTTGGCTGAGTGTAGAGCGGCAAGACACGCAGAAGACGCAGATACGCAGCTCTCCGAAGCTAAGTGCCGGTCCCGGGCTTCTTTCGGCACAAACCGCTCTCAGGAGCTCCCTGCGCTCGCCACTATGCTCTGTGTGCGAAGAAGCCGCTTCTTCGCCTCCGGGAGAATCGGCGAGCGGCAGCTTCGCAAAGGCGAAGATGCAAGCTGCAGCACACAGGCACAGTGTGGGCAGCCTTCAGACTTAGAGAAAACAGTACTTTACCACTCTCCTGCCTTTTCCATGGTTATTCTATTGGAAAAGAACGAGTTTTGGACAACTACCTTTCATTCTTGCCAAACTCTTTGCAGACCCCCGTGCAAGCTTTAGAACCAGATTTTGGATGTTTTCTTTCCTGGCAGAGTTTCTCCTTGCAAGATATGGTGGAAAAGCTTTTTGCTGAGTGTAGAGCGGCAAGACACGCAGAAGACGCAGATACGCAGCTCTCCGAAGCTAAGTGCCGGTCCCGGGCTTCTTTCGGCACAAACCGCTCTCAGGAGCTCCCTGCGCTCGCCACAATGCTCTGTGTGCGAAGAAGCCGCTTCTTCGCCTGCGGGAGAATCGGCGAGCGGCAGCTTCCCAAAGGCGAAGATGCAAGCTGCAGCACACAGGCACAGTGTGGGCAGCCTTCAGACTTAGAGAAAACAGTACTTTACCACTCTCCTGCCTTTTCCATGGTTATTCTATTGGAAAAGAACGAGTTTTGGACAACTACCTTTCATTCTTGCCAAACTCTTTGCAGACCCCCGTGCAAGCTTTAGAACCAGATTTTGGATGTTTTCTTTCCTGGCAGAGTTTCTCCTTGCAAGATATGGTGGAAAAGCTTTTTGCTGAGTGTAGAGCGGCAAGACACGCAGAAGACGCAGATACGCAGCTCTCCGAAGCTAAGTGCCGGTCCCGGGCTTCTTTCGGCACAAACCGCTCTCAGGAGCTCCCTGCGCTCGCCACAATGCTCTGTGTGCGAAGAAGCCGCTTCTTCGCCTGCGGGAGAATCGGCGAGCGGCAGCTTCCCAAAGGCGAAGATGCAAGCTGCGGCACACAGGCACAGTGTGGGCAGCCTTCAGACTTAGAGAAAACAGTACTTTACCACTCTCCTGCCTTTTCCATGGTTATTCTATTGGAAAAGAACGAGTTTTGGACAACTACCTTTCATTCTTGCCAAACTCTTTGCAGACCCCCGTGCAAGCTTTAGAACAAGATTTTGGATGTTTTCTTTCCTGGCAGAGTTTCTCCTTGCAAGATATGGTGGAAAAGCTTTTGGCTGAGTGTAGAGCGGCAAGACACGCAGAAGACGCAGATACGCAGCTCTCCGAAGCTAAGTGCCGGTCCCGGGCTTCTTTCGGCACAAACCGCTCTCAGGAGCTCCCTGCGCTCGCCACAATGCTCTGTGTGCGAAGAAGCCGCTTCTTCGCCTCCGGGAGATTTGGCGAGCGGCAGCTTCCCAAAGGCGAAGATGCAAGCTGCGGCACACAGGCACAGTGTGGGCAGCCTTCAGACTTAGAGAAAACAGTACTTTACCACTCTCCTGCCTTATCCATGGTTATTCTATTGGAAAAGAACGAGGTTTGGACAACTACCTTTCATTCTTGCCAAACTCTTTGCAGACCCCCGTGCAAGCTTTAGAACAAGATTTTGGATGTTTTCTTTCCTGGCAGAGTTTCTCCTTGCAAGATATGGTGGAAAAGCTTTTGGCTGAGTGTAGAGCGGCAAGACACGCAGAAGACGCAGATACGCAGCTCTCCGAAGCTAAGTGCCGGTCCCGGGCTTCTTTCGGCACAAACCGCTCTCAGGAGCTCCCTGCGCTCGCCACAATGCTCTGTGTGCGAAGAAGCCGCTTCTTCGCCTGCGGGAGAATCGGCGAGCGGCAGCTTCCCAAAGGCGAAGATGCAAGCTGCAGCACGCAGGCACAGTGTGGGCAGCCTTCAGACTTAGAGAAAACAGTACTTTACCACTCTCCTGCCTTTTCCATGGTTATTCTATTGGAAAAGAACGAGTTTTGGACAACTACCTTTCATTCTTGCCAAACTCTTTGCAGACCCCCGTGCAAGCTTTAGAACAAGATTTTGGATGTTTTCTTTCCTGGCAGAGTTTCTCCTTGCAAGATATGGTGGAAAAGCTTTTGGCTGAGTGTAGAGCGGCAAGACACGCAGAAGACGCAGATACGCAGCTCTCCGAAGCTAAGTGCCGGTCCCGGGCTTCTTTCGGCACAAACCGCTCTCAGGAGCTCCCTGCGCTCGCCACAATGCTCTGTGTGCGAAGAAGCCGCTTCTTCGCCTCCGGGAGAATCGGCGAGCGGCAGCTTCCCAAAGGCGAAGATGCAAGCTGCAGCACACAGGCACAGTGTGGGCAGCCTTCAGACTTAGAGAAAACAGTACTTTACCACTCTCCTGCCTTATCCATGGTTATTCTATTGGAAAAGAACGAGTTTTGGACAACTACCTTTCATTCTTGCCAAACTCTTTGCAGACCCCCGTGCAAGCTTTAGAACAAGATTTTGGATGTTTTCTTTCCTGGCAGAGTTTCTCCTTGCAAGATATGGTGGAAAAGCTTTTTGCTGAGTGTAGAGCGGCAAGACACGCAGAAGACGCAGATACGCAGCTCTCCGAAGCTAAGTGCCGGTCCCGGGCTTCTTTCGGCACAAACCGCTCTCAGGAGCTCCCTGCGCTCGCCACAATGCTCTGTGTGCGAAGAAGCCGCTTCTTCGCCTCCGGGAGAATCGGCGAGCGGCAGCTTGCCAAAGGCGAAGATGCAAGCTGCAGCACACAGGCACAGTGTGGGCAGCATTCAGACTTAGAGAAAACAGTACTTTACCACTCTCCTGCCTTATCCATGGTTATTCTATTGGAAAAGAACGAGTTTTGGACAACTACCTTTCATTCTTGCCAAACACTTTGTAGACCCCCGTGCAAGCTTTAGAACCAGATTTTGGATGTTTTCTTTCCTGGCAGAGTTTCTCCTTGCAAGATATGGTGGAAAAGCTTTTTGCTGAGTGTAGAGCGGCAAGACACGCAGAAGACGCAGATACGCAGCTCTCCGAAGCTAAGTGCCGGTCCCGGGCTTCTTTCGGCACAAACCGCTCTCAGGAGCTCCCTGCGCTCGCCACAATGCTCTGTGTGCGAAGAAGCCGCTTCTTCGCCTGCGGGAGAATCGGCGAGCGGCAGCTTCCCAAAGGCGAAGATGCAAGCTGCAGCACACAGGCACAGTGTGGGCAGCCTTCAGACTTAGAGAAAACAGTACTTTACCACTCTCCTGCCTTATCCATGGTTATTCTATTGGAAAAGAACGAGTTTTGGACAACTACCTTTCATTCTTGCCAAACTCTTTGCAGACCCCCGTGCAAGCTTTAGAACAAGATTTTGGATGTTTTCTTTCCTGGCAGAGTTTCTCCTTGCAAGATATGGTGGAAAAGCTTTTGGCTGAGTGTAGAGCGGCAAGACACGCAGAAGACGCAGATACGCAGCTCTCCGAAGCTAAGTGCCGGTCCCGGGCTTCTTTCGGCACAAACCGCTCTCAGGAGCTCCCTGCGCTCGCCACAATGCTCTGTGTGCGAAGAAGCCGCTTCTTCGCCTCCGGGAGAATCGGCGAGCGGCAGCTTCCCAAAGGCGAAGATGCAAGCTGCAGCACACAGGCACAGTGTGGGCAGCATTCAGACTTAGAGAAAACAGTACTTTACCACTCTCCTGCCTTATCCATGGTTATTCTATTGGAAAAGAACGAGTTTTGGACAACTACCTTTCATTCTTGCCAAACTCTTTGCAGACCCCCGTGCAAGCTTTAGAACAAGTTTTTGGATGTTTCTTTCCTGGCAGAGTTTCTCCTTGCAAGATATGGTGGAAAAGCTTTTTGCTGAGTGTAGAGCGGCAAGACACGCAGAAGACGCAGATACGCAGCTCTCCGAAGCTAAGTGCCGGTCCCGGGCTTCTTTCGGCACAAAACGCTCTCAGGAGCTCCCTGCGCTCGCCACAATGCACTGTGTGCGAAGAAGCCGCTTCTTCGCCTGCGGGAGAATCGGCGAGCGGCAGCTTCCCAAAGGCGAAGATGCAAGCTGCGGCACACAGGCACAGTGTGGGCAGCCTTCAGACTTAGAGAAAACAGTACTTTACCACTCTCCTGCCTTTTCCATGGTTATTCTATTGGAAAAGAACGAGTTTTGGACAACTACCTTTCATTCTTGCCAAACTCTTTGCAGACCCCCGTGCAAGCTTTAGAACAAGATTTTGGATGTTTTCTTTCCTGGCAGAGTTTCTCCTTGCAAGATATGGTGGAAAAGCTTTTTGCTGAGTGTAGAGCGGCAAGACACGCAGAAGACGCAGATACGCAGCTCTCCGAAGCTAAGTGCCGGTCCCGGGCTTCTTTCGGCACAAACCGCTCTCAGGAGCTCCCTGCGCTCGCCACAATGCTCTGTGTGCGAAGAAGCCGCTTCTTCGCTTGCGGGAGAATCGGCGAGCGGCAGCTTCCCAAAGGCGAAGATGCAAGCTGCAGCACACAGGCAGTGTGGGCAGCCTTCAGACTTAGAGTAAACAGTACTTTACCACTCTCCTGCCTTTTCCATGGTTATTCTATTGGAAAAGAACGAGTTTTGGACAACTACCTTTCATTCTTGCCAAACTCTTTGCAGACCTCCGTGCAAGCTTTAGAACAAGATTTTGGATGTTTTCTTTCCTGGCAGAGTTTCTCCTTGCAAGATATGGTGGAAAAGCTTTTGGCTGAGTGTAGAGCGGCAAGACACGCAGAAGACGCAGATACGCAGCTCTCCGAAGCTAAGTGCCGGTCCCGGGCTTCTTTCGGCACAAACCGCTCTCAGGAGCTCCCTGCGCTCGCCACAATGCTCTGTGTGCGAAGAAGCCGCTTCTTCGCCTGCGGGAGAATCGGCGAGCGGCAGCTTCCCAAAGGCGAAGATGCAAGCTGCAGCACACAGGCACAGTGTGGGCAGCCTTCAGACTTAGAGAAAACAGTACTTTACCACTCTCCTGCCTTTTCCAAGGTTATTCTATTGGAAAAGAACGAGTTTTGGACAACTACCTTTCATTCTTGCCAAACTCTTTGCAGACCCCCGTGCAAGCTTTAGAACCAGATTTTGGATGTTTTCTTTCCTGGCAGAGTTTCTCCTTGCAAGATATGGTGGAAAAGCTTTTTGCAGAGTGTAGAGCGGCAAGACACGCAGAAGACGCAGATACGCAGCTCTCCGAAGCTAAGTGCCGGTCCCGGGCTTCTTTCGGCACAAACCGCTCTCAGGAGCTCCCTGCGCTCGCCACAATGCTCTGTGTGCGAAGAAGCCGCTTCTTCGCCTGCGGGAGAATCGGCGAGCGGCAGCTTCCCAAAGGCGAAGATGCAAGCTGCAGCACACAGGCACAGTGTGGGCAGCCTTCAGACTTAGAGAAAACAGTACTTTACCACTCTCCTGCCTTTTCCATGGTTATTCTATTGGAAAAGAACGAGTTTTGGACAACTACCTTTCATTCTTGCCAAACTCTTTGCAGACCCCCGTGCAAGCTTTAGAACCAGATTTTGGATGTTTTCTTTCCTGGCAGAGTTTCTCCTTGCAAGATATGGTGGAAAAGCTTTTTGCTGAGTGTAGAGCAGCAAGACACGCAGAAGACGCAGATACGCAGCTCTCCGAAGCTAAGTGCCGGTCCCGGGCTTCTTTCGGCACAAACCGCTCTCAGGAGCTCCCTGCGCTCGCCACAATGCTCTGTGTGCGAAGAAGCCGCTTCTTCGCCTGCGGGAGAATCGGCGAGCGGCAGCTTCCCAAAGGCGAAGATGCAAGCTGCGGCACACAGGCACAGTGTGGGCAGCCTTCAGACTTAGAGAAAACAGTACTTTACCACTCTCCTGCCTTTTCCATGGTTATTCTATTGGAAAAGAACGAGTTTTGGACAACTACCTTTCATTCTTGCCAAACTCTTTGCGCAGACCCCCGTGCAAGCTTTAGAACAAGATTTTGGATGTTTTCTTTCCTGGCAGAGTTTCTCCTTGCAAGATATGGTGGAAAAGCTTTTGGCTGAGTGTAGAGCGGCAAGACACGCAGAAGACGCAGATACGCAGCTCTCCGAAGCTAAGTGCCGGTCCCGGGCTTCTTTCGGCACAAACCGCTCTCAGGAGCTCCCTGCGCTCGCCACAATGCTCTGTGTGCGAAGAAGCCGCTTCTTCGCCTGTGGGAGAATCGGCGAGCGGCAGCTTCCCAAAGGCGAAGATGCAAGCTGCGGCACACAGGCACAGTGTGGGCAGCCTTCAGACTTAGAGAAAACAGTACTTTACCACTCTCCTGCCTTATCCATGGTTATTCTATTGGAAAAGAACGAGGTTTGGACAACTACCTTTCATTCTTGCCAAACTCTTTGCAGACCCCCGTGCAAGCTTTAGAACAAGATTTTGGATGTTTTCTTTCCTGGCAGAGTTTCTCCTTGCAAGATATGGTGGAAAAGCTTTTGGCTGAGTGTAGAGCGGCAAGACACGCAGAAGACGCAGATACGCAGCTCTCCGAAGCTAAGTGCCGGTCCCGGGCTTCTTTCGGCACAAACCGCTCTCAGGAGCTCCCTGCGCTCGCCACAATGCTCTGTGTGCGAAGAAGCCGCTTCTTCGCCTCCGGGAGAATCGGCGAGCGGCAGCTTCCCAAAGGCGAAGATGCAAGCTGCAGCACACAGGCACAGTGTGGGCAGCCTTCAGACTTAGAGAAAACAGTACTTTACCACTCTCCTGCCTTTTCCATGGTTATTCTATTGGAAAAGAACGAGTTTTGGACAACTACCTTTCATTCTTGCCAAACTCTTTGCAGACCCCCGTGCAAGCTTTAGAACAAGATTTTGGATGTTTTCTTTCCTGGCAGAGTTTCTCCTTGCAAGATATGGTGGAAAAGCTTTTGGCTGAGTGTAGAGCGGCAAGACACGCAGAAGACGCAGATACGCAGCTCTCCGAAGCTAAGTGCCGGTCCCGGGCTTCTTTCGGCACAAACCGCTCTCAGGAGCTCCCTGCGCTCGCCACAATGCTCTGTGTGCGAAGAAGCCGCTTCTTCGCCTCCGGGAGAATCGGCGAGCGGCAGCTTGCCAAAGGCGAAGATGCAAGCTGCAGCACACAGGCACAGTGTGGGCAGCATTCAGACTTAGAGAAAACAGTACTTTACCACTCTCCTGCCTTATCCATGGTTATTCTATTGGAAAAGAACGAGTTTTGGACAACTACCTTTCATTCTTGCCAAACTCTTTGCAGACCCCCGTGCAAGCTTTAGAACAAGATTTTGGATGTTTTCTTTCCTGGCAGAGTTTCTCCTTGCAAGATATGGTGGAAAAGCTTTTGGCTGAGTGTAGAGCGGCAAGACACGCAGAAGACGCAGATACGCAACTCTCCGAAGCTAAGTGCCGGTCCCGGGCTTCTTTCGGCACAAAACGCTCTCAGGAGCTCCCTGCGCTCGCCACAATGCTCTGTGTGCGAAGAAGCCGCTTCTTCGCCTGCGGGAGAATCGGCGAGCGGCAGCTTCCCAAAGGCGAAGATGCAAGCTGCGGCACACAGGCACAGTGTGGGCAGCCTTCAGACTTAGAGAAAACAGTACTTTACCACTCTCCTGCCTTTTCCATGGTTATTCTATTGGAAAAGAACGAGTTTTGGACAACTACCTTTCATTCTTGCCAAACTCTTTGCAGACCTCCGTGCAAGCTTTAGAACAAGATTTTGGATGTTTTCTTTCCTGGCAGAGTTTCTCCTTGCAAGATATGGTGGAAAAGCTTTTGGCTGAGTGTAGAGCGGCAAGACACGCAGAAGACGCAGATACGCAGCTCTCCGAAGCTAAGTGCCGGTCCCGGGCTTCTTTCGGCACAAACCGCTCTCAGGAGCTCCCTGCGCTCGCCACAATGCTCTGTGTGCGAAGAAGCCGCTTCTTCGCCTCCGGGAGAATCGGCGAGCGGCAGCTTCCCAAAGGCGAAGATGCAAGCTGCAGCACACAGGCACAGTGTGGGCAGCCTTCAGACTTAGAGAAAACAGTACTTTACCACTCTCCTGCCTTTTCCATGGTTATTCTATTGGAAAAGAACGAGTTTTGGACAACTACCTTTCATTCTTGCCAAACTCTTTGCAGACCCCCGTGCAAGCTTTAGAACCAGATTTTGGATGTTTTCTTTCCTGGCAGAGTTTCTCCTTGCAAGATATGGTGGAAAAGCTTTTTGCTGAGTGTAGAGCGGCAAGACACGCAGAAGACGCAGATACGCAGCTGTCCGACGCTAAGTGCCGGTCCCGGGCTTCTTTCGGCACAAACCGCTCTCAGGAGCTCCCTGCGCTCGCCACAATGCTCTGTGTGCGAAGAAGCCGCTTCTTCGCCTGCGGGAGAATCGGCGAGCGGCAGCTTCCCAAAGGCGAAGATGCAAGCTGCAGCACACAGGCACAGTGTGGGCAGCCTTCAGACTTAGAGAAAACAGTACTTTACCACTCTCCTGCCTTATCCATGGTTATTCTATTGGAAAAGAACGAGTTTTGGACAACTACCTTTCATTCTTGCCAAACTCTTTGCAGACCCCCGTGCAAGCTTTAGAACAAGATTTTGGATGTTTTCTTTCCTGGCAGAGTTTCTCCTTGCAAGATATGGTGGAAAAGCTTTTGGCTGAGTGTAGAGCGGCAAGACACGCAGAAGACGCAGATACGCAGCTCTCCGAAGCTAAGTGCCGGTCCCGGGCTTCTTTCGGCACAAACCGCTCTCAGGAGCTCCCTGCGCTCGCCACAATGCTCTGTGTGCGAAGAAGCCGCTTCTTCGCCTCCGGGAGAATCGGCGAGCGGCAGCTTCCCAAAGGCGAAGATGCAAGCTGCAGCACACAGGCACAGTGTGGGCAGCATTCAGACTTAGAGAAAACAGTACTTTACCACTCTCCTGCCTTATCCATGGTTATTCTATTGGAAAAGAACGAGTTTTGGACAACTACCTTTCATTCTTGCCAAACTCTTTGCAGACCCCCGTGCAAGCTTTAGAACAAGTTTTTGGATGTTTTCTTTCCTGGCAGAGTTTCTCCTTGCAAGATATGGTGGAAAAGCTTTTGGCTGAGTGTAGAGCGGCAAGACACACAGAAGACGCAGATACGCAGCTCTCCGAAGCTAAGTGCCGGTCCCGGGCTTCTTTCGGCACAAACCGCTCTCAGGAGCTCCCTGCGCTCGCCACAATGCTCTGTGTGCGAAGAAGCCGCTTCTTCGCCTGCGGGAGAATCGGCGAGCGGCAGCTTCCCAAAGGCGAAGATGCAAGCTGCAGCACGCAGGCACAGTGTGGGCAGCCTTCAGACTTAGAGAAAACAGTACTTTACCACTCTCCTGCCTTTTCCATGGTTATTCTATTGGAAAAGAACGAGTTTTGGACAACTACCTTTCATTCTTGCCAAACTCTTTGCAGACCCCCGTGCAAGCTTTAGAACAAGATTTTGGATGTTTTCTTTCCTGGCAGAGTTTCTCCTTGCAAGATATGGTGGAAAAGCTTTTGGCTGAGTGTAGAGCGGCAAGACACGCAGAAGACGCAGATACGCAGCTCTCCGAAGCTAAGTGCCGGTCCCGGGCTTCTTTCGGCACAAACCGCTCTCAGGAGCTCCCTGCGCTCGCCACAATGCTCTGTGTGCGAAGAAGCCGCTTCTTCGCCTCCGGGAGAATCGGCGAGCGGCAGCTTCCCAAAGGCGAAGATGCAAGCTGCAGCACACAGGCACAGTGTGGGCAGCATTCAGACTTAGAGAAAACAGTACTTTACCACTCTCCTGCCTTATCCATGGTTATTCTATTGGAAAAGAACGAGTTTTGGACAACTACCTTTCATTCTTGCCAAACTCTTTGCAGACCCCCGTGCAAGCTTTAGAACAAGATTTTGGATGTTTTCTTTCCTGGCAGAGTTTCTCCTTGCAAGATATGGTGGAAAAGCTTTTTGCTGAGTGTAGAGCGGCAAGACACGCAGAAGACGCAGATACGCAGCTCTCCGAAGCTAAGTGCCGGTCCCGGGCTTCTTTCGGCACAAACCGCTCTCAGGAGCTCCCTGCGCTCGCCACAATGCTCTGTGTGCGAAGAAGCCGCTTCTTCGCCTCCGGGAGAATCGGCGAGCGGCAGCTTCCCAAAGGCGAAGATGCAAGCTGCAGCACACAGGCACAGTGTGGGCAGCATTCAGACTTAGAGAAAACAGTACTTTACCACTCTCCTGCCTTATCCATGGTTATTCTATTGGAAAAGAACGAGTTTTGGACAACTACCTTTCATTCTTGCCAAACTCTTTGCAGACCCCCGTGCAAGCTTTAGAACAAGATTTTGGATGTTTTCTTTCCTGGCAGAGTTTCTCCTTGCAAGATATGGTGGAAAAGCTTTTGGCTGAGTGTAGAGCGGCAAGACACGCAGAAGACGCAGATACGCAACTCTCCGAAGCTAAGTGCCGGTCCCGGGCTTCTTTCGGCACAAAACGCTCTCAGGAGCTCCCTGCGCTCGCCACAATGCTCTGTGTGCGAAGAAGCCGCTTCTTCGCCTGCGGGAGAATCGGCGAGCGGCAGCTTCCCAAAGGCGAAGATGCAAGCTGCGGCACACAGGCACAGTGTGGGCAGCCTTCAGACTTAGAGAAAACAGTACTTTACCACTCTCCTGCCTTTTCCATGGTTATTCTATTGGAAAAGAACGAGTTTTGGACAACTACCTTTCATTCTTGCCAAACTCTTTGCAGACCTCCGTGCAAGCTTTAGAACAAGATTTTGGATGTTTTCTTTCCTGGCAGAGTTTCTCCTTGCAAGATATGGTGGAAAAGCTTTTGGCTGAGTGTAGAGCGGCAAGACACGCAGAAGACGCAGATACGCAGCTCTCCGAAGCTAAGTGCCGGTCCCGGGCTTCTTTCGGCACAAACCGCTCTCAGGAGCTCCCTGCGCTCGCCACAATGCTCTGTGTGCGAAGAAGCCGCTTCTTCGCCTCCGGGAGAATCGGCGAGCGGCAGCTTCCCAAAGGCGAAGATGCAAGCTGCAGCACACAGGCACAGTGTGGGCAGCCTTCAGACTTAGAGAAAACAGTACTTTACCACTCTCCTGCCTTTTCCATGGTTATTCTATTGGAAAAGAACGAGTTTTGGACAACTACCTTTCATTCTTGCCAAACTCTTTGCAGACCCCCGTGCAAGCTTTAGAACCAGATTTTGGATGTTTTCTTTCCTGGCAGAGTTTCTCCTTGCAAGATATGGTGGAAAAGCTTTTTGCTGAGTGTAGAGCGGCAAGACACGCAGAAGACGCAGATACGCAGCTGTCCGAAGCTAAGTGCCGGTCCCGGGCTTCTTTCGGCACAAACCGCTCTCAGGAGCTCCCTGCGCTCGCCACAATGCTCTGTGTGCGAAGAAGCCGCTTCTTCGCCTGCGGGAGAATCGGCGAGCGGCAGCTTCCCAAAGGCGAAGATGCAAGCTGCAGCACACAGGCACAGTGTGGGCAGCCTTCAGACTTAGAGAAAACAGTACTTTACCACTCTCCTGCCTTATCCATGGTTATTCTATTGGAAAAGAACGAGTTTTGGACAACTACCTTTCATTCTTGCCAAACTCTTTGCAGACCCCCGTGCAAGCTTTAGAACAAGATTTTGGATGTTTTCTTTCCTGGCAGAGTTTCTCCTTGCAAGATATGGTGGAAAAGCTTTTGGCTGAGTGTAGAGCGGCAAGACACGCAGAAGACGCAGATACGCAGCTCTCCGAAGCTAAGTGCCGGTCCCGGGCTTCTTTCGGCACAAACCGCTCTCAGGAGCTCCCTGCGCTCGCCACAATGCTCTGTGTGCGAAGAAGCCGCTTCTTCGCCTCCGGGAGAATCGGCGAGCGGCAGCTTCCCAAAGGCGAAGATGCAAGCTGCAGCACACAGGCACAGTGTGGGCAGCATTCAGACTTAGAGAAAACAGTACTTTACCACTCTCCTGCCTTATCCATGGTTATTCTATTGGAAAAGAACGAGTTTTGGACAACTACCTTTCATTCTTGCCAAACTCTTTGCAGACCCCCGTGCAAGCTTTAGAACAAGTTTTTGGATGTTTTCTTTCCTGGCAGAGTTTCTCCTTGCAAGATATGGTGGAAAAGCTTTTGGCTGAGTGTAGAGCGGCAAGACACACAGAAGACGCAGATACGCAGCTCTCCGAAGCTAAGTGCCGGTCCCGGGCTTCTTTCGGCACAAACCGCTCTCAGGAGCTCCCTGCGCTCGCCACAATGCTCTGTGTGCGAAGAAGCCGCTTCTTCGCCTGCGGGAGAATCGGCGAGCGGCAGCTTCCCAAAGGCGAAGATGCAAGCTGCGGCACACAGGCACAGTGTGGGCAGCCTTCAGACTTAGAGAAAACAGTACTTTACCACTCTCCTGCCTTTTCCATGGTTATTCTATTGGAAAAGAACGAGTTTTGGACAACTACCTTTCATTCTTGCCAAACTCTTTGCAGACCCCCGTGCAAGCTTTAGAACAAGATTTTGGATGTTTTCTTTCCTGGCAGAGTTTCTCCTTGCAAGATATGGTGGAAAAGCTTTTGGCTGAGTGTAGAGCGGCAAGACACGCAGAAGACGCAGATACGCAGCTCTCCGAAGCTAAGTGCCGGTCCCGGGCTTCTTTCGGCACAAACCGCTCTCAGGAGCTCCCTGCGCTCGCCACAATGCTCTGTGTGCGAAGAAGCCGCTTCTTCGCCTCCGGGAGAATCGGCGAGCGGCAGCTTCCCAAAGGCGAAGATGCAAGCTGCAGCACACAGGCACAGTGTGGGCAGCCTTCAGACTTAGAGAAAACAGTACTTTACCACTCTCCTGCCTTTTCCATGGTTATTCTATTGGAAAAGAACGAGTTTTGGACAACTACCTTTCATTCTTGCCAAACTCTTTGCAGACCCCCGTGCAAGCTTTAGAACCAGATTTTGGATGTTTTCTTTCCTGGCAGAGTTTCTCCTTGCAAGATATGGTGGAAAAGCTTTTTGCTGAGTGTAGAGCGGCAAGACACGCAGAAGACGCAGATACGCAGCTGTCCGAAGCTAAGTGCCGGTCCCGGGCTTCTTTCGGCACAAACCGCTCTCAGGAGCTCCCTGCGCTCGCCACAATGCTCTGTGTGCGAAGAAGCCGCTTCTTCGCCTGCGGGAGAATCGGCGAGCGGCAGCTTCCCAAAGGCGAAGATGCAAGCTGCAGCACACAGGCACAGTGTGGGCAGCCTTCAGACTTAGAGAAAACAGTACTTTACCACTCTCCTGCCTTATCCATGGTTATTCTATTGGAAAAGAACGAGTTTTGGACAACTACCTTTCATTCTTGCCAAACTCTTTGCAGACCCCCGTGCAAGCTTTAGAACAAGATTTTGGATGTTTTCTTTCCTGGCAGAGTTTCTCCTTGCAAGATATGGTGGAAAAGCTTTTGGCTGAGTGTAGAGCGGCAAGACACGCAGAAGACGCAGATACGCAGCTCTCCGAAGCTAAGTGCCGGTCCCGGGCTTCTTTCGGCACAAACCGCTCTCAGGAGCTCCCTGCGCTCGCCACAATGCTCTGTGTGCGAAGAAGCCGCTTCTTCGCCTCCGGGAGAATCGGCGAGCGGCAGCTTCCCAAAGGCGAAGATGCAAGCTGCAGCACACAGGCACAGTGTGGGCAGCATTCAGACTTAGAGAAAACAGTACTTTACCACTCTCCTGCCTTATCCATGGTTATTCTATTGGAAAAGAACGAGTTTTGGACAACTACCTTTCATTCTTGCCAAACTCTTTGCAGACCCCCGTGCAAGCTTTAGAACAAGTTTTTGGATGTTTTCTTTCCTGGCAGAGTTTCTCCTTGCAAGATATGGTGGAAAAGCTTTTGGCTGAGTGTAGAGCGGCAAGACACACAGAAGACGCAGATACGCAGCTCTCCGAAGCTAAGTGCCGGTCCCGGGCTTCTTTCGGCACAAACCGCTCTCAGGAGCTCCCTGCGCTCGCCACAATGCTCTGTGTGCGAAGAAGCCGCTTCTTCGCCTGCGGGAGAATCGGCGAGCGGCAGCTTCCCAAAGGCGAAGATGCAAGCTGCGGCACACAGGCACAGTGTGGGCAGCCTTCAGACTTAGAGAAAACAGTACTTTACCACTCTCCTGCCTTTTCCATGGTTATTCTATTGGAAAAGAACGAGTTTTGGACAACTACCTTTCATTCTTGCCAAACTCTTTGCAGACCCCCGTGCAAGCTTTAGAACAAGATTTTGGATGTTTTCTTTCCTGGCAGAGTTTCTCCTTGCAAGATATGGTGGAAAAGCTTTTGGCTGAGTGTAGAGCGGCAAGACACGCAGAAGACGCAGATACGCAGCTCTCCGAAGCTAAGTGCCGGTCCCGGGCTTCTTTCGGCACAAACCGCTCTCAGGAGCTCCCTGCGCTCGCCACAATGCTCTGTGTGCGAAGAAGCCGCTTCTTCGCCTCCGGGAGAATCGGCGAGCGGCAGCTTCCCAAAGGCGAAGATGCAAGCTGCAGCACACAGGCACAGTGTGGGCAGCCTTCAGACTTAGAGAAAACAGTACTTTACCACTCTCCTGCCTTTTCCATGGTTATTCTATTGGAAAAGAACGAGTTTTGGACAACTACCTTTCATTCTTGCCAAACTCTTTGCAGACCCCCGTGCAAGCTTTAGAACAAGTTTTTGGATGTTTTCTTTCCTGGCAGAGTTTCTCCTTGCAAGATATGGTGGAAAAGCTTTTGGCTGAGTGTAGAGCGGCAAGACACGCAGAAGACGCAGATACGCAGCTCTCCGAAGCTAAGTGCCGGTCCTGGGCTTCTTTCGGCACAAACCGCTCTCAGGAGCTCCCTGCGCTCGCCACAATGCTCTGTGTGCGAAGAAGCCGCTTCTTCGCCTGCGGGAGAATCGGCGAGCGGCAGCTTCCCAAAGGCGAAGATGCAAGCTGCGGCACACAGGCACAGTGTGGGCAGCCTTCAGACTTAGAGAAAACAGTACTTTACCACTCTCCTGCCTTTTCCATGGTTATTCTATTGGAAAAGAACGAGTTTTGGACAACTACCTTTCATTCTTGCCAAACTCTTTGCAGACCCCCGTGCAAGCTTTAGAACAAGATTTTGGATGTTTTCTTTCCTGGCAGAGTTTCTCCTTGCAAGATATGGTGGAAAAGCTTTTTGCTGAGTGTAGAGCGGCAAGACACGCAGAAGACGCAGATACGCAGCTCTCCGAAGCTAAGTGCCGGTCCCGGGCTTCTTTCGGCACAAACCGCTCTCAGGAGCTCCCTGCGCTCGCCACAATGCTCTGTGTGCGAAGAAGCCGCTTCTTCGCCTGCGGGGGACTCGGCTAAGAGCAGCTTCCGAAACGCGACAAACAATTATTAACAACACGGCGTTGTGTCCTGGGCGTCTTTCGGCACAAGCGCCCCACCGGAACGTACCGCCAGCGGCACAATGCATTGTGTGTGAAGAACTCCCTTCGCCTCCAGGGAACTGAAAGAAGAAGCCTAAGCTTAAAACGCCTTTGCCTCAATTGTGTACTGGTTTGGGCGCTCCTCTCTATTAATTGCGCCACTCCTGACAGCAGGTGTCGCTGTTGGTCAAGCTTTGAGTTTGCTTATTAAGTTGCGATGCTGGGTGGTCAAACAACTCAAGGTAAGATCAGCGATTTTAAATCAGGTTCTCACTGGTGTAGATACCATTAGTCATTGCACACTGCAAAATAATGCTGCTCTAGCTTTCTTGTTAGCACATGGGCAAGAGTGTGAGGATTTGGAAGGAATGTGTTTTTTGAACCTCTCTAACCATTCTGCAGTCATTCACTGGAAACTCAAACAAGGACAAGATAACATGAAGAAATTGATTGGGAATGAGAGGGTTACGCCTGAATGGTTTGAGAGATGGGAAACAACTCGATGGTTGAAAGATCTTGTAAAGGGAACTTTGTTGTTACTAGTAGTCATTATTATATTGCTTCTTGTTATTCCATGCATCATGAAACTGGTGAGCCTCTTGGAAGAAAATAGGGTGGGAAAGGGTTTAGCTGGTGCAAGACGAAGAAGGGGGAAATTGTAGCAATGTATCTGAACCTCTTAGACTAAAGGGTGCACCAGCCATCCAGCTGGAATATGTTCTTATCAGAATTTTCTCAGAGCCCTCTGGAATTCATCAAGGTTACTAAGACATAAGCCGTGCTAAAATAAGAAAGAGAAGCTGAGAAACCAAATTCCAAGACTACAAGAACTCGATAACGGGGGGCAGCAAAGCGCCTGGACTGTAACCAAACGTATCTTCTGAGAGGTGCACACAGAATGCGTGGACATAACAAAGGCACCAAGATAAAAATGCGGGCCTAGCGTGTGCAGAGATTTAGAATGTGTAAGTGCATCATGTCAACAATCAACGGCTTCTGCTTAATCCTCTTGCTCCGTTGTCCTGGAGTCCTGAATTTCCCACAAGGAAAGCCCTACTAAAAGGGCTCTGATTTTAATGATAGTTGCTGTCTAGACGATGAATAATGGGAAGAGTTCTTTCAAATCCTTCCCTCGCTGACATCTGTAAGTTTCATCTTTTCCTGATTGTACTGGTGGCTATACATTAGTTATGACTAGAAAGGAATGAGTTTTAGGGATATGTTGCAAGGAAATTGGTAGCTCTGCTTCCATTTCCATTGTCTAAGAAGAATTCTGATTAGTTTTGGACTTTTCATAGACCTCTGACTAGATTGCATTTGTCTTTGATTGAGCCCGTAAATTTTAGGCTACTAGGCTTGACCAATGGATAGAAAAGGGAAAGTCACACAGCTTAGGTGGTTCCCTTGTCAACAACTTCTCAATAGTAGGGCGATTTCTGTCCTCAAGTTTGTTACTTCAGCTAGCAGATTATGCTCACTCCAAAAGAAGGTGAGAAGTTTGCTACCCTAAATGGTCCGATAATTCTTCCTGCTTCTTTGTGACTCTTTTGTATGACTGGATTCTGTATTATTGGAGTTTGTTATAAAAAGTTGGATTAAATTGCGTGCGTCCGCTCTTGGGGGAAACAGTATTTAGCCAATAACATCTAGGCTTTTATCGACCTGAGATTGTCTGAACGGACGGGACGCTTTAAACACAGTAATTCCTGCTAGTTCCAATTCCATTTTTAGACTCGACAAACCGAATGGTAAACCTGCACCAGTAGGGAGGGACATTGGACTTTCTCCTTTTTAGAGAGAAACTAATGAAAAAGTTTCAGCAGAATCATAGCAGGCTGTAAAATAAGAAAAGCATCATGAAAAGAGGCCAATCCTATCCTCTTAGTATTGCTAGTTGTGATTGGACATGAATGAAACATGTCAACTCTGTGTTCCTGGGTATCACATCAGTAACAGCTACTTCAGCTGCTGTAGTTGTCTCCTAAAGCTAAGAACAGAATCCAAAGAATTGTGATTCCATGGTCACAATTCACCCTGTGATGGTGACAGGTGAAAAAGGAGTGGAAGGTGCGCGGGTAAATTAACTTGAATGGCCTATCTAAATCAGCAGCCACTGATTTCCTGAAAACTTCAACAGGTCAGTTGACCTGTTGGGATTCTTTTAATCCATGGTCATGTTTTTCTTGGGATTCTTGTAACCTTTCCCCATTCGTTCAGCCTTTGCCCTCAAGCCTTTGCTGACATTTCAAGTATCTCGACAAGCTGGAAATGTGTTGTCTTTCTTTATCATGTCATAATTCCCTTCAAAGGGTTGTTTGCCTCAAGTCTTATTTTTGCTGGTTTTCTGCTAGTTCATTGTCAGAGGGCAGCAGGTGCTTTGTAAGAGCAAGTACACAATCCTATAGCTTGCTTTTCTTTTGATTTGGCCTGTCTAGAAAACTGAAGGACTGAACATTTCCGACAGGATTTTCTCTCCCCATTATGTTTCACCGGAAGGGCAGATGCAAATCATCTACTTAAACTCTTGGCACGGAAAAAAGTAGTGGTTTGCTGCTGCATATAGGTAGAAGCTTACAAAAGGAAGGCCTTGGGCTGAGGCCCGATACTTTGGCTAAGCAGAAAAGGACTATGGGAAGGTGAGGCCGCTGAATCAGAGGTAGATCAACAAGTTCTAGAATCGTCACGTGTTCACAGCGTGGTGTAGGATGGTTGGTTGAATGAATTTTGTTATGGCTTAAAGCTATGGAACTGATAAAGGCCTGAGTGCTTCAAAAGCCTGGTTTTTGCAAAAAAGCAGCTCTCCTCTGCACCTGCCTGGGGACTCTGCATCACTAGGGACCCTCACTCCCAGTTTGCCAAGGAGATGATCAGTAGGAATGTTGCAGAGCTGCCGTGTCCATATGAACGGAATGGCAAAGAGTGAAGCGGTGGGTATTTTTGGGCTTTAATACAATGCTGCTGCATTGGTGCCAGTTTAGTCGGTTTTCCATCAGTGGCCTTTCTGTCTAGAAGTACACTGCCCAGTCTTTCTAGCATGTGATGCCATTTCCTTCCTGTTGTTTTAATACCTTCCTTCAGTTGAAAGGATGATACAATCTTTACATTTTGAAGATCCCTGTTAGGAAACACTATGCCAGAGGAGTCATTGCTCCCTTTTCTTCTGCCTCCTTTGTAATTTTCAGAGCCTCATTTCAAATTTCTGCTAATGTCGAGAAGAATACTGAGACTACTCAGCAGGGTTGACGCTCTCAGCTGCTTTCCTCTTTCATACTGCTTCATACTGTATGTGACTTAATGGCCTGGTTTTGTCATCCGCATTTTGCTGTGATCTGTGAACACAAAAAGAAGTCTTTGTTTTTTGCAAGAACTACCCCTAGGAGGATTTGTGTTCCTTTTGATTTCTACGGTGTTAGCCCTGTTGCAGAAAAAAAGGAGATTGTACCCTCTTCTTGTGCTCTCATTCCCTCCTCTCTGCTTTGCATGTCCTAGTTAATCTACTGCCATGACTCATTTGGCATCATCTCATAGTGCAAATTCTGCACAGTTTCATGGACTTACAAATGCCAGTTGCCAAGGAGCTTATATAACCATTCAAAGATTAAAGAATTGTAGGGCTGGGCAAGTCCAGCTGCTGAAACTGGAAGTGGTTAAGTCATGCCATATTAAAGAGACAGAGCAAATCAGTTCATCTAGGACTTTCAACTGGACACCTCTGAGAATAACAGCTTGACAGCAATGACACAGCCATCTTCCTAGCTGTATTCCAGAAAGAGAAAAGGGACACCTTCAATGGTTAAGATGTTTGGCATGAGAAAACAGCAAGAAATGTAGCACAAAATACTTGAGCCAGATAAAGTGCGTTTTTCTCGTGAGAATTTTGCAGTTGTTCTTTCTTGTCTGTGCCTTTACTTTTCACAGAAGACAGGGAGGGCGTTTAATTATTATTGTTCTTTTGTTTTCTATTCTTGGCCTCCCTCTTTCCACCTGCCATTAACAATTTTGCCTTGCTTTACTGGCTTCTCTTTCTTTACTTATAGAAGGTTACATGAGGTCCTCCAACCTTGTCATAAACATTCGCATACAGTGGAAAGGAGTAGAAGGTACATCTAAATGCACAAAACAGACCCAGAAAAAGAGAGGTTTTTTACAGTCTTCTGTGAGAACAAGATATCTTTGAACTGAGTAATGCTTTAACTTTTAGTCCACTCTTTACTATTATTACAAGTGTTTGGCCTTTAGTACATAGCCTTTGAAATCATCCAGCCCAATATTTTTGGCTAATTTTGTTTTATTTCTCTCGGGGACTTTGTTTCTTAAGGAATAGTCCAGAGCCAGAGCGTCCACGGTAGAGTTATGCTGCCATAATAAAAGCGTCGTAAATTCTGGTACAGTTTGTGCTGGTAATACGTCTAGGAAAGAAAGGTTTTACATCTTTTTTGACTTTCAAATGTAACCATTATTTGAAAAAGTTAAGAGTTGGGCTTTCCCCCCCTCCAAAATACTTCTCTCTGGAATGTTACTCAGGGATTACACATAAAAGCTCACCCTGTAAAATATGTTGCGGATAATCTGCAGTAAGCGCAGCTTAGCAGCTAGAGATGATTATGTGGGTTAAATGACATTCCTTCTGCGGTGATGGAAACTCTGTCTACGCAGACATACTCAACAAAAGTTACCATGGCTTAGCTCCTCTCCTAAACTTCATGTGCATTTTCAAACTTTCCAAGAAGGTGAATTCAAGCTCCTTCATTGCTCTCTGCTGGAGTCCCAAGAAAATATCAGTGTGCTTTTTGTCATTTACAGCTGTCATTGCTTAGCTCTTGAACATGAGACTCTCTCATGACTGATGAAAGTTGTCTAGTTAAGAGTGGGTCAAAGACACGCTCCTGCTCTAGAAGGAGATGAGAAGGTTTCTGCAGTCTTTGTCATCTCTACTGCTTGTGATTTCTATCCAAAACCAGTGGGAAGTTTTCTGAAGGCAGTCCAGAAGCTGGCAATATGGACAGCTTACAACCAAACACTTGCTGCACTGCTATCACGGTGATACCAGGAAGGACTTAAAAAATTTAGAAGGGCAAAGAAAGCAGTTGGAAGGAAAAGAACATTAACCATTATTCCATTCTTCTAATATGTCCTCCTTTAAGTCATCATTTTCATGCAGTTTAACGGCTTGCGTTGGTATCCCTCAAAAGGAATCTGAGACAGAGTAAGCTTTTTAATGCAGTAGATGTGACACGTGCAGGCCAAGTTGCCTTTGTTGACATCAAATGCCAATTATGCTTGAGCTACCCTTTGCTTAAGGTACTTCGCTTACACGAAGAATTTTACTCATCATTGAGCAAATTTTGCTGTCATGATTGAGTAAATTTTATTCATGATAGAGTGAATTTTACTGTCACTCCGAATTTTACTGTCATGATTGGCATTGAAACTTTTCAAGGAAAGCTCTGGATAGCAATGTTTGTGTAAAAATAGTAGTTTATCTCCTGTATTTGTGTGAAGCAGGTAAGCCTTTTGCTGTCACCAGTGTTGCTTACCCTTTCATGTCATATCCCTCTTCATATCCATATTCTGCTGAAGGCTTATTAATCTGCTTTAAAATTGGCACGTGGAATAAGACTACTTTTCCTTTTTGAAAGCTAATGTCATTTGACCTAGTGACAGTAAATAATTCATTAATTGTAAGTCCCCAGCTAGCATCTTTTATGCATATTCTAACCTTCTAAAGAAGTAACAAAAACACTCTCCAATACTTGACTTTCTTAAGCACACAAAATGCTTCCCTCCTTTGCAGTTGGCATCTGGAAAATGAACCACATCTCTGCAGTATTTTAACGTGCACCATATTTAGCCAAGTAATTCAAAAGAAATAAAAAGCAGCCCCTTCAATTTGGAAATATTTTTGAATTGTTTTTGAATATACAAAACATACCCTTACCGTACGCATTGCATGCAGATTTAATCGTCGTGAAAGCAAACCCTATGTTTCTGTTGGGATAGCATGGTTTTCCAGTTTCCACAATTGTTCTTGGCACAGTTTTCTACTTATGTGACTGTTAGGACACTCGTAGGTACTTCTAAGGTACTGTAGTAAGCGGAGAAGGAGGAGAGGTTGTGCCTTATTTCTGGCTTCCTTTGGTTTTCTTTTTGGTTTTCTTCCTCTTGCTCTTTTTCATGTCACCTTTCTAGATACTGTGATTTAGATTTGCAGTTTACTAAGCTGTGTTTTCTGTCTGGAATTCTTTGAAATTCCCAGAGGAACCCCACCGGTAAATATGCATCTTTTTATGATTTGCTAGCTACATAGAAAATCTTCCTGCTGCTCTAAAATGCTTTTATTTGATATGCATTTTTATCACCATTCTAATGAAAAGAAAAGTTCCTCTATTCACTGCTTTTGTACTGGATTCAGTTCAATGTGCGCTAACGGTGCAAAAAAGTCCTGCTGGAGAAGGGATCTGCATACAAATTGACCAAGACATGTGCTACAAGGGTCTTGAAAAGGTTCAAAGTTTCTCTACCTTTCTGGCAGTCTGTCTTCACAGCAGGACTTGATGAGGGATTTTGCTGGCGTTTCTTTGACAGAAAGCAATAACAAAGCAAGCAAAATGGAGCAGCAAAAGAAGAATGGAGCAGCAAAAGGTACATTATCCCCTCTGTTATTATCATTGTCGAAACAGATTTTTTCACACCATGTTACATCAAATACCTTAGTAGAGCTAAAGACTAGAAAAACGCAGCTCTGTTCTGGTTCATTAAAAGCAAAGCCATCTGTGGACAGAAGTGCCCAGCATGATGCTGGGAACTCCTAGCTGGTTTCAGTAAGCTGTCTGGAGAACGGCATTTTCGCTGGGCTTTACTAGCGTGTCTGTAAGGAGAGGGAGTTTATGTGCAGCTTTGAGCCCTGAGAGTGCCATAGGCAAAGAGACCCATCGTGTAGCTCTCTGACCAGCCACAGCACACTGAGGCATGATGGATTACTCCCAGAGTTCACGTGGTAGAAAGGTTTTCTGCCCCCGTGAAGGACGACACATCCATTTGCTTGACTAGAGCCATTCTGTATGTTACAATGGTAACTTGAATTCATCAAGTTTGTGCTATTTGTACAATGGCAGTGAGCTTGGATTCTTAAGCTTCTCGTGTTTGACCTGTTTCCTGTTTCAGTAAATAGCAAAACTTCCAAGGACTGCAGCGACAAGAAGATGAAGCTGCTAGTGTATTTCAAATCTTTGCCTAATAAAATGGTGATTTTTGCACATATTCGCAATGGAAATTTACGGTACCGAAACACCAGCTCTGCTCAGAGCAATTCTGAAATTGACTTGAGCTCTTTTCTGTGTTTCTTAGCAGGTGAACTGAGATACTTCTAGCTTCCAAGGCAAGGCGTTTGACAGCAGCTTGAAAAAGGCCCAGGCTGTTGGATGAAAAGGTGAAAAAACTGAGGGAAATGGGGGGAAATTTCACTTCTGGTTTATGTCATAGATTCAGCCAGATGATCAACAAGCATTAGTTTTATGAGGTACCAGCGTAGTCTTTCACTCTTGCAGATCCCCAAAAGCTTAACCATCCAGCAGCTTCTTCCTTGCAACAAGTGCCACAGCCAAAAGCCAGGCCTGGCCGTCACCTTCTCCTCGCAGCCTACAAACTCTGCCAAACGTACCGGTGATTCTCACTTTCCTTCTCAGCTACATGGACAAGCACATCCTCTCCATGTCTCCGAGTCCTTAGTGAAACCAAACAGCGGTTCACCTTCAAACAGCTCAGTGTGCCAGGACAGAAAGATTTCACTGGCCTGTGAAATCTTGCTTTTTCCTTGCAGCCTTTTATTTTCAGAGCATACACCGAGGCATTGCACTTTGCTTCTCAGCTGAGTGCATTGCCATATTGCTGGAGTCCCACACGTCCATCTCCTTCTCGCACTAACTGCTTCTGTTGAAACATGCTGATGTGATGTGCTTTCCTGCTCAGCTATTCACACAGTCACATTCTATGTCCTGCTTGCAGTCTGAATCTAAAAGGAGACGTTTCTGACTATGTCTCACAGACACAGATGTACCAGGATGAAAAGGTTGCTTGGACCTTGCCACTTACGTTCGAAAACATCCATTCACTCCACAATCAAGAGACACCTTTCTTTGCTTTACATCCTGCAAACTTCACACAGACACACAGACACACACACACACACACACACACACACACACACACACACACACACACGAGAGCTACGCACTTTCTTTCTTTCTTTCTTGGCTGCACACACTCACCTATTTCCCACCTTGACCTCTCTACCACTTCTCATTCGGCCTTGCTGTGCATGGACATTTCCTGTTAAGATACCCATTGTGTTGCCTATCCCTCCCCCACATTGCCTTGCCTTTCCTACCCAATCTTGCATTTCTTGTCATTGCTGACAATTCCTTTCTTTTCCCTTGCCTTCCTGACCCATGCATGTCCTTCCCTTGCCCTTCATACCAAGCCAGTGCCTTGTATTGACTTGCTCACCTATCCTTCTTTTCCTTCCCATTTGTCCAGCTCCAATCTTTCATTTCCTTCTCCTTCTAGGACTCTTATTGCCTTGTCTCCCTCTCTTTTGTGTTGCCTGGCAAAGCCACCACTTGTCTGGCCTTGTCCTTGAACCCCTTCCTTGCCTTGCATTACCTTGCTCATCAGTCCCCCACCTGGAATTCACCACCTCTCTTTTTGTGGAATCTCTTCCACATGCATTGCCCTGCCTGCTTCTCCTAGGATTCTCCAGGCTTCCACTGGCTTTTTTTTCTCAAGGCCCCAGCGTTTCAGGAGCTTGTGAGAGGAAGCCTGGAGGAGGCCACGTGCAAGCACACCTATCTGTCCTGACAGCTTTCTTCTGACATCTATGCTTACATGTCTTGAATTTTGGACACAAAGTTCATCTTTCACCCTTGGGCTTCAGGGGCAGAATGACAGTTCTTTTGCATACAAAGGAAAGCAGGCAACTCAAGTGTCTTAGGTGCAGATTAAACATGACCCATGCAAGATCAAGGCTGGACAGAGCGGTCGGTCCGGGCCGCTTTTGTGTACCAGCAGTCTTTGAATGGACCTGCCACTTGCCTTGCTTTGGGCAACCAACCAGTTTCCTTGCCATGCCCTGCTAATTCTCCATTGCTTTGCATTCCCTTGCATACCCATGCCTCACATTTGACCTGCCTGCAGTTTTCCTACAGGGCTTGGCCTTGCCTAGCCCTTCCGGTTACCATCACCTCCTATGCCCAGCCTTGCCTCTAACTTCTGGGACTTGTCTCACCTACCACTCCATTTGCTTTCCCCTCACGGCTTCAGTCTTGCCAACCTGTCCCTTGACTTGCCTACAATTGCCTACACTTGCTTTGCATTGCCTTACCTGCATGAAAGGCAAGGCAAAGAGTGGTAGACAAGGCAAAGCAAAGCCAGGAAGTTATTTGAAGGGCTAGGCAAGGCAGACATAGGCAAGCAAGCAAAGCTAGGGTAGGGTAGGCTAGGAAAACTAGGCATGGTACTGGAGGCAAGGCAAAGCCAAGTGACTTGGAGTGCCTTTCCTTGCTTGGGAAGTAAAAGATACGGTGGCAATGTTGGTAGGGCTGATGATAAGGTATCGTGGGAAGGTATAGTACAGCAAGACATTTCTGTCCTGGTCCTTTCTGTGTAGGAGCCATTGTTGGACAGAGTCAGTACCGGACGTGGTATGCAACTTTTGCTCTGTAAGTTCCTGAAGGAGAACAGCAATGCTTTCTCATGGGAAGGAAAGAACTTAGCCCCAGTGTTGGAGGTGCAGATAAGAAGCTGTGTCGTGCAGCTTAAGGGCGGCAGCAACTTTCTATCCTGGCATATTTGGTTTGGAAGCACTGACTCAATTTGTACAATCATGGAGTCGGTATCCATCTTTGGAAGGCAGTCTCCTTCCTGAAAGAATCCATTTGGCCTGTGTTTTCCACTTTCTCAAGGCAGCCTTCTTGAAATTCTGCCAGCACACTTCTTTTGGACAAGGTAAAGAGCTGCGCTGGGTCTTGGTGTGCAGCCTAGCTAGTGCCCCGCACAGGTAATGCCCAATAGCAGTGGTCTGACACCTTTGTAGAGGATCAGGCCCTGGATGCTTTGGATTTTGGAGGAGGGGATGCCATTTCTTTTGAGATGGGCTTCTAGTTCCTCCTCCCTTTGGCAAAGTTTGGGTGGCCACTTTGGGTGGTCTCAGTGAATTGAAAGGCTTTTCCCAATAGGCAGTTCTCTGGGTTAGAGTTGTTGAACTGTCAGTGGGAATGCAGAGGCCAGGCCAGGCCTCTGCAGGACAGGTTTTTGTCCCTTGTAGCTTTAGGGACTGTGTGAGCAGTCCCTGGTGCCATCCCATTTGGATCCTGACTCTGAGAGATTGAAGGCTTACGGTGGTACTTAGAGCTGAGAAGGAAAGTGGCGATAGCAGGGTGCATGTTTATAGTTTGATGGGTGCAATTGAAATTGTAGGCAGCAAAGAGCTTTCTCCACCAACAGTTTTGCGAGCTCAGCCGACATTTTCAAGTTTGTTACCAGGCTCTGTGAGAGAGAAAAAGTTTGTTAGGGCAGAAGATCTGGTGTCGGCCTTTGAGTGTGGGGCAAAGAAGAGTATCCACTTGGAAGGGGAAGATCGGTGAAATCCTTTTGTCCTGACACAGTTGATTGGAGAGCAGGGACGTTTCTGACTTGGCTGGGTCCTGGGGGTGGTTGTGAGCTGGGCTCGGTGCGTGTCCTGGTTTTGTGAGTTGACAATGCTGTGGTGTGGTTATTTAGAAGAGCGCTGACAGTGCCCAGGAAAAAGACAAGCACTTTTCTAGCCCAGCCCCGTTCGTGTGGGAGCAGTGTAGGGACAAGAGCTCCGCTGTGGATCCTGGCTCTCGGGTACTGACAGAATGGGATCCTGCATGTAGCAGAGAAGGAAAAAGAATCATTTCATTGTTGGCTGCACAGTTTAGAAGCTTCAAAATAAAAGGCAATTGCAGCATGGCCTCTTCATTTTAGAAAGTTTTCTGGGCCATCAGCTGCTCAACATGTAACTTGCACCCACTGAACTGCATTCAGCTTCCTGGAGATATGCACTTTCCCTCAAGATCTAGGTACCATCTTGCACTCTAACACTTGAAGATCCCAAACCGCTTCAAAATGTCCAGCGGCTGCTCTCAAAGGAAAAGTCCTACAACAAAAAGGCAGTGCTGGCCATAACGCTCCCTTTGCAGTCTGTCAACCAAACGAAACATACTAGCGATTCTCACGGACTTTCTCAATGATATATATACGTGCATCAGCACATTCTCTCAAAGTGACAGAGACTATCGCTACAGCCAAGCGTTTTCAGCTGCACTTCTGACTGACAGATGTGCCAGGACAGAAGGCATTTGCCAACCTACCCTCTTTCCTGTGCAACCTGACATTGGCAGCGCAAATATTTTCACATTCTTTCATTGTGGACATGTCCAAAGCAGCTAAAGATCACACAGGTGGAAGTGTCAAGACAGAAGATGTTCTCAAAGTAACTCCTTTTTTTTCTAAACAGCTTTTAAACTGCACACAATGCTTTGTATCTTCTTTCCCACATAGACCTGCCCTCACTTTTTCACACTCACATCTTTGTTGCAAACATCCAGCAGCTGTTTGCGTAGAAAAAGGCTCTAGAAATAAAAGCGAGACTTGGGCTGCACCTTCTGCCTGCCCTGTGTAAGCCACATCAAACTCACCAGTGCGCTCTGTCCTTCCCTTTTCCGCTGCAACTACCATTGTGTTCTCTGGATCTCGGAACCTAAAGGTAGGCACATTTGTTTCCACAGAAGGGCCATAGGTAGCAGCACAAATAGCTCTCACTGAACTTTAATCTTTACCACTGCCACCATGAGTTTGGTTGGTAGGCCAGTAGGAGTCATGCTCCTTTTACAGCTGGTATGCGGCAGCCGCCAGCCCAGTGCTCTTCGACTCTTGTAACCAATCCTGCTTTTACTCTCCCGGAGGGGATTAGGCATCTGTTTCTCACACAGATCATTGTGGCAGCAGCCAACGGCTCTAGTGCACTGCTTCTGCCAAAAGACACTGGGGCCAGACATTTACCTTCTCAGCACTACGTAGCCCCGTACTCTGCATCTCTTGTCGTCCAGATCATACCGCAAAGCGTTTCACAGAGAAAAAATGTGCCAGGACAACAAGCTTGGCTGAAGTGTACCCCTGAAACTGGTGGAAGTTTGTATTTGCACCACATTCAAGGGGCAGTCCTCTTTCCTATACAACCTGCAAACTGCTGTCTGTTCGCAGTGCCCTCTGCCCGCTCCTTCTTACCTTGAAGTACCATGCCAAAGAGGGCTCTGTGCTGAGGTCTCAGAAGAAGAGGGAAGCATATGTGTTTGTAAAGTGGACTGTCTGTTAGTCACTTCCCTCTTCAAAGCAGCGTGTTCCATGCCAAGCAGACAACAAAGCAACAAAGGATGAGTGTGACTCTGCATTCAAATCCTGCAATGTTCCCAGAAGTGAATTTCTCTCTTCTATAGGACTGACTTGTATGAAGTGGCGTGGTTGTTTCCTTCCATTAGAAGGGAAACTCATCTAGCCAGGCTTCATCACCCCCTGTATCTTTTGGGGTAGTTCTTGGAAGAAAATAGAGAGCAACTTTTCCACTCCACATGATTCATGTTTCATTCTCTTCCTTCTGTACTTCAGGGAACAAGCTATCCATTCCCTACTCTTTCTATGAAAAGGCATGAAGCTATTAATTAAATTCCCATAGATATAATAAGGAATCAAAGTCTTTTATGCCTGCAAGCAGGCCCTTATGGTATGAAAAGTATGGATTGTCAGGGGTGGAAGAAGATCTGCATGAAGAAGGAGAAAGCCCAGAAGCATGCAGGGATTTTCAGGTATGAAAGGGAAAACGACATTAAATTGTCAAGGGAAAGAAATTGAAAGAGGGAGGAGGGAGAAGGGAGGAGAAGGAGGCAAATGCTGCCTTTGAGGCAGCTGACACAAGGACCGTCGGCCTCATGAGCAAACAAGAAAACCAAATGAAACTTCACAGCAATCTCATCCACAACTTAGTGGACAAATGTGCAAACCCATTTCTTCATTTATTATGTGTCTAATATATATAGAGATGTTCTTCATTCTGACCGAATTTTCAGGGAGCAAGCTAGTGTAAGGCACCTGGAACCAATGGTGTATTGGAAATGGCCAACATGCAGAACACGCTCCATCCTGAACGCTACCACAGCAGAATCACAGGATCATAGAATGGCCGGGGTAGACAAAGACCTTAAAGGCCATCTAGTTCTCTGACATGGGCGGGGACACCTTTTACTTGCTCAGGTTGCTCAGAGCCCCATCCAGCCTGGCCTTGAACACCAGGTTGGGGTGTCCATAACTTCTCCAGGCTGTCTGTGCCAGTGCTTCACCACCCTCACAGGGAAGAATTTCTTCCGAGTATCTAATTTCAACCTGCCCTCTTTCATTTTGAAGCCATTGCCCATTGTCCTGTCTCCAGAGTTCCTAATGAAGAGTCCCTCTCCTGCTTCCCTTCAGATATTGGAAGGTGTTGTGAGGTCTCCATGCAACCTTCTCTTCACCAGGCTAAACAGCCCTCATTCTCTCAGCCTGTGTGTCATGGCTTGACACTGGGACAATGCCAGTGCCCCCATGAGTATACTCTCTCCCTGGTTTCTGCTGTGAGATGTGACCAGGAATAAGCAAAGCAGGCTCCCACTTAGGGGAAAAAAAAAATTATTAACTAAACTACAAGGGAAAGGAAAAAAAAAAAAAAAGAAACACACAAGGAAAATGAAAACTTCACAAATACATCTCCTCCTCCTCCTCCCCAAATTCCCAATACAATACATCCCCCAAATCATCGACTCTCGGTCCAGCACCACCCTTCAGAATACTCAATCCTCAGTTCATCAAGAGGACAAGGAGTCCTTCTTGTGCCAGTGGTGACCTATTCCTTTCATGTCCAGTGCTCTCACCACTGAACACAGACCAGAGCTGCTTCTAGGGTCGACTTTTAAGGATGCTTCATCCCACTGCAAAAAGGCACAGTCTCAATTTTGGGACATCTGTCCCCCCCATATTTTTCACCCCCTGGGGCCGAGGGGTACCCACACCGAACCCTCTTGATCCTGAGGCATTGCCTCCCCCTAGAATGCAGTCCCTGTATCACAAGGAAACATGGCTCTGTCCATGGCTACACACAAAGAGTCCAGCATAAGCTACTCCATCATCTCTTCCACCTGCGTTCTTCTCTATTTCTCTCGTGGCCCATTTCCTCTTATCTCCTCTATATCTCTCTTCTCATTCAACTCCAGGAGGATTAGCATTTGTAAGGTTTCCATCATCCAAGAAAAGGGTTAAAAATCTGAGGCTCTGTCTGTCCAGAACTCCCATGGCTGCCCTGCCAGGCCCCTTCTTGCACTCCCCTCTTCTCCTTCTCGGCCGGCCAAGAACAGGCACCAGCTCTCTCTCTGTCTCTCCTGCGGTGGGGGGGGGGGGGGGGCTGCCCAATGCCTCTCAGCCACCCTTCCATCCTGCAGGGGCCTTCACCTCCCTTCTGGCCAGGGGCCCAGCCTACCTCACCGGGCTGGGTGGCTTCCCCTGCCCCGCCCAGCCCGCAGCCAGGCAGGGGAGATCTGAACCTTTCCCTGACCGGAACCCAAGAGAGCCTCCCAGGGGAGAGCCCTGCTTTTAACCCTGTGTTCTCAGAGGTGCATCCAATGTCCCAATGGCCACCTTAGGTGCCAATATTAAAATCTGAACATCCATTGGCCTAACCACAGCATCCCAGAAAACACATTTCCTGTCAAACCACCACACTGTGGGATATGCTCTTGTCCTGAATACTGAACTGCAGTATTGTCTGATGATTTTTTGAATCCTTTGAAGGCATTTTGAATTCTTTTTCAGCCTTAAATTAGACTAAATAGCTTTGATTTGTGGGTATTGAGCAACAGAAATCACTGCCCTGGCTTGCCTTTTTTACAGCTCCTTTCCGTGGGAGACTCGCTGCAAACGTCACAGCTGGTGAGACAGTGGGCACACCATCATTCTGAAAGAGCTTTGCACAGTAAACATAGAGGAGGATTAAATATTGAAATGCAGATGACAGGAGCTGCCCAATGGACTCTGCTGGTGGAAATCAAATACTAGTCTAGTATTTTGAATGCAAATAATTCCTCCCAATGAGGCCAGACAGGCTTGTTTGCCTTTGAATCTGAGCATGTGGACAGTAGTGGATGGTCTACAGGTTGAAAACAGTGTAGATACTTCTCCTTTTTTTCAATAGTGGCTCAGAAACTGAAAAGGCAGCTACAAAATGGTAAATACATCCCTACAGATTCAAAAATGGTTGTTCTTAATTTGCATCTCCACCATAACAACAAATTGTTAGAACTAAAATACAGATGGGAATTTTATAGCTTCTCAGAAATGAAGCAGGAATTGGCCAATGGGCCTTCTCAGAAATGAAGCAGGAATTGGCCAATGGGCCTTAGCAGTAGCTACAAGTTTTTCAGCATGAGGCATCTCAAAAGTGTTTTAACCGTACAGAACTTTTCTGTACTTTTGGCCTTTTATCTCAAGGATGAATCAAAAAAAAAAAAAAAAAAAGGAAAAAAAACCCAAGAAAAATAAAAAAAGAACAAACCCTACCAAATATATATATATATATAACATGACTAAGATAATAAGCACAATCAGTAACATATATAGAAAAAGAACCCATGGTTTTTAACTTTCAACCTTGTCTTCTCAACACACTCTCGAAAATGGAGTTGTTTCCCTATCTGCCTTGAAACATTTTGGAGCAAAAAACACTCTAAGGTCCTGATAGGTGTTTTGGTCAAAAATCCCTTCTTCTGGTTTTCTGTCCATAAGCAGAGTAATGGAGGGGAAAACTGGTAGCTGGCCAAAGGAGGTAGGAAGAGTGATCATCATCCACAACACTGGGGCTAAAGAAATTTCCACAGAAAATTACCTGCCTTATTACTTCTTCATGTGTTGGGTTGAAAGCTCAGAATCTGTTTCCATGTTTCCCATCCCTCGAATGTTCTATTTCACAGAATTCGAGCCCCTCAAACTTCAGTCCTGCCAGAACAGCCCGCCACGTGCTGTCATAGGGGATCTGCTGATGCCCACTGACTCTTACCAGTCTAGTGCTTGTCACTGTTGCAGATCAAGAACTACTGAATAGTTCTGATTAATGCTCTTAGAGTGGTTGAAAACAAGGAAAGAATGACTAGACATTTGTATGATCAAATCCCCTGATGGAATAAAAACATACCAGGACAACAAGCTTAATAAATGTATTCATTGTCATAAGAAGGGAGATGAAGGGTCCAAAAGATTACTTGCATACTTACTGTTCTAAATCCCTTGTTATCTGGTAAATTGCAAAGGATGCCCGGCTTTCACCAAAATGCAAATCAGATTAAAATGTGAAGCCTTACACTTTACTGGATAGAAAACTTCATCGTCCATTTTTAAATCTTAGAGATTGCGATGTTGTCCTGGTTTAGGGCAAATTTGGAGGAGAATTTCCAAATTAGGGCCCCTCCCCCCAACTGGTTCGGGAAGGATTCCTCAGAGAGAAGTGGAACGAACCTGTTCATTTAATAGGCACAGCACCCCCCAGCACGCAAAAGGAACAATTCTGGATGACAGCACTCTGAAAAAGATGACAAATTCAGAAAGTCTCTCTTGGGGGGGTGGTCACTTTGTTCTCAGTCCCTCCGGCGCTGGGCCAGCTGCTGCAGGCCACAAGGTGCAAACTCTCGGTGTTTCCCAGGTCCCAGTCCGGAGCAGGTTCAAAATGGTCAGGAAGACCTGAAGGAGAAACGGTCCAGGAAGAAATTTGGACAGTTTAGCTAAACTAGCTAATGAGCAAAAGCAAGCAGAAGCGAAGCAAGCAAGAGTGAGAGAGAGCAAAGCCAAAAGCAAAAGCAGAAAAAGCAAAAGCTGCAGTCTCTGTGTCCCGCCAGGTTGATAAGAAAACCAAAACAAAACATTCCCTCTTCAGAGCCAGTCTTAAAGGTACAGAACATAATATCCAACATTCACAGAACACATGAATGGGGATACAAGCATCATAACGTCACCCTAGGACAGATGTATTTCCTATTAATACCTTAATATTAATAAGGTTTAGAGCTGGAATTCAGAGGGAAATGAAAGCTATTTTGAATTCATTCTATTCAATCATCTTGTCTGGACTGTCTCTTCCTGCTTTTCACTTCTGAAACTCTGTATGAAAGGCATAGAGTTCTGGATTAATTCTTTTCAGTTTCCCCTGTTATTCTTAACAGTTTCCCCTGTTATTCTTCTTTAAAGGCAAACCTGGAAAAATCCACACTTTCTTTCCCAACCACTTCTAAAATTCCATTGAGAAGCAAAAAACCCCATCAAACAACTAAATCTCTGCTCCAATTTGTAGGAAAAATCCCCATGCCATTAACTGCTTTCCTAACATTTTCTTTCTCTTGTATTAATATGGCAACCTTTTCTTGCTTTTATAGATTAGAACCAAATTCTTAAAGCTATAAGGAATCACAGGTTTACTGTAGCTGATTCTGAGATACAGTAGTCCAGCAAGGAGTTCAGACCTCAAAAGAAGAGTCTGTACAACAAGATTCAGCACAACGTTGAGACATATTAGCTATTTTTCAAGAAAAGCCGCCAAAATGAAACTGCTTAGACTTCTATACTATCATGGGTCCCTGCTTCCAGAACCTGACCTAAGTTGCTGGAAACTAGCTGCAATATTACTGCAAACAATGCTGTGAATGTAGGACATTGTTATTCTTCTCTTCCATTGAAAACCACAAGTGGAGTTGCGTCAGTTTCTTAAAAATTCTCTATTTCCTTCCAAACTGCTAAAATAATGATAAATCAAGTGTTCTGTTCATACAGTTTAAATCTAATAATGTTCAAAATGAAAAAAAAAAAAAATTCATTCAGATATGGTCTGCAATAATACAGCCGAGACAAGATGAACCAGTCTGGCCTACAAAATAAAGTGAAGCAGAATTTGGGAATTTGGAACACCTTACGATGTAATATTTAAAGAAAAAAAAGAAATAAAATGTAACCTACCCAAACTCAATCAGTGATGCACCGACAGAGAAAAAAGAACTAATTACTACTAATATTTCTTTCATTCTCAGACAAGAAGTTAAATGATCCTCTTGAATGCGTGGAAGATTGTTGCGAAAGACAGCAGCCTTCTTCTTTACAACATATTCTTCAGAACTCCAGGAGACAAATCATTAGAGCTATGAGGCTCTTTCTCTCTGTAAAACTTCCAGAGCATAGCCAAGATTATATTCCTTTAGAGATCCTCACCGCCCTGGGAGACTGGTGGATAGTCTACAGCTCCAGTACATCAGCCAGACGCTCTGCCTTATTTAGCATGGCTACTGCAGCAAGGACATCATCTCTACTGGCTTTCTATCCAAAATATATGCAAGGCACAACAAAGAATATACCCAAAACACTGAGCACAGCTTATGGCCTTCAAAACAAAAATCTCACCATGGCAATACTGGATCTTCTGATCCAAACCATCAGGAAACATTTCTTTAGAGGCGAAAAAAGCTCCTGTTGATTGTACAAAAAATAGTGATGTAAACCAGAGTTGCATGACCCAATATTTCTATTGAACTGGAACTATTTTGATCAATATTATGGATCCATTTCTTTTCAGGGCATTTGGTAAAAAATGTAAAGTATAGTTTAAAAGGAATTATTGGATGCGTACTAAGTACTAGGGATTAGTTAAGGTGTTGGTTTTGCATGGCTTGGTTTTTGGTGGGGAGGGAAGAAGCCAGCCACAGAAGTGAATCTTTTGTGAAAAGCTCCTAGAAGCTTCCTCCATGCCTGGCAAAGTGAATCCCTGCTTGGCACTAAGAACAGACATGCTGCTAAGCCAATTAGACAAGCAGTAATATATTTAAGAAGGAAATCAAAACTGCAGCCAGTTAACTTTTAAGTTTGCTAATTTTTTGGTTGGCACCTCTTCTGGTTTGAAAGCAAAAGCAGCAAGAGATGCTGTCGCTGTTGCAGTGTGTGTTTTTGATTGCAATGCAGTTTGAGTAGTCAGTTTTAGAATACTTCCGGTTTTGTGCTGTTGTAGCATATTTTATTATTAATGGATTGTTCCTTTCCCCCCGTGGTGTTAGTTTTTGCCCTAGTTGTCCATCTCCCCAAAGACCTGCCCTTTTGTTCCCTTTTCCTCCTCCCACTGAATGTCAATCCCTCCCCAAGCCTGCCCCTTTCTCTAGAAACTTCCCTATCAATTTTATAGTCTTCAAAACCCCATTGGTTTGTTTAAGTTATTCTCCTCCCCTGTAGTCCCCTATTGGTTTAAACATTGTATTCCCCGCCTTGTGGTCCACCCCCAGTTGCTCCCAGTGTGTTAAAGATTGTATCCTCCTCTGGGACCTCTCCCCATTTCTAAGTTGATGTATGCATTTGAGTCAGTGTCTTTCTGTCCCTGGCCCTCCAGGGAAGAAACTCCTTTGGAAAACATACAGAAGACCTCTCCCTGTTCCTTGTCCCTGCCCTCGGCGCAGTCCTATCCCCAATGCAGTCCACCTGTGCCATAGAGCAGCTGTGCCCTACAGCTGCACCCTGGATTCGACAGCTTTCTGGGGGCAGCCCACTCTGGCTGTTGGTGTCAGGAGCTAGTCGGTCTGAAGAAATCCAGCATGGCAGCAAGACTCCAAGTCAGAAATACAATTTATTAGGAAAAGGGGAAAAACCAAATACATGCAATAATACAAAAGAAAAAGCACGGACAGAATACGACCTGTCACCCTGCTAGTTAGGGTGGTGGCAGCAGTCCGGATGAAATGGTCTTGTTGAAGTGGTGATCCTGTAGAAACCATCTGGTAGCTCTTGTCCTCTGAAGACCAGTGGGTGAGGGTGGCCGTTCTTCTAGGAAGCCAGTGGAAAGACTGCTTGTGGTGTCCCAAAACTCAGATTCTATCCAGCTGGGGATGCTTAGCTCCTGCCCCCTGGGCAGAGCATCTTGCAATGGGCTCAAATTGTTCTGAGTCATGCAGTGGTTCCTTGATTACCCTTTAAACAGAAATGGCTCCTGGAGGGAGTCATCTCTGAGTCATGTGGCAAGACATGGATGGCCCCGTTAAGAGATAAGGAGATAAGGAAAAAACGATGCCCCTCCCGGTTTCAGCAGCTCTTGAGGTTGGGAGCAGAATACATTTTTATATTGTAGCCTAGGACAATACAGGATGAATGCTTTTGCATTTGCAGGAGGTTTGTGTGGATTTGAAAAGCATCCTTATAGCAGAGGCACAAAAGTATTCTCATACCCTTTTAAATCATCTTCAAACCAAGCAATTCTCACAAGAAGGTAACGCATGAATGACTTGCAAGTGAGTTGAAGAAACACGGCAAAGATAAGTAGTGTTCAACTGCAGAGAATCGTTTAGGGACACCATACCTTTATATACCTTTATATTTTAAATCAGGAAGCATGGATGGACCGTTTTTTTCCCCTTAGTTGACTACAGAACCAGCGGTCCCTTGCGGGAGGGTGTTTGGATTCAAGATGACACTGGCAGCTAAGAGCATGGCTACATAGAAGGTGCTACTTTTAGACCAGAACATTCAACTACTTAAAGGCAGATAGGAGAATAGCTGACTAGTGACAGCTCTGAGCAGAAGAGCCTGTGGCTTATCCTGTGGGAACAATAGTAAGACATTTCAATTGAAAAACCCCATTCATTTCCAAGGACCAAACATCAGTAAAAATAAAAGGTCAAGTAAAGACACCCTAGTGCTCTTCTTATCAGAAGCATGTTCCTCCATATGAGAGCATTTAGGAAAGGACAGTCCATTCATAAAGAAAGGTGTGCCAGTTAGAAAACCTGTAGAACAATACAAGACAAACTCACACAATATACATCCTCAAATGCAAAATGAAGAAATAATCATTTCAAGCTTCCGTGGAATTAATTGCATTTTATTTGTTCTTTTCATTTCAGCTGCTATCAAGTTATTTTTTAAGACTGAATTTTATGAATTCAGCAAAGCTCTCTTTTTGAATGTCTGCATACCCCTATAAAACACTGAGGTGACAAAGAGAACGGCAGTGGAAGGAAACCTGGTCCACCTCCCCCTCCTTGAAGCTTTAGGCCAGCGAGTGATTAGAATTTAGTCACTTCATTTGCTTTACCAAGAGAGAATGTTTTCTAGCCTTTATCTTTCCTTTTGGAGCTGATTCACTTTGTAGTCATAAATTCTTGACTCAGTTGGTGAGAAACAATGGCATTACAGCCGTGGATGTTAAAGTGCACTGGTGGGAAATGAAGTTTTCATCTTCAGGTCCTTGCTTCAGTAAATCTTCCAAATTCATCAGAAAGAAAGTTCCCAGACCAGTAATCCCCACTCAGATGACCTAATTCAAATAGTCTGTAGGCATAAGAGGCATCAAGCAGGTGCTGTCATCTGTTAGGGGAATACCCAGCCAGTACATGATTGTCTAGTTAGGCGGCAACAATTTTGGAAATAATTTAGTTTTTTTGTATTGCAAGTGAATGGTCAATACATTTTATTAGTGGATACGGGTAAAAGAATGTCTTCTGCATCCTTTCAGAGGGGAAGCTTCCCTAGATCTAAAGCTGCTCAGCTCCACGATAGGATGCTTTGTCTGAAAAGGGAACTCAAGTCTTTGTCCTTTTGGATTGCTTCCATAGTTTTTCACTCACTCTTCAGGTACCTGTTAATACGTTCTCTTATCCCTTGCAAACTTTTATGGGCATAGTCACTGAATTGGTACATATTCCATGAAGTCCACAGGCCCTGTTGAGATGCAGCCACAGGTCTCAAGGGTGTTAGCAGATGTTATTCTGAGGCCACTCCTAATGATGTTTGATGGATCATAGTGACTGAGGAAAGTGCCCAAAGACTGGATGAAAGCAAATGTCACCCATCTTGGAAAAAGGCAACTAGGAGGACTTGGAAAAGTACAAGCCAGCCAGCCAGCGTCATTTTTATCCCCAGGAAGTTGATGGAGCAGCTATTGCTGGAAAGCATTGCCAGGCACATGAAGGAGGACAAAATAACATAGTCAGCATGGATTTACCAGGGGAACTTCATGCTGAACAACTTTTTAAACTCCTCTGATGAATCAACTTGCCCGGTAGATGAAGGGAATATTGTCTGCCTGGGCTTCAGGAAGGTTTTTGACATTTCTCTAGGTGGCAGCACACATACATCCCAGAAGGAATAGTGCAAAGAGGAGGGAACCAGTGTCTTTTCAAGGATGCTCAGTGAAAAGACAAGAGGCAGTAGGCACACACTGAAATACAGGAGATTGCCTCTGCACATCAGCAAATGATTTTTTACTGTGAGGGCGACTGAACCACGGCACAGACTGCCCAGAAAGATTGTGGAGCCTGGATCTTTGAAGACATGAAAAGTACACCCAGATATAATCCTGGGCAAGAGGCTCTAGGTAGCCTGGTTTAAGCAGGGGGGTTGGACCTGGTGAGCCCCACTGACGCCTTCCACTCTCGTTCATTCTGTGCTAGTGAATTCTCTTAGAGATGCATTTCAAGCACTGGCATGACAAAGATCTGTGCAGAGAGAGATCCAAATGGACATGGGATCTAAGTTCCTTAAGTAGTGCTCAAGAAGAATGCAAAACTCTGGGATAAGTGTCTCTTCCATAACTGAATCCCTTTCATGGGAAAATTCCCCAGCTATAGAAAGATCTTCTGATAGGCATGCTTAAGACTGACACTGGCTGAGCAAATTTCTCCCTATGTGTGTTTAAGACCAGTTAGGATCTTCACCAATAGTGTTGTCAACATAGTCACAGAATGTATATTGTTAAGAAGGGACAACTTACATCAGAATGGCAAATATTGGTCCACAAAATGTATTAATGTATGGGAACTATCTACTTGGGTTGAAAATAAAAAGAAAGAGTTAGTCTTTATTTATCAATTTCATCCCAATATTGATAAGGTAAGAAAAAGACCTTAGTCCTTAACCTTCTTAACTCAAACAAAGATTTTTAAAAATTCCTTGTAAAAAATGTATCCTAATTATCAGACTATGAAACAATTTTAGTTGGGAAAAAAGTTCCAAAATTGTGTAGATAGTGGTAAAGAAGCCAAGAAAATAGGTAAGAAACAAAAAGAGAGCAAAAGAGTCAGCTTCAGTCTGCAAGCTCGTTCTAGAAGTAATCTGCTAGAAAAAGGAACCCCCAGTTGAATTTCCAATGTATTCATGCACTTGATTCAGTAACTAGTCAATGTAAAAACCAATCCTTTTGTACGACTTCTCCCAGCAACAAAAACTCCAGCAGCTTGACACCACCATCATGCCTGTCCCAGATGTACTTTAAAAGAAATGATCCTTTCTTGAAACTCTGTTTGCATAAAAGTTGCAAGACATTGGAGGGATTCTCCACATTCTCATTTCTCCGTGTGGCTTGAAAGTATATTTGATAAAATATGCAACAAAGCATATGATTTATAAGGTAGGGTAAAATGGATGATTTGGGAATTGATCTCTTGTTGATATTAAACTTCATATCCACTCTCTGTGAAGTTTCTAAAACAAATGATGGAGCTGAGGCATGAATCTGCCACAACAAGTGTTGAGCAAACATACACACTCCCCTTCACATGCCCCCCTTCCACACACACCTAGGCCCACGCAGAGGTCAGCATAGCAGATGATGAACACCTTGGAAAAGACCGAAATGCTAAATACCTCTCTTTGTGGGCAAAATAGCTGGTGCAACAATTCAAATATCTGGTGTAAAAATTCTGTTTAATATCTACTTCCTATTTAAAACACAGCTTTTCATTTAATTATATGTAGGGAATATTTTCATATTATTTGTTTCTTTACAATTACTTCATTCTCATGTGTTGTATGTCTAGGAATATTTTCTTCTAAAGATAGAAAAAAATAGATAATATCTTTTCAGAAGAAAACATTGGTTTATACAATTTTAAACCATCATGATATGGAAGAATTCTTTTGTCCCTCACTAAGGTGGAAGAACTATTTGGATCACAGATCATTTACAATGAAATACTTTACCTTTTTAAGATGCTTTCAGTCAATTTTATATCCTCATTGCTTATTCATTGTAAACAGTAATTTTTCAGTGAAGGGAAAGTGTGTGGTATATCTGCATTATGTTCAAACCCAATTCCTACTAAAGGCCAGGCTGAACCCCAGTAAATAATGTCCTGAATGATATTTTGCCGCCTTCTTTGGCACTTCATGAAATCCTAACATGAGGAAGTGTGGAAATACAGAGATTTTGTCCCATGTAGAAACCCATCCCATGTATTTTATGCTGTAATTCTTCTCTCTTTTAAAATTTGCTATCTTCTGCATAGTTTTCATTAACCTGTTACAGTAGTGAAAATCACAGATCAAGGTAATTTTGTAACACTTTGATTTTACCCCAAGAGCTGAGGGAAAACTTGCTCCTATACTTCAATCTGAGTTTCTTCTAGATTCAAACTTTGTTTCTCTACCATCAAGAGTCTCCTGTGTTGCTGCTCAAAGCCCCATCCAACCTGACCTTGAATACTTTCAGGGATGGGACACCCACTACTTCTCTGGGCAACCTGTTCCAGTGTTCCATCACCCCCACAGTAAAAAATGTCTTCCTTTCATCTAATATGTGTCAGAAGTATTAAATCTAGGCATATAAACTTTGAGGAAAGGTTTGAAATTCTTTTGATTTGAATCACATTTTATATGAATACTGACTTACAGGTGACTAAAATATGTTGATGGGCATTTGAGCTGACACTTTTTGAAAAGGTGCATGGAATTTAAAATTAAAACCAGCACCATTAAAAGCTTTGTGCCGTTTTCTTTTTCCTCTGGTATTCAAAATTGCATATATCAAATATCTGTGCTTCATACAAAGCTCTTAGACACTCTCAGAAAAAAGCTTTTCTTTCAGACTAAGTTGCAGTTTACGTAGAACACTAGTACTAGTGACGGTTTTTCTGGGCATAGGGGGAACACCTTCTCATTGGATTTGTGTGCAGAATGCATTTTATCCAAACTGGAAAATTGATCCCAGCTGTGTTCTAGTCATCATTCTTACTGCATCAGGCCTGAAGATTCTGTGAAAAGTAGCCTGTGGACCTTGAACATAGCTCATGTGAAACAGATGAGAGGCGATGGAGAAGTTGAGGGAGAGAATAAAGAGCATATGGCCCAGTACAGACTAACAATTGTTTGGCACCCTTTAAAGGCTGTGTTTGACAAGCAGGGCTGAAGCAGGTCTGCAAAATATCCGGGAGATCAAAATCCATTGAAGCAAATTGCCCTGGCCAGTCACCTTGCTGCCGATAATTCCCTCTCCATACCAGCTGATCAGGCCTAACAATGCTGCTGCAGAAGTATTGTGAAAAAGGTAGGCATATTTTCACAGATGCAGGGGAAAATCCCCTTGGATGATGATTCCAAGGGATTACTTGATGGAGCAAGTTATGTACCCTTATCTACCGTGCAATATCTAAGTTGGTGAGTTCACTATCTGTCAGCATCACTTTAGAAAATAAATGTTTGATGCACAAAAAAATATTTCATATGTCCTGTCTACCTGCTTCATTTCAACCAATGAATAGGCTACGTTCCATCAGCAAAGGGTTTATGATCCTATGTTTCTTTAAACTGTGGTAATTCTTTATTTTTTTCTAAATCAGACACTGTCTATTCATAAGATTCAGATGTCCATGGCAGGAGTGTAATTAAATTCACATGTTAAAAAATAACCTTCTTCTTGTTATCTTTTTTTAAATTACTGACATGTAACATCAGTCTGAGAGCTGAAGAAAACCCCTTCATTTGCTGTTTGCCAAGTATCATCTATGTGATACAAATTCTGCTTGAGAAATCACACCCGTGGATTGCCATGTAGCACTACTAGTAATGCTTTCACAACCTTTTCTTCATCATTAGGTCTTTTGGTGAAGTGAATGATTAGAACATAAGCAAGGGCATTTGTTCAAGATGCTCCAGAAAGAGCTGTGGTCTGTTCTCTTCTTTGCTGCCTATGTTAGCACTGAGCTGCAAAAAATGAAAGATTACTAGGAAAAGTGTTACTTTCAGTCTAAACTTGTAAATGATGTTTGGAATACCCTGTTAAATGACAAGGTGCTCTTTTAAAATATGGCATCTTAAGGGAAAATGTCAGCTTTAAAAAGGTTTTGAGACAGTTGCTTCTGGAAAAAAAAAAAAAAAAACCAACAAAAGAATTGGAGGCATCTAAGGTCTTTAGGCATACTATTTTGAAGATTGATTCAAACCACAGTTTCTTCATATAGGAAGAGCAGAGGACCATAGATGCAACCCATTTGAAAATGGATTTCTATATGTTTCTGGTTGGGATTACCAGACATCATTTCTTGTGAAGTCGAGGGACTGCAGTTAGCACTCCAATAATTTCCTTCCCTGAAATTCAACTGCATTTGCTCCTTTTTCCAGAGTCCCCATTTATTAGTGAAGGTATGCTCTATCTATGCATTAGAATATTCCATTAGAGTGTGTGACTCATACTTGCTAGTTAAAATTAGCTGGAACGGAATGGATAGTTACAGTTGCTTGTATACAATAGTCTTATTTTGGCAAGTTTTCTTTAGACAATGTTGAAGCAGCACTAGCAAATAGGAAGTACAGCTTGCAGCAGGGAAGGACACTCTTCTGCTTTCTCAAGTTTCCTGTAGTTAAATAGACGCCAAAAGGCTTTTCCTAGTACTACTACTGTCTTGTAGGAATACTTGATCTAATCCTATCTTTGATCAAATTACGAATGGGTTACTTTTCTACAAGGCAGAACATTTTTCTTTTAATAATATGTATTTTGTAAGGTGGAAACATGAACTTGTGCACCAGTCACGTGGAATGTACTCCTTATTAAGTTTCACAACCTTCTTTAGAAAATATTGACTGTGTGTAACTTCAAAAGAAGAATTCTGGGCATCTTCATTCTATTGATGTAATTGTTTTTCTGCCATGCTGGTATTGTTTTCTATCATTTTTACCAACAGAAATATTTTTCCCTGACACCTATGGAAAAGACCTATGTTTACTCAACAGTGCGGCATCAGTACATTGTTTAGAATGATTTCAACATGGTCCCAAACATATCGGACAGCTAGACAGCAGAGGTTAGCAACAGGGAATGGGAATAACTTCTGAACCGTTTCAGTAGATTTCCCAGGAAGGGAAAATTGCTTTCTGCCACTGCAAATTTTCCCAGAGATTTTGTCTGGTTAAGAGTTGCATCAAAAGAGTATTTTTGCACAAACCTTGGGGCAAGCTCTGTCTCCGATTTACTAGTGAATGCAAAGAGGGTGAAAGTGCTGCTTCAAAGCCCTCTGTGTGCTTTCTGTACCAAGAGGGGGGGTGACCCCAGAAATAAGTTTTGATCTCTCTTCAGAACACAAGGCATGTCATCACCTCATTCATCTTCTTCTGGGACTCATAGCATCTTAAGACTAAGAAGCTCTCTTGCTTGCTGAAGTGCGTTCAGCAAAAAAACCTTGTCTCATCAGCAAATTTGAACACAACTACAGTCGAGTCAATTCCAATGCTGGCAGGGCAATACTCTACCCCACTAGTAACACGCCACTATTAGAAGACTGTGTAAAACTATTTTTGTACAAAGTAATCGGAGGGAAAAATAGAATTGGGAAGAACTGCACATTGTTCTGGAAAAAAGTCTCCTGCCTCAGTCTTACAGACATCATTTGCTGGTATCATTTTTAATAGTTGGGGCTTTTTAAATTTTGTAGAAGAAAAAATATTACTGCACCTTTATGTTTCCTTAATAGAAGTACAGCCATTTCTTAATAGATTAGAAGTAAGCCATTTGAATATGTACAAATGGTCTTTTCAAATACATATGCTATAGCACACTGTGAAAGTAATCTAAAGGTTTAAAAAGATTTTGGAAGAAAGTAAGTCTAAGGTGATAGAAGAAGAAGAAGAAGAAAACAGCAGTTTTCTTCTGGTGAAAAAAAAACAAACGGAGGACCTTGTACAGTGGAGATGTATTATTTGACTTCCTGAAAAACTGAGTAGGTTTGCTATTGCCAATGGTTTTCATTAGGAAGGAAGAGATTCCTTTGGCAAAAAAACCCCTTCAAATTGACTTGACAAAAATGTTATGACACTTAACTTCACCAATCCTGAAGAAAAATTCTCATCACTTGATCTGGAAATCATGATGGTAATGGAGACAAGGATGTCTAAGCCATGCCATCAGGAACATAAAAAAGCATTAGAATGCAGGTAAGACTGAGCTCCTGAACTAGTGTGAAGAGAATGCAACAAAGACATTTTCCTTTAAGAGTCTTCAGGATGGAAGGCAGAGCAAATTTTTTCATGGGAAGTATTTCTGAATAGAATGAATCTTCAAAATAACATTGTTTTCCAAAACCTGTTTACAGTATCTCTTACCATGATACACAGTTCCTATGAATAGAAAAAGCAAAGCACTTTTTTCCAAACTGTTGTGCACTCTTAAGCAATCTACAATAAAAATAGTATTTTTTCATGCTGGGAATGATGTTAATTACAAAAAAGCCTTGTAGCACACTTGGCACTGTAGTCTCTTGATTAGCATAGCTTTTTATTCATCAAACACGTTTCACATTGACTATTTTTCTCTTTTAAATAACGGCGTCTTTGTACTTATGCAGCATCCATGAAGAATTTCTTGGGTGTTATTTTGTACCTGATCCTAAATGGCAGGTTCTGCATTCTGCCATCTGTCTAGCTTTGCCATTTGATGCAGCTTCTGAGAGGTATTTTCAGAATCGAGGACTACTTGCAAGAATGATGCTAAATCCATGCATTTTACTCCTTGGTTAATGCAAAACTATTTTTCCTTTACAGTTCAATGAGAACAGGAAAATAATGATGGTGAGTTCAATCCTTAGAGTAATACAAAGAGGACTATTATCATCATTAGAAACCAAGCAAGGTGTATTTATTGCACATGCAGTATACTCACTAATGCAAATTACCCTGTAAATTCAAAAGGAATCTGTATCATAGGAGTGGATGGAATGTTTCTATTGATATTTTGCTTAAAGCAGAAAATTAATTCTTTTGACAGCCAACTCATGATTGCAAGCTCACTTTCAACTACAGCTTTCAAACAGATGAAACGTGTCTGTTTCTAAAACGATACAGTACAGTACACAATAGCAAGTCAGGTCATAGACATTCAAAAGAAAAAAACAGATCAAAGGACACATTCATTCCCATCTACAAGCCCTCAAGAGTGTACAGGTCAAATGTCCCCAGAAAACTAGGCTGGTGGCGCAAATTCTCTATGTTGGCACCAGCAGAAGCAGCTGCTATCTTTATAGGATGCAATCTTGCTTACATCACCCTTCAGAGCAATCTTCTGTACCCCTGCCCAATACAACTTCTGCTCTATTCCTTGGACTTCACATTTGCATTTCTACAGAGTCCTGTCCTGCAAACTGACTCAAAGTTCAGGTAATAGATTTCCAAGATTTAGAAATGTTGTGTGAGGTTTATTTATTTCATATTTCCTTCCATCTAAGCAAACTGTAACTTTCGGAAGTGAAATATTTCGAGTATGTCACGTGTATTTTAATGTTAGCTCTGCTTCACATTCAAACTTCTCACAGACCCCTGTGATGCCTTGCTGCAAAAATATATAGCTGCCAAGGGTGGTTGTGGGAAGTTAGAATTGCCAGAAAACCATACAAACAATCTAACAATAGAGCCTTGGATTTCTGAATATAATTGCACCATGTAAAGTCAAAATATAATATTTAAATGACTTTATATAATGATGAGTGTGGGCTAGAGAGAATCCAGATAGAATTTTATTTTTTTAAACAGTTCCGGGAAAAACATGGCCTTGACTTGGAAGTATAGCACGAAATATTTTTATACAGCATGAGTTCTCATTACCTAATCATATGATTTGTAGACCTGAATTGGAAACCAGGAAATAAACAAAGAAAAATATTCAAGCTATAAAAGATGGGAGTTTAAAATTTTCTTTGTATTTCTGATTAAAGCTATTAGGTAGCTAAATGGTCACCCATGATTTTAAAAAGCATCTGGACATTAAAAATAGGTAAATTTCTGCGGGACTTGGATGTCAGCTATTCCTGAAAAGCTTTATTTCACCGCTTTCCAACCCTGAATCAATCCACTTAAACGCAGCTGTATTTCAGATGCTCAGTGGAACTGTCCATGTAATGCATATAGTTGACAAATAGTCTGCAGAAAAAGCTAGATCCATTTGAAGATCTTTTTCTGTAAATGGTATTCACGTTATTTGTACAAACACACAGATGGGATTTCTGCTGTCTTCTTCAGGCCACTTCCTCCAGAGAGCTCTCCATCAAATCTCTCTAGTTCTACTCTTCTGGTGATCCAAAGTCAGCACTGGGATGGTCCAAGTGCATGAATTACTGTCTGCTAGAGGTGCACCCCGAGGGCTTCTGTGTGCAGCATCACGTGAGCCCTACTAATGTCACCCTGTTGGTATAAACTGAGCTAGCTGGACCTTAAGGGACAAGATTGTGCACTGATATTGTAATAGAAATTAGGTACTAAGAAGGAGGCTGGAAGATTTAAATATTTCTGCCTCCAGCTTAAGCAACACTAAATCTTGGTCTTTATCTGAAAAACTAGGTGAATTAGCCTATTTGGCATTCCTATGCCAAAAATGTCAGTAATACAACAAGAACCGTCAAAAGAGTAACAATTCCAATCATTACTTTGTAAAAATAATTCATTGGAAGAAGTCGGGAAGAAGGATGAAACATGCCAATATCCTACCCTGAGAATCATTCTGTTGATTTGCACAGGTTTCTTATTATATACCCATCTAATGCATTGGACATGCATGCTTGTGATGACACAAATACTTGCAAAGCTTACCAGATAAACCATGTTCTCTTCAGACAGCAAAACATTGCTTGATGGTTGTGTTTGCTAATTACATTTAGACTCAATGTTCTTAAAGGTCTTTTCCAACCAAAGTGATTCCATCATTCTCTAAATCGCAGATCCTGCTTGTCTTGGTTTAGGGCAAATTTGGCAGCAATCCTCAAGAAGGGGTGATTTATTAAAAATATTGATCTAGTACTGATATCCAACTGTGACGGACCAAGGCTCTCTAACAGTTCAAAATTAGAAAGTGTATGTTTATTGCAACGCTGGGCAGCGTGCGGGATAGCTCCCAAATACACACTGTGATTTAGAGGTGATAACAGAGTCTTTTTATCTATACAAGTATTGAATACCCAAAAGACAAATACATATTCATAATTTAGGTATATCCCATCATTCCTCACTTCGTATGGTAATTAGTTCAAAAGCTATTAAGCACACGTAGTTTGTTCCTCAAAATGAATCGGTGGTCCCTTTCATGGGGAGGGGTTCCAAAATGAGGAAATAAATGAAGTCTTCCTGGTTCTGAACTTTCTACATTTTCAATGCAAATATGACAAATGAACCCATTGGTAGAACTCCCATTCCCCATCTTCAATTGGTTTCAGAACAGAGGTGGCCTACAATTGTCTTATGTTCCTAAAAGCTATTTATGAGTTTCTATATTCTTCATGATAAACCCAGCTAAGCAAACATGATGTTGACAAGCAATCAATTATTAGTTAACTACTAACTCTTAACTTCAACAAGGCTTACCTATTTATTTTGATAAACTCTAATAAGGCTTATCTCTAACTAAAACCTCAGCTCCTCTAAAATCCCTAAATTTCTTTAAAGTTTATGTCTCAGGGGGCCCCCCCCAGAAAGCCCACCTACACGGCCCCTCCCCTCAACTGGTCTGGGAAACATTTCCTCTGAGAGAAGTGGAAAAAATCTGTTTATTTACCAGGGAAAGCACCCCCCAGCACAAAAAATGAACAATACCAGATGACAAAACTCAATCGCCGCTCTGAAGAGACAACAAATTCAGAAAGTCTCTCCTGTGGATGCTTGCTCTGTTATCAATCCCTCCGGCACTAGGAAAGGCTGCTGCCCAGAGTAGGCCCCCATAGGCCACAAAGTGCAAGCTCTCAGTGCTCTCCAGGTCCCAGTCTGGAGCAGGTTTGAACAGTTCCAAGAAAAGGGAAAGAAAAAAGACAGTCCAGGGAAAACTCTGCCTCAGCCAGCTAAACCAACTGAAAAGCAAAGAACACTCTGTTCTGCTCCATCAGTGCCCAGACAACACAGTGCAGCACAGAATGTGGAGCAGTGTTGCTTTTAGAAGAGTGAGTGCAGCCTGTGATAACAAACTCCGTACTTCTTCTTCTCCCCACCTTTGCTCTCAGAAGCAGTCTTGAAGGCAGAGAATATAATATCCAGCATTAACAGAACAGATGGCTGGGGATACAACATCATAAAGTCACCCTAGGACACTGCTCTACTGAGATATGTCACCAGACTATGCTAAGACAAAGTTTTGGAACTGCTAATTAAAATTCTACTATCACAGTGAAGCTGAGGAGGAAACACAGCTCACTCCAGTTACCTTGTGGCATGCCAATACTTCCTTTCAATCACAATGGTTTTCGTCTTTAAGTCCGTGACATCACAGGCATAATTCAACATCTTTTGGGCAGGAAGGAAGATATTCTTCTTCTCATTATACTGATGGGTAAGCTGAAATGCAAAGCAGTTAATTCAAAGTGAAACAGCGATAAAGTCAATAGTAAAACTCACCACAGTTTTGTTTACCAACCCAAGTCCTTACGATCCCAAAATACAAGAACAGCTGTAAAAGCCTTGTGGTTTCTTAAATTTTTCCTATACCTACATGGGAGGGTAAGGGATAAATGATCCCAAACAATGGTAATCCACAACAAAGCATTCTTGACATCATATTCAGCTTTTGCATAGCGAGCTCTTCACCTGATCAAGTTATTCCATTGCAATAGTTTGGGGAGTATCTTAGAGGGCTGCCTGTTGTTGGTTTAAACCATCTTGATCATTCAGGAACCCAGTAGCAATGAGAAAGTTCAAAATAAGATAGTGCTACACATTGATTTTCCTATATGACAGACATATTTCTACAAGACAGAAGGCTGACCTAATGCTTCCCTACAACATGGCTGAAGTGGCATCCTGTTCCCCATAGGTTTTTCAGTTTAATTTTAGCAGCTTTCTTACTAGATTAATGAGCTGAACTAACTCAAAAAGGAATCAGATAAGTGCCAGAGCTTTAAAACAAACAACAACAACAACAACAAAAAAGATGCAAAATGGTGATTTGTGGGTGCGTTTGAAAACAGAAATTTTTTTGTATTTTTCATAGAGACATGGCATTCTCTAGAATGATATTGCTCCAACGGTTTGAGTTTGGTTTTCTTTTTCCCCCTCAATTGTAAATGTTATGCATTCTTTTTGGCCATTTCAGTAAATAGATTTTCTGATACGTGTGAAAGACAGTCTAAAGTTCCCCTCATTTGCCTCACGACCATTCCCAGGACAGACACTGGGACCCTAAAGACACCGATGGGAATTCTGGCCTGCCAGTAATGGATGAACACCAAAAATCCTGAGGCCCCTGAGCAGAATTCTGGCCTGCCAAGTGATTGTTCACAGCTGTGTCTTCAGTGACTGCTTCTAGCAGGGCCTGCCAAAGGGCGACCCGGCCTATATGCTTGCACCTGCTTCACGACAATAGACCAGGAATTTTCCCACCTCTTGGCCAGATGAACTTGCTGGGGCAACTTGGTAGCCCCCCCATGGAAAATCCTTCATCTCCACTACCAGCGTGAGGCACCGAGGTTGAAGCCCCCCTACCAAGGACTGAGACTGAGACACCTGTAATTCTGATGCAGGGGTGCTGGCCTGACTGAAGCAGGATGCCTGCTGAGTGTTGCCTACAGATGTGTTCACCGGACCTAGACTGGTTTCCCCCAGAAAGCAGTCCTGAAACAGTGGGTCCCACTCACTGCTGATACTGACTTATCCTGCTGAGAACATGGACTGTCTGTACCCGTCTTCAATATCTTTTTCCCCCTCAGCAATTTCAATAGACTTCTTCTTCTTCTTGATTGTATCTCAGCCATTTCAAGATTCTGTTTCCCCCCTCAGCAATGGACTATAATAGAACCTTGAGTTAACCAGGACTTGAGATCTTCCCAACGTGACTAGGCAAACTCTATCGGCTGGACTAAGAGGACTTAGTCTCTCCATGTTTGGTAGCTATACTCCTCTCTCTTTCTCCCCCTCTTTTTTATTCTTTTCCTCTCCCTGATTCCTTTCAGGCATTTGCTGTGGTCATTCTATAAAGGTGCATTTGTTTGGATTGATACTGCAATCCCCTTTCCAGGTTGTCTGTTGCACTCCGAGATCAGTTAACCAACCAACCAGTTAACCAACCCCTTGGTATCAGCGGATCGTGACAATACCTTCTTTCAAGCTGACATTGGTTCTAGTCCATATAAGCACACTGGTAGGTAAAAGTAGACTCTAAAAGATAACATTCAAAATGTATTTCCCTTGTCTTCCCATTAAAGCAAGTGAAGAAAGCAGACAGGAGATCTTCAGATAACATGCTATGCAAATTGAAAAGATTCTGTCCTTATTTGAAGCAACTGAGAAACTCACACAATGAAATACAGTTCAGACAGATCGAAGGGTCACAGATGATGTCAAATCTGTACTTTCAATGTTTGAATGAAGCAAGATTTCTTGAAGTACAATCCTATAAAATGAAGGTGAGTTTGCAGAAGCAATTGAACTGGGTCTGTTTTATAAACACAATGTTTTCTAAGTAACTGAGGATTCAGGAAGGCAACCTTGGAATTTAAAGGATTTAGAAAGATACAAATACCAAGACTGGCAGTTCATTAGCTTTAACAGTCTCTTCAAATAAGATCTATTTTTAACTTCTTCTTGTAGTAGGTCTGAAGACATTAGGAATGATGCAATAAAACAAAACAAACAACAAACCAAAACAAAACCAAAACAGCTTTCTCAAAAAGCTTGGAGAAACCAGAGAAATTATGATTTTTAGGGGTTAAGTAGTCCTTTAAAAGTTGTCTCTGGGAAAAGAGATAAAAAACCACTAATTGACTGTGGAGTATATTCCAAACCTGTCCTGAAGCATGTAAGGGACAAGAGCCTGTAATAAAACTACTGTGCTGGGTTCATCTGTTAAAAGCATTCCAGAATGGTTGAAATTATCAATCACATAATGTGGGATTAAAAAAAAAAAAAAAAAAAAGAAAAAAAGAAAAAGAAAAAAGAAGAAAGCATAGAGAAAAAAATATTTTGAACATGTTTTCCCATTCCCAGATGGCATAACAGCTTTATTTCATTTTGTTCCTAAGACTGATTAATAGCTTATGAAGTGTTTTCCAATTGAGAGTGAGAGTGTTCACACTAACCATACAATTTGGATGGATCTCTTTTACTTTGCACAGCAGCAGATACGGTTTAGCACTCCACAGTTCAGTCCCCGAAAGTGAATGGGTGTGGCAGATTTAACCTAACTGGCCAGTCCACCAGAATGCTTAATTATCTTGGAAAATGCTTTGCTCTGTCTCATTATCTGGACATGTCTCTCTAGCTCCGCTTTGAGCTCCTTGATCTTTCATCTACAGGATGAGATCCAATTTAGCTTAGCAAGGACATAGCCTTTCAAAACCACATCTTTTATCTTCTGCATTCATACAAGTACATTTCTACTGCAGGGAACCCTGTGGAAGATCCTAGTTGTTTTGTTTCTCAGATAGTTGTTGCATAAAAGAGCTCTTCTTTTAATTTTTTCCCTGCTAAAGTATAGGCTCTGTACTTAACTGATTGTGATGCTAACTCATTATCATCTATTCTTCAGTCGTACAGAGTAGGCAGCAAAGTTTTCTTCTGAAGACATTCATTTAATGAGAAATGCTGAAGGTCTGACTTTAGTTGCAAAGGTCACTGATTGACCGGTTGCAAAATTGTTAAGTCTAGTAAGAGCAGGAAAAGTGTGCTGTTGCTGTGCCTGTAAATGTCGTGTCAGCTGCTGTTGGGATAAAAAGCATGAGCATAAGAAAAGATATCTGCATGGATAGAAAAGAAATTTGTTGTGATTTCTGCACAAGAGGAAGTATGAAGCACTTATTTCAGTGGCTAAGACAGTATCATCATTGGGCCAGTTCTCTTCAACATCTTTTGAACAACCTGGACACAGCACTTGAAGGAATATTAAGACAGTTTGCCAAAGACACTACATTGGGAGGAGCTGTGAACTAACTCCCTTGAGGGCACAGAGACCTTGCAGAGAGATCTTGCCAAATAGGAGAGATGGGCAATTCTTGCTGGCCGGGAGTCTATGCACAAATCACAAAAGGGGCGGGACTGCTGGGGACGGCGTCTCAAGCTGGTTTTTTTCCAGCATCAGTCTCATGACATGGTGATGACAATGGGAAGCTGCCAGCAGCTCACGTCCCCAGCAGCAGACAAAGAACTTAATGTTACAACTTACTTGAAAAGTTTTTTGACCAATCACACAAAGCAAAAGCATATTGACAGTACTTCTGTCCAATCACTATAAAGACATGTACCTGGGCTTAGAACGATGCTCGCTTCTTTCGAATAAAAGACCTGCTTGTAAGCCTTAAGATACAACGCACAGAGCTCCATTATTAAGCTTAGAACTACCTAACATCGCGCTAGATATACTTTGCTGTAGCTTAGGGAGTTATTCTAGACAAGCATTAATACACAGACCATTGTTCCATTTGTCCTTACTTTTCTACTTCTCATCTAATTTTTCTGCTGACAAACCTTATGACTACTGCTTAGCTCCAATGACAGTTCTGCTGTCTCTGAGGCCTTCCTTTTGCAGCTTTCCCAAACCCCTCTGTTTTTGAGGATTCCCACAGGCAATCACCAACCAGATGGAGTGGAACAAGGGCAAGTGCTGGATTCAGCACCTGCAACAGGGCAATCCTGGTGGGTGTATAGACTGGGGAGGGAGCAAGAGGCTGGGAGAAGCACTGCAGAAAGGGACCCAGGCTCCTGGCCAATGGCAAGCTGAATGTGCATCAGCAGTGCCCTGGCAGCCAGGAGGGCCAAGCCTGTCCTGGGGTGCATCAGGCACAGTATCACCAGCTGGGCAAGGAAGGGGATTGTCTTGCTCTGCTCTGCTCTGCTCTGCTCTGCTCTGCTCTTCTCTGCTCTGCTCTGCTCTGCTCTGCTCTGGGGCGGAATCACCTTGGTATTAGAAAGTCCTCAAATGAGGTCTACAAAGACAGGACTCAAAGAAATGGCATGCAGCTGAGTCAGGGGAGGTTTAGGTTGGGTATCCGGAAAAAGTTTTTAACCAGAGAATGGCTGGGCACTGGAAGAGTCTTTCCAGGGAGTGGTCACACCATCACACCTGTCTGAGTTTGGGACATTGCTCTCAGGCATATGGTGTGATTCTCAAGGATGGCCCCAGGCAGGGCCAGGAGTTGGACTGATGATGATCCTGATGGGGTCCTTCCAATTCAACAGATTCAATGACTCAATGGTTCTGTCCTGGCCACTCAAGGTATATTGCTTGGTCTCATCAGATTTTGATCTGCTCTTGTTGGTCAGACTTTGTCCCTACTGGCTAATGATATTTATCACAAAAGACAAAGTGCCTTTTCTCAATTTTCTCAAGCAATTGGAACATGCGCCTTAGAATCCTAAAAAAGTCTTTTCTTTGAAACAACACTGTAGTGTTTTTCAGTGCCCAGTAGTCTTTCCAGATCTTAAGGAGAAAGAAGGCAAAATGAGGGGACGTATTACAATGAATGATTGTCAATTTTCCGGTTCTTTAGCAGTATATTTGTACTTCCACTATTCTTTGCTGTAAAATCATGGTTTTCTATAGTATCCAATTTTCTAGCAAGACACATTTCTGCAACTGAGCCCATCAGTCATTGTGAAAATATATTGTCAAAAGTACAAAACATATGAATAGGCAGTGACAAGTGAGGGAAAAAAGAAGTATGAGAAGCAGCTGCATGATACTAAAGTGAGACAAGAAGGAGGAGAAGGTGCTCCAGTTGACACAGCAAAGAATCCCCCACAGTCCCTGGAGGACATCATCATCAAGCAGGTTGTCTCCCAGCAGTCCCTGGAGAACCGTGGAGGAACACAATGGAGCTCGTGGGGAGCTCCATTGCACAGCAGGTGAATGTGCTTTGAAGGAAGCTGCAGCTTGTGGAGGGAGGGAGGGCCAGAAAAGCATCCTTGACCTCTTGGAAGAGTGGAAGAGTACGTGCAAATCTTAAACAGCTGCTAACTCTAATCTATTCTCTTTCCACTTCTTGTCTTAGGTAAGTAAGAAGACAACCCAAGAATTAGAAGCCTAAATTCTTTTGCTTGAGGCTCCCATTCTTTCTGCCATTCTCTTAAAATTTAGTTTGAAGTAAAACTCATGATAAAGTTCTTAAGGCTTGATGTTCAGGCTTGTTTCAGAAAATAGGGAGTGCAAATAACTCTTGTCACTGTCATTTTTTTCATAGAAGGAAAAAAGGGAAATTACTGGTTTTCAAGGACTTACAGAAATCCATTGGTAACGGTGGTGAGACTGAAGAGTTTAATTAATCTGAAAAGAGAATGTCGTGGAGCTACCTCAGCGCTGTACAAGTTTTTTTACCAGGAAGTCTAGACTTTTAAACAGACTAAGGACACAATAGTTATCTCTGGGAATATTTTAGTATGTATAGTACATTCATCTTTAAGTAGTTCTATCTGTTTGACAGTTATGACTTAGGCTTTAAATTTGATGTGAAAAGAAATATTTGTGATTCAGATCATTTCCATTTCTGAAGCATTTCAGTTGTTGACTGTTTTTGCTGTCTCCTGAGGGCGGGAAAATAGTCTTTGTACCAATACTGAAACAAACTAGATGGAAAAATTTGTTTTCCTCATTCTTTTCTGTCTATTTGAACAGGCACAGCAGCAAGACCACTGCTATGCGTCTGAGTGGCCCTTCCACTCCTGGAGGACAAACTTGTAGTGGCTAGTATGTTATTTGCACACATTTCTGATGCCGTCTGTTAACTGTTGTGCAGAAAGATCTGTCAACCTTTTTCACAGGAGGACACTTCTGAATTGCTTCACTTGTCTCTGAAGCAGAGAACTAAGCTGGCACTCCATTTCTGAGATCTTGCTGCGTTAGCCCCCAAACCCATTTCTTTCAAATGCCTTTTACTTTCAACCAAAGCACTTCATTACTTCATGATGTAATCTCTTGTTCTTAATGTTCGGGGGATTGTTTTAGACTGATAAGACCATATTGCAGTAAGCAGGTAGAACATCTATCTTAAGCAGTATCCATCACTTGGCTTTGGTTCATGTATCATAACATCTGCAAGGAATGTCATTTACAATCAATGGATGGGCTGGGGTAACGGGCCACAGGTTTAGGAATCTTTCTCCAATTAATTTTGCGTTAAAATTTAGCTCTTATCATTTCAATTGTGTCTTTATTAAAACAATCATCTATTTATTACCTGTACCACAATGAACTGTGTACCTGTACCACAGTCAACAGGGGTTGAGCATCCTACAACAATTCCAAGAAGAAGAATGGTCTGAGCCCCCAGTGCAGCACATGAAGTCTGTCATCAAGTCAGAGTCCCGCAGGCGTTTTCTCAGCCTGGAGAAGAGCAGACTCTGGGCAAATTGTTAGAGCAGCTCTCCAGTAGCTGAAGACAGCCTACCAGAAGGAGGCAAGTGAGCTACACAAGGGCACGGAGCAATAGGAAAAGTGTGGATGGCTTTAAAACCTGAAGAGTATAGGTTTCCTTTGGCTATTGGGAAGAAATTCCTTGCCAAGATGGTTGGGAGACACTAGAACATGTTGTGGGTGACCAATTCCTGGAAGTGATCAAGGCCAGCTTGAATGGGTCTTTGAGCTTAAGGCGGTCTAGTGGAAGGTGTCCCTGACAATGACATGGTGGGGAGGAGGTAGGTGAATTTAAGGTCCCTTCCAAAGCCAACCATTCCATTATTCTATGGTAATCATTCTGTACAGTAGCAGTAAGAAGTTGAAGCTAGAAATAACATATTCATGCTGAGAAACTGCTATCCAATGAGTTGAACTGTTTGGGTCTCACATTTATGTGCCATTTAGCAATACTATATCTAATATCTAGTCCTCGCTCTTTATCATACACGCAAGTATTTTATCATCTTTAACGTTTCTGACATTTGGGAATTTTCTTCCCTTCTCTTTCTTTCTTTCTTTCTTTCTTTCTTTCTTTCTTTCTTTCTTTCTTTCTTTCTTTCTTTCTTTCTTTCTTTCTCTCTTTCTCTCTTTCTCTCTCTCTCTCTCTCTCTCTCTCTCTCTTTCTCTCTTTCTCTCTTTCTTTCTTTCTTTCTTTCTCTCTTTCTCTCTTTCTCTCTTTCTCTCTCTCTCTCTTTCTCTCTCTCTCTTTCTCTCTTTCTCTCTTTCTCTCCTTTCTTTCTTTCTTTCTTTCTTTCTTTCTTTCTTTCTTTCTTTCTTTCTTTCTTTCTTTCTTTTCTTTCTTTCTTTCTTTCTTTCTTTCTTTCTTTCTTTCTTTCTTTCTTTCTTTCTTTCTTTCTTTCTTTCTTTCTTTCTTTCTTTCTTTCTTTTTCTTTCTTTCCCCCTTTCCCCCTTTCCCCCTTTCCCCCTTTCCCCCTTTCCCTCTTTCCCTTGTTCCTTCTTTTTCCCTTCTTTCTTTTCTTTCTTTCTTTCTTTCTTTCTTTCTTTCTTTCTTTCTTTCTTTCTTTCTTTCTTTCTTTCTTTCTTTCTTTCTTTCTTTCTTTCTTTCTTTCTTTCTTTCTTTCTTTCTTTCTTTCTTTCTTTCTTTCTTTCTTTCTTTCTTTCTTTCTTTCTTTCTTTCTTTCTTTCTTTCTTTCTTTCTTTCTTTCTTTTTCTTTCTCTCTTTCCTTCTTTCTTTTCTTTCCTTCCCCCACTTCCTTCCTTCACTGCCTTCCTTCCACTATGTCCTTCTTTCTGCCACGTCCTTCTGCCACTTCCTTCCCTCCCTCCCTCCACTTTGATGTTAATTTGCAAACTGTCCAGTAGTTACAGGAAATTACTCTTCTTAAATATCATTTTGAAGCTTAGAAATGAATAACAAAATTGTGTCAAACCATGGCATTTAAAAGCCACCTGAAAGTGAGAACTAGCTATTGAAAAGACAAAAATACAAAAATGAAATGATGGAGTGGATGGTTTTAAGGGATATTCTTTGTATTGCTTTGCTACAAATGAGGATCTCAATTTTTACACCTTCTAAAAACACATCTTGAAACTTACTACTTTCCGTGACAAAAATATTTCCAAAACAAGGAAATTGATTTATGCAGATGGAAATATCATCTCCCAAATAGTCATCATCAAGTCCAAAAGATTACCCTGCTTTTACGTAGTAAGCTTTATGGAGATTTCTATTCTCACACAAACCAAGAAGAATCTTTCAAATGACTAGAAAATCTTTAAAAGCAAAATAACCTTGAAGAAAAAAGATCCAAAAAAGAGCCGGGAATTAGATACGTCCACACTTGTTACATGTTGGTTACTAATATTGGCTCTAGTTTGTTGGCGAGTACACTTCCCATTCACGCACGCACGCACCCCTCTTCCTCCTGCACACAGATGTGTGATATTGGGTCTCAAAGAATGGACTATTTTCTCTTAGATAGGTTTTGGTTCTCAAAGTCAAAGCGTAGTCTTCCTGGCTCTATTACCAGGATTTTGTTCCGGGAAGGGAATGTGCTTGTGCCTGTTAGAAATGGGGAGGAGGGGACAGAAAGCAAAGCCATTTGAAGACAACCTGCAGCATAACTAAGAAAGTGGGGTGCTTCTTGACTGCACAGCAAAAGAAAGATCGGGAGTAAAATGGAGGAAAACTTGAGGTGCTGATAGAGTTTCTCCTTGTGACAGCTTTCAAACGGACAGAAAACAGCACTTCCTCATTCTCCTGCCTTTTCAATTCACATTAACATTGGAAGAAAAGGGGTTTTGGACAACTTTCTTTTGCTTCTTGCCTAACACTCTGCTGACACTCCGTGCAACTTCCAGAAAAAGATCCGGGATGCTTTTTGTACTGGGAGAGTTTCTCCTTGCGAGACCTAGTAGAAAAGCTTTTTGCTAAGATGTAGGCGACAAGAGACGCAGATTCAGAGATACGGAGCTCTCCGAAGGTAAGGACCGCTCCCGGGCGTCTTTCCGCAGAAGCCGTGCTCCGGAGCGCAGCGCGACCGGCACAATGCTCTGTGTGCAAAGAAGCGGCTTCTTCGCCTCCGGGAGACGGAGACCGCGGCCGCGTCTTTAAAAGCGAAGAAAAAAGTCGCACAACATGGGGATTGTGTGTGCAGCTCTCAAACCTAAAGAAAACAGTACCTTACCACTCTCCGGCCTTTTCCATTCACATTACCATTCCAAAAGAAGGAGTTTTGGACAACTTTCTTTTGCTTCTTGCTAAACACTCTGCAGACCTCCGTGCAACTTCTAGAACAAGAGCGGAGATGCTTTCCATACTGGCACAGTTGGTCCTTGCAAGACATAGTAAAAAAGCTTTTTGCTAAGTTTTATGCGACCAGAGAGGCAGAAGGCAGAGTAAAGAGCTCTCCGAAACTAAGCCCCCTGCCAGGGCGTCTTTCGTCAGAAGCCGCTCTCCGGAGAACACCTGTGCGCGAAGAAGCCACTTCTTCGCCTCCGGGAGATGGAGAGAACGGCCGCTTCCCAAAGGCGAAGATGCAAGCCGCAGCACACGGATATAGCGTGTGAAGCTTTCAAATTGATAGAAATGAGTACATTAGCATTCTCCTGCCGTTTCATTCACGTTATATTCGAATAAAAGGAGTTTCGGGACACTATCCTTTTCATCTTCTTAAACACCCTGCAGTCCTCTGTGCAACTTTTAGAAGAAGATCGGGGATGTTTTCTTTCCTGGCAGAGTTTCTCTTTGCAAGATATGGTGGAAAAGCTTTTTGCTGAGTGTTGAGCGGCAAGACACGCAGAAGACGCAGATACGCAGCTCTCCGAAGCTAAGTGCCGGTCCCGGGCTTCTTTCGGCAGAAGCCGCTCTTAGGTGCTCACCGCGACCGGCCCAATGCTCTGTGTGCAAAGAAGCCGCTTCTTCGCCTCGGGAGACACTGCGAGCGGCAGCTTCCCAAAGGCGAAGATGCAAGCCGCACCATGCAGGCACAGTGTGGGCTGCATTCAGACTTAGAGAAACCAGTACTTTACCACTCTCCTGCCTTTTCCGTTGTTATATTCTATTGGAAAAGAACGAGTTTTGGACAACTACCTTTCATTCTTGCCAAACTCTTTGCAGACCCCCGTGCAAGCTTTAGAACAAGATTTTGGATGTTTTCTTTCCTGGCAGAGTTTCTCTTTGCAAGATATGGTGGAAAAGCTTTTGGCTGAGTGTAGAGCGGCAAGACACGCAGAAGACGCAGATACGCAGCTATCCGAAGCTAAGTGCCGGTCCCGGGCTTCTTTCGGCACAAACCGCTCTCAGGAGCTCCCTGCGCTCGCCACAATGCTCTGTGTGCGAAGAAGCCGCTTCTTCGCCTCCGGGAGAATCGGCGAGCGGCAGCTTCCCAAAGGCGAAGATGCAAGCTGCAGCACACAGGCACAGTGTGGGCAGCATTCAGACTTAGAGAAAACAGTACTTTACCACTCTCCTGCCTTTTCCATGGTTATTCTATTGGAAAAGAACGAGTTTTGGACAACTACCTTTCATTCTTGCCAAACTCTTTGCAGACCCCCGTGCAAGCTTTAGAACAAGATTTTGGATGTTTTCTTTCCTGGCAGAGTTTCTCTTTGCAAGATATGGTGGAAAAGCTTTTTGCTGAGTGTAGAGCGGCAAGACACGCAGAAGACGCAGATACGCAGCTCTCCGAAGCTAAGTGCCGGTCCCGGGCTTCTTTCGGCACAAACCGCTCTCAGGAGCTCCCTGCGCTCGCCACAATGCTCTGTGTGCGAAGAAGCCGCTTCTTCGCCTGTGGGAGAATCGGCGAGCGGCAGCTTCCCAAAGGCGAAGATGCAAGCTGCAGCACACAGGCACAGTGTGGGCAGCCTTCAGACTTAGAGAAAACAGTACTTTACCACTCTCCTGCCTTTTCCATGGTTATTCTATTGGAAAAGAACGAGTTTTGGACAACTACCTTTCATTCTTGCCAAACTCTTTGCAGACCCCCGTGCAAGCTTTAGAACAAGATTTTGGATGTTTTCTTTCCTGGCAGAGTTTCTCCTTGCAAGATATGGTGGAAAAGCTTTTGGCTGAGTGTAGAGCGGCAAGACACGCAGAAGACGCAGATACGCAGCTCTCCGAAGCTAAGTGCCGGTCCCGGGCTTCTTTCGGCACAAACCGCTCTCAGGAGCTCCCTGCGCTCGCCACAATGCTCTGTGTGCCAAGAAGCCGCTTCTTCGCCTCCGGGAGAATCGGCGAGCGGCAGCTTCCCAAAGGCGAAGATGCAAGCTGCAGCACACAGGCACAGTGTGGGCAGCCTTCAGACTTAGAGAAAACAGTACTTTACCACTCTCCTGCCTTTTCCATGGTTATTCTATTGGAAAAGAACGAGTTTTGGACAACTACCTTTCATTCTTGCCAAACTCTTTGCAGACCCCCGTGCAAGCTTTAGAACAAGATTTTGGATGTTTTCTTTCCTGGCAGAGTTTCTCCTTGCAAGATATGGTGGAAAAGCTTTTGGCTGAGTGTAGAGCGGCAAGACACGCAGAAGACGCAGATACGCAGCTCTCCGAAGCTAAGTGCCGGTCCCGGGCTTCTTTCGGCACAAACCGCTCTCAGGAGCTCCCTGCGCTCGCCACAATGCTCTGTGTGCGAAGAAGCCGCTTCTTCGCCTGCGGGAGAATCGGCGAGCGGCAGCTTCCCAAAGGCGAAGATGCAAGCTGCAGCACACAGGCACAGTGTGGGCAGCCTTCAGACTTAGAGAAAACAGTACTTTACCACTCTCCTGCCTTTTCCATGGTTATTCTATTGGAAAAGAACGAGTTTTGGACAACTACCTTTCATTCTTGCCCAACTCTTTGCAGACCCCCGTGCAAGCTTTAGAACAAGATTTTGGATGTTTTCTTTCCTGGCAGAGTTTCTCCTTGCAAGATATGGTGGAAAAGCTTTTGGCTGAGTGTAGAGCGGCAAGACACGCAGAAGACGCAGATACGCAGCTCTCCGAAGCTAAGTGCCGGTCCCGGGCTTCTTTCGGCACAAACCGCTCTCAGGAGCTCCCTGCGCTCGCCACAATGCTCTGTGTGCGAAGAAGCCGCTTCTTCGCCTGCGGGAGAATCGGCGAGCGGCAGCTTGCCAAAGGCGAAGATGCAAGCTGCAGCACACAGGCACAGTGTGGGCAGCCTTCAGACTTAGAGAAAACAGTACTTTACCACTCTCCTGCCTTTTCCATGGTTAGTCTATTGGAAAAGAACGAGTTTTGGACAACTACCTTTCATTCTTGCCAAACTCTTTGCAGACCCCCGTGCAAGCTTTAGAACAAGATTTTGGATGTTTTCTTTCCTGGCAGAGTTTCTCCTTGCAAGATATGGTGGAAAAGCTTTTTGCTGAGTGTAGAGCGGCAAGACACGCAGAAGACGCAGATACGCAGCTCTCCGAAGCTAAGTGCCGGTCCCGGGCTTCTTTCGGCACAAACCGCTCTCAGGAGCTCCCTGCGCTCGCCACAATGCTCTGTGTGCGAAGAAGCCGCTTCTTCGCCTGCGGGAGAATCGGCGAGCGGCAGCTTCCCAAAGGCGAAGATGCAAGCTGCAGCACACAGGCACAGTGTGGGCAGCCTTCAGACTTAGAGAAAACAGTACTTTACCACTCTCCTGCCTTTTCCATGGTTATTCTATTGGAAAAGAACGAGTTTTGGACAACTACCTTTCATTCTTGCCAAACTCTTTGCAGACCCCCGTGCAAGCTTTAGAACAAGATTTTGGATGTTTTCTTTCCTGGCAGAGTTTCTCCTTGCAAGATATGGTGGAAAAGCTTTTGGCTGAGTGTAGAGCGGCAAGACACGCAGAAGACGCAGATACGCAGCTCTCCGAAGCTAAGTGCCGGTCCCGGGCTTCTTTCGGCACAAACCGCTCTCAGGAGCTCCCTGCGCTCGCCACAATGCTCTGTGTGCGAAGAAGCCGCTTCTTCGCCTGCGGGAGAATCGGCGAGCGGCAGCTTGCCAAAGGCGAAGATGCAAGCTGCAGCACACAGGCACAGTGTGGGCAGCCTTCAGACTTAGAGAAAACAGTACTTTACCACTCTCCTGCCTTTTCCATGGTTATTCTATTGGAAAAGAACGAGTTTTGGACAACTACCTTTCATTCTTGCCAAACTCTTTGCAGACCCCCGTGCAAGCTTTAGAACAAGATTTTGGATGTTTTCTTTCCTGGCAGAGTTTCTCCTTGCAAGATATGGTGGAAAAGCTTTTGGCTGAGTGTAGAGCGGCAAGACACGCAGAAGACGCAGATACGCAGCTCTCCGAAGCTAAGTGCCGGTCCCGGGCTTCTTTCGGCACAAACCGCTCTCAGGAGCTCCCTGCGCTCGCCACAATGCTCTGTGTGCGAAGAAGCCGCTTCTTCGCCTGCGGGAGAATCGGCGAGCGGCAGCTTCCCAAAGGCGAAGATGCAAGCTGCAGCACACAGGCACAGTGTGGGCAGCCTTCAGACTTAGAGAAAACAGTACTTTACCACTCTCCTGCCTTTTCCATGGTTATTCTATTGGAAAAGAACGAGTTTTGGACAACTACCTTTCATTCTTGCCCAACTCTTTGCAGACCCCCGTGCAAGCTTTAGAACAAGATTTTGGATGTTTTCTTTCCTGGCAGAGTTTCTCCTTGCAAGATATGGTGGAAAAGCTTTTGGCTGAGTGTAGAGCGGCAAGACACGCAGAAGACGCAGATACGCAGCTCTCCGAAGCTAAGTGCCGGTCCCGGGCTTCTTTCGGCACAAACCGCTCTCAGGAGCTCCCTGCGCTCGCCACAATGCTCTGTGTGCGAAGAAGCCGCTTCTTCGCCTGCGGGAGAATCGGCGAGCGGCAGCTTGCCAAAGGCGAAGATGCAAGCTGCAGCACACAGGCACAGTGTGGGCCGCCTTCAGACTTAGAGAAAACAGTACTTTACCACTCTCCTGCCTTTTCCATGGTTAGTCTATTGGAAAAGAACGAGTTTTGGACAACTACCTTTCATTCTTGCCAAACTCTTTGCAGACCCCCGTGCAAGCTTTAGAACAAGATTTTGGATGTTTTCTTTCCTGGCAGAGTTTCTCCTTGCAAGATATGGTGGAAAAGCTTTTTGCTGAGTGTAGAGCGGCAAGACACGCAGAAGACGCAGATACGCAGCTCTCCGAAGCTAAGTGCCGGTCCCGGGCTTCTTTCGGCACAAACCGCTCTCAGGAGCTCCCTGCGCTCGCCACAATGCTCTGTGTGCGAAGAAGCCGCTTCTTCGCCTCCGGGAGAATCGGCGAGCGGCAGCTTGCCAAAGGCGAAGATGCAAGCTGCAGCACACAGGCACAGTATGGGCAGCCTTCAGACTTAGAGAAAACAGTACTTTACCACTCTCCTGCCTTTTCCATGGTTATTCTATTGGAAAAGAACGAGTTTTGGACAACTACCTTTCATTCTTGCCAAACTCTTTGCAGACCCCCGTGCAAGCTTTAGAACAAGATTTTGGATGTTTTCTTTCCTGGCAGAGTTTCTCCTTGCAAGATATGGTGGAAAAGCTTTTGGCTGAGTGTAGAGCGGCAAGACACGCAGAAGACGCAGATACGCAGCTCTCCGAAGCTAAGTGCCGGTCCCGGGCTTCTTTCGGCACAAACCGCTCTCAGGAGCTCCCTGCGCTCGCCACAATGCTCTGTGTGCGAAGAAGCCGCTTCTTCGCCTCCGGGAGAATCGGCGAGCGGCAGCTTCCCAAAGGCGAAGATGCAAGCTGCAGCACACAGGCACAGTGTGGGCAGCCTTCAGACTTAGAGAAAACAGTACTTTACCACTCTCCTGCCTTTTCCATGGTTATTCTATTGGAAAAGAACGAGTTTTGGACAACTACCTTTCATTCTTGCCAGAGTCTTTGCAGACCTGCGTGCAAGCTTTAGAACAAGATTTTGGATGTTTTCTTTCCTGGCAGAGTTTCTCCTTGCAAGATATGGTGGAAAAGCTTTTTGCTGAGTGTAGAGCGGCAAGACACGCAGAAGACGCAGATACGCAGCTCTCCGAAGCTAAGTGCCGGTCCCGGGCTTCTTTCGGCACAAACCGCTCTCAGGAGCTCCCTGCGCTCGCCACAATGCTCTGTGTGCGAAGAAGCCGCTTCTTCGCCTGCGGGAGAATCGGCGAGCGGCAGCTTCCCAAAGGCGAAGATGCAAGCTGCAGCACACAGGCACAGTGTGGGCAGCCTTCAGACTTAGAGAAAACAGTACTTTACCACTCTCCTGCCTTTTCCATGGTTATTCTATTGGAAAAGAACGAGTTTTGGACAACTACCTTTCATTCTTGCCAAACTCTTTGCAGACCCCCGTGCAAGCTTTAGAACAAGATTTTGGATGTTTTCTTTCCTGGCAGAGTTTCTCCTTGCAAGATATGGTGGAAAAGCTTTTGGCTGAGTGTAGAGCGGCAAGACACGCAGAAGACGCAGATACGCAGCTCTCCGAAGCTAAGTGCCGGTCCCGGGCTTCTTTCGGCACAAACCGCTCTCAGGAGCTCCCTGCGCTCGCCACAATGCTCTGTGTGCGAAGAAGCCGCTTCTTCGCCTGCGGGAGAATCGGCGAGCGGCAGCTTGCCAAAGGCGAAGATGCAAGCTGCAGCACACAGGCACAGTGTGGGCAGCCTTCAGACTTAGAGAAAACAGTACTTTACCACTCTCCTGCCTTTTCCATGGTTATTCTATTGGAAAAGAACGAGTTTTGGACAACTACCTTTCATTCTTGCCAAACTCTTTGCAGACCTGCGTGCAAGCTTTAGAACAAGATTTTGGATGTTTTCTTTCCTGGCAGAGTTTCTCCTTGCAAGATATGGTGGAAAAGCTTTTTGCTGAGTGTAGAGCGGCAAGACACGCAGAAGACGCAGATACGCAGCTCTCCGAAGCTAAGTGCCGGTCCCGGGCTTCTTTCGGCACAAACCGCTCTCAGGAGCTCCCTGCGCTCGCCACAATGCTCTGTATGCGAAGAAGCCGCTTCTTCGCCTCCGGGAGAATCGGCGAGCGGCAGCTTCCCAAAGGCGAAGATGCAAGCTGCAGCACACAGGCACAGTGTGGGCAGCATTCAGACTTAGAGAAAACAGTACTTTACCACTCTCCTGCCTTTTCCATGGTTATTCTATTGGAAAAGAACGAGTTTTGGACAACTACCTTTCATTCTTGCCAGAGTCTTTGCAGACCTGCGTGCAAGCTTTAGAACAAGATTTTGGATGTTTTCTTTCCTGGCAGAGTTTCTCCTTGCAAGATATGGTGGAAAAGCTTTTGGCTGAGTGTAGAGCGGCAAGACACGCAGAAGACGCAGATACGCAGCTCTCCGAAGCTAAGTGCCGGTCCCGGGCTTCTTTCGGCACAAACCGCTCTCAGGAGCTCCCTGCGCTCGCCACAATGCTCTGTGTGCGAAGAAGCCGCTTCTTCGCCTCCGGGAGAATCGGCGAGCGGCAGCTTCCCAAAGGCGAAGATGCAAGCTGCAGCACACAGGCACAGTGTGGGCAGCCTTCAGACTTAGAGAAAACAGTACTTTACCACTCTCCTGCCTTTTCCATGGTTATTCTATTGGAAAAGAACGAGTTTTGGACAACTACCTTTCATTCTTGCCAGAGTCTTTGCAGACCTGCGTGCAAGCTTTAGAACAAGATTTTGGATGTTTTCTTTCCTGGCAGAGTTTCTCCTTGCAAGATATGGTGGAAAAGCTTTTTGCTGAGTGTAGAGCGGCAAGACACGCAGAAGACGCAGATACGCAGCTCTCCGAAGCTAAGTGCCGGTCCCGGGCTTCTTTCGGCACAAACCGCTCTCAGGAGCTCCCTGCGCTCGCCACAATGCTCTGTGTGCGAAGAAGCCGCTTCTTCGCCTGCGGGAGAATCGGCGAGCGGCAGCTTCCCAAAGGCGAAGATGCAAGCTGCAGCACACAGGCACAGTGTGGGCAGCCTTCAGACTTAGAGAAAACAGTACTTTACCACTCTCCTGCCTTTTCCATGGTTATTCTATTGGAAAAGAACGAGTTTTGGACAACTACCTTTCATTCTTGCCAAACTCTTTGCAGACCCCCGTGCAAGCTTTAGAACAAGATTTTGGATGTTTTCTTTCCTGGCAGAGTTTCTCCTTGCAAGATATGGTGGAAAAGCTTTTGGCTGAGTGTAGAGCGGCAAGACACGCAGAAGACGCAGATACGCAGCTCTCCGAAGCTAAGTGCCGGTCCCGGGCTTCTTTCGGCACAAACCGCTCTCAGGAGCTCCCTGCGCTCGCCACAATGCTCTGTGTGCGAAGAAGCCGCTTCTTCGCCTGCGGGAGAATCGGCGAGCGGCAGCTTCCCAAAGGCGAAGATGCAAGCTGCAGCACACAGGCACAGTGTGGGCAGCCTTCAGACTTAGAGAAAACAGTACTTTACCACTCTCCTGCCTTTTCCATGGTTATTCTATTGGAAAAGAACGAGTTTTGGACAACTACCTTTCATTCTTGCCAAACTCTTTGCAGACCTGCGTGCAAGCTTTAGAACAAGATTTTGGATGTTTTCTTTCCTGGCAGAGTTTCTCCTTGCAAGATATGGTGGAAAAGCTTTTTGCTGAGTGTAGAGCGGCAAGACACGCAGAAGACGCAGATACGCAGCTCTCCGAAGCTAAGTGCTGGTCCCGGGCTTCTTTCGGCACAAACCGCTCTCAGGAGCTCCCTGCGCTCGCCACAATGCTCTGTATGCGAAGAAGCCGCTTCTTCGCCTGCGGGAGAATCGGCGAGCGGCAGCTTCCCAAAGGCGAAGATGCAAGCTGCAGCAAACAGGCACAGTGTGGGCAGCATTCAGACTTAGAGAAAACAGTACTTTACCACTCTCCTGCCTTTTCCATGGTTATTCTATTGGAAAAGAACGAGTTTTGGACAACTACCTTTCATTCTTGCCAAACTCTTTGCAGACCCCCGTGCAAGCTTTAGAACAAGATTTTGGATGTTTTCTTTCCTGGCAGAGTTTCTCTTTGCAAGATATGGTGGAAAAGCTTTTTGCTGAGTGTAGAGCGGCAAGACACGCAGAAGACGCAGATACGCAGCTCTCCGAAGCTAAGTGCCGGTCCCGGGCTTCTTTCGGCACAAACCGCTCTCAGGAGCTCCCTGCGCTCGCCACAATGCTCTGTGTGCGAAGAAGCCGCTTCTTCGCCTGCGGGAGAATCGGCGAGCGGCAGCTTCCCAAAGGCGAAGATGCAAGCTGCAGCACACAGGCACAGTGTGGGCAGCCTTCAGACTTAGAGAAAACAGTACTTTACCACTCTCCTGCCTTTTCCATGGTTATTCTATTGGAAAAGAACGAGTTTTGGACAACTACCTTTCATTCTTGCCAAACTCTTTGCAGACCCCCGTGCAAGCTTTAGAACAAGATTTTGGATGTTTTCTTTCCTGGCAGAGTTTCTCCTTGCAAGATATGGTGGAAAAGCTTTTGGCTGAGTGTAGAGCAGCAAGACACGCAGAAGACGCAGATACGCAGCTCTCCGAAGCTAAGTGCCGGTCCCGGGCTTCTTTCGGCACAAACCGCTCTTAGGAGCTCCCTGCGCTCGCCACAATGCTCTGTGTGCGAAGAAGCCGCTTCTTCGCCTGCGGGAGAATCGGCGAGCGGCAGCTTCCCAAAGGCGAAGATGCAAGCTGCAGCACACAGGCACAGTGTGGGCAGCCTTCAGACTTAGAGAAAACAGTACTTTACCACTCTCCTGCCTTTTCCATGGTTATTCTATTGGAAAAGAACGAGTTTTGGACAACTACCTTTCATTCTTGCCAAACTCTTTGCAGACCCCCGTGCAAGCTTTAGAACAAGATTTTGGATGTTTTCTTTCCTGGCAGAGTTTCTCCTTGCAAGATATGGTGGAAAAGCTTTTGGCTGAGTGTAGAGCGGCAAGACACGCAGAAGACGCAGATACGCAGCTCTCCGAAGCTAAGTGCCGGTCCCGGGCTTCTTTCGGCACAAACCGCTCTCAGGAGCTCCCTGCGCTCGCCACAATGCTCTGTGTGTGAAGAAGCCGCTTCTTCGCCTCCGGGAGAATCGGCGAGCGGCAGCTTCCCAAAGGCGAAGATGCAAGCTGCAGCACACAGGCACAGTGTGGGCAGCCTTCAGACTTAGAGAAAACAGTACTTTACCACTCTCCTGCCTTATCCATGGTTATTCTATTGGAAAAGAACGAGTTTTGGACAACTACCTTTCATTCTTGCCAAACTCTTTGCAGACCCCCGTGCAAGCTTTAGAACAAGATTTTGGATGTTTTCTTTCCTGGCAGAGTTTCTCCTTGCAAGATATGGTGGAAAAGCTTTTTGCTGAGTGTAGAGCGGCAAGACACGCAGAAGACGCAGATACGCAGCTCTCCGAAGCTAAGTGCCGGTCCCGGGCTTCTTTCGGCACAAACCGCTCTCAGGAGCTCCCTGCGCTCGCCACAATGCTCTGTGTGCGAAGAAGCCGCTTCTTCGCCTCCGGGAGAATCGGCGAGCGGCAGCTTCCCAAAGGCGAAGATGCAAGCTGCAGCACACAGGCACAGTGTGGGCAGCCTTCAGACTTAGAGAAAACAGTACTTTACCACTCTCCTGCCTTTTCCATGGTTATTCTATTGGAAAAGAACGAGTTTTGGACAACTACCTTTCATTCTTGCCAGAGTCTTTGCAGACCTGCGTGCAAGCTTTAGAACAAGATTTTGGATGTTTTCTTTCCTGGCAGAGTTTCTCCTTGCAAGATATGGTGGAAAAGCTTTTGGCTGAGTGTAGAGCGGCAAGACACGCAGAAGACGCAGATACGCAGCTCTCCGAAGCTAAGTGCCGGTCCCGGGCTTCTTTCGGCACAAACCGCTCTCAGGAGCTCCCTGCGCTCGCCACAATGCTCTGTGTGCGAAGAAGCCGCTTCTTCGCCTCCGGGAGAATCGGCGAGCGGCAGCTTCCCAAAGGCGAAGATGCAAGCTGCAGCACACAGGCACAGTGTGGGCAGCCTTCAGACTTAGAGAAAACAGTACTTTACCACTCTCCTGCCTTTTCCATGGTTATTCTATTGGAAAAGAACGAGTTTTGGACAACTACCTTTCATTCTTGCCAAACTCTTTGCAGACCTGCGTGCAAGCTTTAGAACAAGATTTTGGATGTTTTCTTTCCTGGCAGAGTTTCTCCTTGCAAGATATGGTGGAAAAGCTTTTGGCTGAGTGTAGAGCGGCAAGACACGCAGAAGACGCAGATACGCAGCTCTCCGAAGCTAAGTGCCGGTCCCGGGCTTCTTTCGGCACAAACCGCTCTCAGGAGCTCCCTGCGCTCGCCACAATGCTCTGTGTGCGAAGAAGCCGCTTCTTCGCCTGCGGGAGAATCGGCGAGCGGCAGCTTCCCAAAGGCGAAGATGCAAGCTGCAGCACACAGGCACAGTGTGGGCAGCCTTCAGACTTAGAGAAAACAGTACTTTACCACTCTCCTGCCTTTTCCATGGTTATTCTATTGGAAAAGAACGAGTTTTGGACAACTACCTTTCATTCTTGCCAAACTCTTTGCAGACCCCCGTGCAAGCTTTAGAACAAGATTTTGGATGTTTTCTTTCCTGGCAGAGTTTCTCCTTGCAAGATATGGTGGAAAAGCTTTTGGCTGAGTGTAGAGCGGCAAGACACGCAGAAGACGCAGATACGCAGCTCTCCGAAGCTAAGTGCCGGTCCCGGGCTTCTTTCGGCACAAACCGCTCTCAGGAGCTCCCTGCGCTCGCCACAATGCTCTGTGTGCGAAGAAGCCGCTTCTTCGCCTCCGGGAGAATCGGCGAGCGGCAGCTTCCCAAAGGCGAAGATGCAAGCTGCAGCACACAGGCACAGTGTGGGCAGCCTTCAGACTTAGAGAAAACAGTACTTTACCACTCTCCTGCCTTTTCCATGGTTATTCTATTGGAAAAGAACGAGTTTTGGACAACTACCTTTCATTCTTGCCAAACTCTTTGCAGACCTGCGTGCAAGCTTTAGAACAAGATTTTGGATGTTTTCTTTCCTGGCAGAGTTTCTCCTTGCAAGATATGGTGGAAAAGCTTTTTGCTGAGTGTAGAGCGGCAAGACACGCAGAAGACGCAGATACGCAGCTCTCCGAAGCTAAGTGCTGGTCCCGGGCTTCTTTCAGCACAAACCGCTCTCAGGAGCTCCCTGCGCTCGCCACAATGCTCTGTATGCGAAGAAGCCGCTTCTTCGCCTCCGGGAGAATCGGCGAGCGGCAGCTTCCCAAAGGCGAAGATGCAAGCTGCAGCAAACAGGCACAGTGTGGGCAGCATTCAGACTTAGAGAAAACAGTACTTTACCACTCTCCTGCCTTTTCCATGGTTATTCTATTGGAAAAGAACGAGTTTTGGACAACTACCTTTCATTCTTGCCAAACTCTTTGCAGACCCCCGTGCAAGCTTTAGAACAAGATTTTGGATGTTTTCTTTCCTGGCAGAGTTTCTCTTTGCAAGATATGGTGGAAAAGCTTTTTGCTGAGTGTAGAGCGGCAAGACACGCAGAAGACGCAGATACGCAGCTCTCCGAAGCTAAGTGCCGGTCCCGGGCTTCTTTCGGCACAAACCGCTCTCAGGAGCTCCCTGCGCTCGCCACAATGCTCTGTGTGCGAAGAAGCCGCTTCTTCGCCTCCGGGAGAATCGGCGAGCGGCAGCTTCCCAAAGGCGAAGATGCAAGCTGCAGCACACAGGCACAGTGTGGGCAGCCTTCAGACTTAGAGAAAACAGTACTTTACCACTCTCCTGCCTTTTCCATGGTTATTCTATTGGAAAAGAACGAGTTTTGGACAACTACCTTTCATTCTTGCCAAACTCTTTGCAGACCCCCGTGCAAGCTTTAGAACAAGATTTTGGATGTTTTCTTTCCTGGCAGAGTTTCTCCTTGCAAGATATGGTGGAAAAGCTTTTGGCTGAGTGTAGAGCAGCAAGACACGCAGAAGACGCAGATACGCAGCTCTCCGAAGCTAAGTGCCGGTCCCGGGCTTCTTTCAGCACAAACCGCTCTTAGGAGCTCCCTGCGCTCGCCACAATGCTCTGTGTGCGAAGAAGCCGCTTCTTCGCCTGCGGGAGAATCGGCGAGCGGCAGCTTCCCAAAGGCGAAGATGCAAGCTGCAGCACACAGGCACAGTGTGGGCAGCCTTCAGACTTAGAGAAAACAGTACTTTACCACTCTCCTGCCTTTTCCATGGTTATTCTATTGGAAAAGAACGAGTTTTGGACAACTACCTTTCATTCTTGCCAAACTCTTTGCAGACCCCCGTGCAAGCTTTAGAACAAGATTTTGGATGTTTTCTTTCCTGGCAGAGTTTCTCCTTGCAAGATATGGTGGAAAAGCTTTTGGCTGAGTGTAGAGCGGCAAGACACGCAGAAGACGCAGATACGCAGCTCTCCGAAGCTAAGTGCCGGTCCCGGGCTTCTTTCGGCACAAACCGCTCTCAGGAGCTCCCTGCGCTCGCCACAATGCTCTGTGTGTGAAGAAGCCGCTTCTTCGCCTCCGGGAGAATCGGCGAGCGGCAGCTTCCCAAAGGCGAAGATGCAAGCTGCAGCACACAGGCACAGTGTGGGCAGCCTTCAGACTTAGAGAAAACAGTACTTTACCACTCTCCTGCCTTATCCATGGTTATTCTATTGGAAAAGAACGAGTTTTGGACAACTACCTTTCATTCTTGCCAAACTCTTTGCAGACCCCCGTGCAAGCTTTAGAACAAGATTTTGGATGTTTTCTTTCCTGGCAGAGTTTCTCCTTGCAAGATATGGTGGAAAAGCTTTTTGCTGAGTGTAGAGCGGCAAGACACGCAGAAGACGCAGATACGCAGCTCTCCGAAGCTAAGTGCCGGTCCCGGGCTTCTTTCGGCACAAACCGCTCTCAGGAGCTCCCTGCGCTCGCCACAATGCTCTGTGTGCGAAGAAGCCGCTTCTTCGCCTCCGGGAGAATCGGCGAGCGGCAGCTTCCCAAAGGCGAAGATGCAAGCTGCAGCACACAGGCACAGTGTGGGCAGCCTTCAGACTTAGAGAAAACAGTACTTTACCACTCTCCTGCCTTTTCCATGGTTATTCTATTGGAAAAGAACGAGTTTTGGACAACTACCTTTCATTCTTGCCAAACTCTTTGCAGACCCCCGTGCAAGCTTTAGAACAAGATTTTGGATGTTTTCTTTCCTGGCAGAGTTTCTCCTTGCAAGATATGGTGGAAAAGCTTTTTGCTGAGTGTAGAGCGGCAAGACACGCAGAAGACGCAGATACGCAGCTGTCCGAAGCTAAGTGCCGGTCCCGGGCTTCTTTCGGCACAAACCGCTCTCAGGAGCTCCCTGCGCTCGCCACAATGCTCTGTGTGCGAAGAAGCCGCTTCTTCGCCTGCGGGAGAATCGGCGAGCGGCAGCTTCCCAAAGGCGAAGATGCAAGCTGCAGCACACAGGCACAGTGTGGGCAGCCTTCAGACTTAGAGAAAACAGTACTTTACCACTCTCCTGCCTTTTCCATGGTTATTATATTGGAAAAGAACGAGTTTTGGACAACTACCTTTCATTCTTGCCAAACTCTTTGCAGACCCCCGTGCAAGCTTTAGAACAAGATTTTGGATGTTTTCTTTCCTGGCAGAGTTTCTCCTTGCAAGATATGGTGGAAAAGCTTTTGGCTGAGTGTAGAGCGGCAAGACACGCAGAAGACGCAGATACGCAGCTCTCCGAAGCTAAGTGCCGGTCCCGGGCTTCTTTCGGCACAAACCGCTCTCAGGAGCTCCCTGCGCTCGCCACAATGCTCTGTGTGCGAAGAAGCCGCTTCTTCGCCTCCGGGAGAATCGGCGAGCGGCAGCTTCCCAAAGGCGAAGATGCAAGCTGCAGCACACAGGCACAGTGTGGGCAGCCTTCAGACTTAGAGAAAACAGTACTTTACCACTCTCCTGCCTTTTCCATGGTTATTCTATTGGAAAAGAACGAGTTTTGGACAACTACCTTTCATTCTTGCCAAACTCTTTGCAGACCCCCGTGCAAGCTTTAGAACAAGATTTTGGATGTTTTCTTTCCTGGCAGAGTTTCTCCTTGCAAGATATGGTGGAAAAGCTTTTTGCTGAGTGTAGAGCGGCAAGACACGCAGAAGACGCAGATACGCAGCTCTCCGAAGCTAAGTGCCGGTCCCGGGCTTCTTTCGGCACAAACCGCTCTCAGGAGCTCCCTGCGCTCGCCACAATGCTCTGTGTGCGAAGAAGCCGCTTCTTCGCCTCCGGGAGAATCGGCGAGCGGCAGCTTCCCAAAGGCGAAGATGCAAGCTGCAGCACACAGGCACAGTGTGGGCAGCCTTCAGACTTAGAGAAAACAGTACTTTACCACTCTCCTGCCTTTTCCATGGTTATTCTATTGGAAAAGAACGAGTTTTGGACAACTACCTTTCATTCTTGCCAAACTCTTTGCAGACCCCCGTGCAAGCTTTAGAACAAGATTTTGGATGTTTTCTTTCCTGGCAGAGTTTCTCCTTGCAAGATATGGTGGAAAAGCTTTTTGCTGAGTGTAGAGCGGCAAGACACGCAGAAGACGCAGATACGCAGCTCTCCGAAGCTAAGTGCCGGTCCCGGGCTTCTTTCGGCACAAACCGCTCTCAGGAGCTCCCTGCGCTCGCCACAATGCTCTGTGTGCGAAGAAGCCGCTTCTTCGCCTGCGGGAGAATCGGCGAGCGGCAGCTTCCCAAAGGCGAAGATGCAAGCTGCAGCACACAGGCACAGTGTGGGCAGCATTCAGACTTAGAGAAAACAGTACTTTACCACTCTCCTGCCTTTTCCATGGTTATTCTATTGGAAAAGAACGAGTTTTGGACAACTACCTTTCATTCTTGCCAAACTCTTTGCAGACCCCCGTGCAAGCTTTAGAACAAGATTTTGGATGTTTTCTTTCCTGGCAGAGTTTCTCCTTGCAAGATATGGTGGAAAAGCTTTTTGCTGAGTGTAGAGCGGCAAGACACGCAGAAGACGCAGATACGCAGCTCTCCGAAGCTAAGTGCCGGTCCCGGGCTTCTTTCGGCACAAACCGCTCTCAGGAGCTCCCTGCGCTCGCCACAATGCTCTGTGTGCGAAGAAGCCGCTTCTTCGCCTCCGGGAGAATCGGCGTGCGGCAGCTTCCCAAAGGCGAAGATGCAAGCTGCAGCAAACAGGCACAGTGTGGGCAGCATTCAGACTTAGAGAAAACAGTACTTTACCACTCTCCTGCCTTTTCCATGGTTATTATATTGGAAAAGAACGAGTTTTGGACAACTACCTTTCATTCTTGCCAAACTCTTTGCAGACCCCCGTGCAAGCTTTAGAACAAGATTTTGGATGTTTTCTTTCCTGGCAGAGTTTCTCCTTGCAAGATATGGTGGAAAAGCTTTTTGCTGAGTGTAGAGCGGCAAGACACGCAGAAGACGCAGATACGCAGCTCTCCGAAGCTAAGTGCCGGTCCCGGGCTTCTTTCGGCACAAACCGCTCTCAGGAGCTCCCTGCGCTCGCCACAATGCTCTGTGTGCGAAGAAGCCGCTTCTTCGCCTGCGGGAGAATCGGCGAGCGGCAGCTTCCCAAAGGCGAAGATGCAAGCTGCAGCACACAGGCACAGTGTGGGCAGCCTTCAGACTTAGAGAAAACAGTACTTTACCACTCTCCTGCCTTTTCCATGGTTATTCTATTGGAAAAGAACGAGTTTTGGACAACTACCTTTCATTCTTGCCAAACTCTTTGCAGACCCCCGTGCAAGCTTTAGAACAAGATTTTGGATGTTTACTTTCCTGGCAGAGTTTCTCCTTGCAAGATATGGTGGAAAAGCTTTTGGCTGAGTGTAGAGCGGCAAGACACGCAGAAGACGCAGATACGCAGCTCTCCGAAGCTAAGTGCCGGTCCCGGGCTTCTTTCGGCACAAACCGCTCTCAGGAGCTCCCTGCGCTCGCCACAATGCTCTGTGTGCGAAGAAGCCGCTTCTTCGCCTGCGGGAGAATCGGCGAGCGGCAGCTTCCCAAAGGCGAAGATGCAAGCTGCAGCACACAGGCACAGTGTGGGCAGCCTTCAGACTTAGAGAAAACAGTACTTTACCACTCTCCTGCCTTTTCCATGGTTATTCTATTGGAAAAGAACGAGTTTTGGACAACTACCTTTCATTCTTGCCAAACTCTTTGCAGACCCCCGTGCAAGCTTTAGAACAAGATTTTGGATGTTTTCTTTCCTGGCAGAGTTTCTCCTTGCAAGATATGGTGGAAAAGCTTTTGGCTGAGTGTAGAGCGGCAAGACACGCAGAAGACGCAGATACGCAGCTCTCCGAAGCTAAGTGCCGGTCCCGGGCTTCTTTCGGCACAAACCGCTCTCAGGAGCTCCCTGCGCTCGCCACAATGCTCTGTGTGCGAAGAAGCCGCTTCTTCGCCTCCGGGAGAATCGGCGAGCGGCAGCTTCCCAAAGGCGAAGATGCAAGCTGCAGCACACAGGCACAGTGTGGGCAGCCTTCAGACTTAGAGAAAACAGTACTTTACCACTCTCCTGCCTTTTCCATGGTTATTCTATTGGAAAAGAACGAGTTTTGGACAACTACCTTTCATTCTTGCCAAACTCTTTGCAGACCCCCGTGCAAGCTTTAGAACAAGATTTTGGATGTTTTCTTTCCTGGCAGAGTTTCTCCTTGCAAGATATGGTGGAAAAGCTTTTTGCTGAGTGTAGAGCGGCAAGACACGCAGAAGACGCAGATACGCAGCTCTCCGAAGCTAAGTGCCGGTCCCGGGCTTCTTTCGGCACAAACCGCTCTCAGGAGCTCCCTGCGCTCGCCACAATGCTCTGTGTGCGAAGAAGCCGCTTCTTCGCCTGCGGGAGAATCGGCGAGCGGCAGCTTCCCAAAGGCGAAGATGCAAGCTGCAGCACACAGGCACAGTGTGGGCAGCATTCAGACTTAGAGAAAACAGTACTTTACCACTCTCCTGCCTTTTCCATGGTTATTCTATTGGAAAAGAACGAGTTTTGGACAACTACCTTTCATTCTTGCCAAACTCTTTGCAGACCCCCGTGCAAGCTTTAGAACAAGATTTTGGATGTTTTCTTTCCTGGCAGAGTTTCTCCTTGCAAGATATGGTGGAAAAGCTTTTTGCTGAGTGTAGAGCGGCAAGACACGCAGAAGACGCAGATACGCAGCTCTCCGAAGCTAAGTGCCGGTCCCGGGCTTCTTTCGGCACAAACCGCTCTCAGGAGCTCCCTGCGCTCGCCACAATGCTCTGTGTGCGAAGAAGCCGCTTCTTCGCCTGCGGGAGAATCGGCGTGCGGCAGCTTCCCAAAGGCGAAGATGCAAGCTGCAGCAAACAGGCACAGTGTGGGCAGCATTCAGACTTAGAGAAAACAGTACTTTACCACTCTCCTGCCTTTTCCATGGTTATTCTATTGGAAAAGAACGAGTTTTGGACAACTACCTTTCATTCTTGCCAAACTCTTTGCAGACCCCCGTGCAAGCTTTAGAACAAGATTTTGGATGTTTTCTTTCCTGGCAGAGTTTCTCCTTGCAAGATATGGTGGAAAAGCTTTTTGCTGAGTGTAGAGCGGCAAGACACGCAGAAGACGCAGATACGCAGCTCTCCGAAGCTAAGTGCCGGTCCCGGGCTTCTTTCGGCACAAACCGCTCTCAGGAGCTCCCTGCGCTCGCCACAATGCTCTGTGTGCGAAGAAGCCGCTTCTTCGCCTGCGGGAGAATCGGCGAGCGGCAGCTTCCCAAAGGCGAAGATGCAAGCTGCAGCACACAGGCACAGTGTGGGCAGCCTTCAGACTTAGAGAAAACAGTACTTTACCACTCTCCTGCCTTTTCCATGGTTATTCTATTGGAAAAGAACGAGTTTTGGACAACTACCTTTCATTCTTGCCAAACTCTTTGCAGACCCCCGTGCAAGCTTTAGAACAAGATTTTGGATGTTTACTTTCCTGGCAGAGTTTCTCCTTGCAAGATATGGTGGAAAAGCTTTTGGCTGAGTGTAGAGCGGCAAGACACGCAGAAGACGCAGATACGCAGCTCTCCGAAGCTAAGTGCCGGTCCCGGGCTTCTTTCGGCACAAACCGCTCTCAGGAGCTCCCTGCGCTCGCCACAATGCTCTGTGTGCGAAGAAGCCGCTTCTTCGCCTGCGGGAGAATCGGCGAGCGGCAGCTTCCCAAAGGCGAAGATGCAAGCTGCAGCACACAGGCACAGTGTGGGCAGCCTTCAGACTTAGAGAAAACAGTACTTTACCACTCTCCTGCCTTTTCCATGGTTATTCTATTGGAAAAGAACGAGTTTTGGACAACTACCTTTCATTCTTGCCAGAGTCTTTGCAGACCTGCGTGCAAGCTTTAGAACAAGATTTTGGATGTTTTCTTTCCTGGCAGAGTTTCTCCTTGCAAGATATGGTGGAAAAGCTTTTTGCTGAGTGTAGAGCGGCAAGACACGCAGAAGACGCAGATACGCAGCTCTCCGAAGCTAAGTGCCGGTCCCGGGCTTCTTTCGGCACAAACCGCTCTCAGGAGCTCCCTGCGCTCGCCACAATGCTCTGTGTGCGAAGAAGCCGCTTCTTCGCCTGCGGGAGAATCGGCGAGCGGCAGCTTCCCAAAGGCGAAGATGCAAGCTGCAGCACACAGGCACAGTGTGGGCAGCCTTCAGACTTAGAGAAAACAGTACTTTACCACTCTCCTGCCTTTTCCATGGTTATTCTATTGGAAAAGAACGAGTTTTGGACAACTACCTTTCATTCTTGCCAAACTCTTTGCAGATCTGCGTGCAAGCTTTAGAACAAGATTTTGGATGTTTTCTTTCCTGGCAGAGTTTCTCCTTGCAAGATATGGTGGAAAAGCTTTTGGCTGAGTGTAGAGCGGCAAGACACGCAGAAGACGCAGATACGCAGCTCTCCGAAGCTAAGTGCCGGTCCCGGGCTTCTTTCGGCACAAACCGCTCTCAGGAGCTCCCTGCGCTCGCCACAATGCTCTGTGTGCGAAGAAGCCGCTTCTTCGCCTCCGGGAGAATCGGCGAGCGGCAGCTTCCCAAAGGCGAAGATGCAAGCTGCAGCACACAGGCACAGTGTGGGCAGCCTTCAGACTTAGAGAAAACAGTACTTTACCACTCTCCTGCCTTTTCCATGGTTATTCTATTGGAAAAGAACGAGTTTTGGACAACTACCTTTCATTCTTGCCAAACTCTTTGCAGACCCCCGTGCAAGCTTTAGAACAAGATTTTGGATGTTTTCTTTCCTGGCAGAGTTTCTCCTTGCAAGATATGGTGGAAAAGCTTTTTGCTGAGTGTAGAGCGGCAAGACACGCAGAAGACGCAGATACGCAGCTCTCCGAAGCTAAGTGCCGGTCCCGGGCTTCTTTCGGCACAAACCGCTCTCAGGAGCTCCCTGCGCTCGCCACAATGCTCTGTGTGCGAAGAAGCCGCTTCTTCGCCTCCGGGAGAATCGGCGAGCGGCAGCTTCCCAAAGGCGAAGATGCAAGCTGCAGCACACAGGCACAGTGTGGGCAGCATTCAGACTTAGAGAAAACAGTACTTTACCACTCTCCTGCCTTTTCCATGGTTATTCTATTGGAAAAGAACGAGTTTTGGACAACTACCTTTCATTCTTGCCAAACTCTTTGCAGACCCCCGTGCAAGCTTTAGAACAAGATTTTGGATGTTTTCTTTCCTGGCAGAGTTTCTCCTTGCAAGATATGGTGGAAAAGCTTTTTGCTGAGTGTAGAGCGGCAAGACACGCAGAAGACGCAGATACGCAGCTCTCCGAAGCTAAGTGCCGGTCCCGGGCTTCTTTCGGCACAAACCGCTCTCAGGAGCTCCCTGCGCTCGCCACAATGCTCTGTGTGCGAAGAAGCCGCTTCTTCGCCTGCGGGAGAATCGGCGAGCGGCAGCTTCCCAAAGGCGAAGATGCAAGCTGCAGCACACAGGCACAGTGTGGGCAGCCTTCAGACTTAGAGAAAACAGTACTTTACCACTCTCCTGCCTTTTCCATGGTTATTCTATTGGAAAAGAACGAGTTTTGGACAACTACCTTTCATTCTTGCCAAACTCTTTGCAGACCCCCGTGCAAGCTTTAGAACAAGATTTTGGATGTTTTCTTTCCTGGCAGAGTTTCTCCTTGCAAGATATGGTGGAAAAGCTTTTTGCTGAGTGTAGAGCGGCAAGACACGCAGAAGACGCAGATACGCAGCTCTCCGAAGCTAAGTGCCGGTCCCGGGCTTCTTTCGGCACAAACCGCTCTCAGGAGCTCCCTGCGCTCGCCACAATGCTCTGTGTGCGAAGAAGCCGCTTCTTCGCCTGCGGGAGAATCGGCGTGCGGCAGCTTCCCAAAGGCGAAGATGCAAGCTGCAGCAAACAGGCACAGTGTGGGCAGCATTCAGACTTAGAGAAAACAGTACTTTACCACTCTCCTGCCTTTTCCATGGTTATTCTATTGGAAAAGAACGAGTTTTGGACAACTACCTTTCATTCTTGCCAAACTCTTTGCAGACCCCCGTGCAAGCTTTAGAACAAGATTTTGGATGTTTTCTTTCCTGGCAGAGTTTCTCCTTGCAAGATATGGTGGAAAAGCTTTTTGCTGAGTGTAGAGCGGCAAGACACGCAGAAGACGCAGATACGCAGCTCTCCGAAGCTAAGTGCCGGTCCCGGGCTTCTTTCGGCACAAACCGCTCTCAGGAGCTCCCTGCGCTCGCCACAATGCTCTGTGTGCGAAGAAGCCGCTTCTTCGCCTGCGGGAGAATCGGCGAGCGGCAGCTTCCCAAAGGCGAAGATGCAAGCTGCAGCACACAGGCACAGTGTGGGCAGCCTTCAGACTTAGAGAAAACAGTACTTTACCACTCTCCTGCCTTTTCCATGGTTATTCTATTGGAAAAGAACGAGTTTTGGACAACTACCTTTCATTCTTGCCAAACTCTTTGCAGACCCCCGTGCAAGCTTTAGAACAAGATTTTGGATGTTTACTTTCCTGGCAGAGTTTCTCCTTGCAAGATATGGTGGAAAAGCTTTTGGCTGAGTGTAGAGCGGCAAGACACGCAGAAGACGCAGATACGCAGCTCTCCGAAGCTAAGTGCCGGTCCCGGGCTTCTTTCGGCACAAACCGCTCTCAGGAGCTCCCTGCGCTCGCCACAATGCTCTGTGTGCGAAGAAGCCGCTTCTTCGCCTGCGGGAGAATCGGCGAGCGGCAGCTTCCCAAAGGCGAAGATGCAAGCTGCAGCACACAGGCACAGTGTGGGCAGCCTTCAGACTTAGAGAAAACAGTACTTTACCACTCTCCTGCCTTTTCCATGGTTATTCTATTGGAAAAGAACGAGTTTTGGACAACTACCTTTCATTCTTGCCAGAGTCTTTGCAGACCTGCGTGCAAGCTTTAGAACAAGATTTTGGATGTTTTCTTTCCTGGCAGAGTTTCTCCTTGCAAGATATGGTGGAAAAGCTTTTTGCTGAGTGTAGAGCGGCAAGACACGCAGAAGACGCAGATACGCAGCTCTCCGAAGCTAAGTGCCGGTCCCGGGCTTCTTTCGGCACAAACCGCTCTCAGGAGCTCCCTGCGCTCGCCACAATGCTCTGTGTGCGAAGAAGCCGCTTCTTCGCCTGCGGGAGAATCGGCGAGCGGCAGCTTCCCAAAGGCGAAGATGCAAGCTGCAGCACACAGGCACAGTGTGGGCAGCCTTCAGACTTAGAGAAAACAGTACTTTACCACTCTCCTGCCTTTTCCATGGTTATTCTATTGGAAAAGAACGAGTTTTGGACAACTACCTTTCATTCTTGCCAAACTCTTTGCAGATCTGCGTGCAAGCTTTAGAACAAGATTTTGGATGTTTTCTTTCCTGGCAGAGTTTCTCCTTGCAAGATATGGTGGAAAAGCTTTTGGCTGAGTGTAGAGCGGCAAGACACGCAGAAGACGCAGATACGCAGCTCTCCGAAGCTAAGTGCCGGTCCCGGGCTTCTTTCGGCACAAACCGCTCTCAGGAGCTCCCTGCGCTCGCCACAATGCTCTGTGTGCGAAGAAGCCGCTTCTTCGCCTGCGGGAGAATCGGCGAGCGGCAGCTTCCCAAAGGCGAAGATGCAAGCTGCAGCACACAGGCACAGTGTGGGCAGCCTTCAGACTTAGAGAAAACAGTACTTTACCACTCTCCTGCCTTTTCCATGGTTATTCTATTGGAAAAGAACGAGTTTTGGACAACTACCTTTCATTCTTGCCAGAGTCTTTGCAGACCTGCGTGCAAGCTTTAGAACAAGATTTTGGATGTTTTCTTTCCTGGCAGAGTTTCTCCTTGCAAGATATGGTGGAAAAGCTTTTGGCTGAGTGTAGAGCGGCAAGACACGCAGAAGACGCAGATACGCAGCTCTCCGAAGCTAAGTGCCGGTCCCGGGCTTCTTTCGGCACAAACCGCTCTCAGGAGCTCCCTGCGCTCGCCACAATGCTCTGTGTGCGAAGAAGCCGCTTCTTCGCCTGCGGGAGAATCGGCGAGCGGCAGCTTCCCAAAGGCGAAGATGCAAGCTGCAGCACACAGGCACAGTGTGGGCAGCCTTCAGACTTAGAGAAAACAGTACTTTACCACTCTCCTGCCTTTTCCATGGTTATTCTATTGGAAAAGAACGAGTTTTGGACAACTACCTTTCATTCTTGCCAGAGTCTTTGCAGACCTGCGTGCAAGCTTTAGAACAAGATTTTGGATGTTTTCTTTCCTGGCAGAGTTTCTCCTTGCAAGATATGCTGGAAAAGCTTTTTGCTGAGTGTAGAGCGGCAAGACACGCAGAAGACGCAGATACGCAGCTCTCCGAAGCTAAGTGCCGGTCCCGGGCTTCTTTCGGCACAAACCGCTCTCAGGAGCTCCCTGCGCTCGCCACAATGCTCTGTGTGCGAAGAAGCCGCTTCTTCGCCTCCGGGAGAATCGGCGAGCGGCAGCTTCCCAAAGGCGAAGATGCAAGCTGCAGCACACAGGCACAGTGTGGGCAGCCTTCAGACTTAGAGAAAACAGTACTTTACCACTCTCCTGCCTTTTCCATGGTTATTCTATTGGAAAAGAACGAGTTTTGGACAACTACCTTTCATTCTTGCCAAACTCTTTGCAGACCCCCGTGCAAGCTTTAGAACAAGATTTTGGATGTTTTCTTTCCTGGCAGAGTTTCTCCTTGCAAGATATGGTGGAAAAGCTTTTGGCTGAGTGTAGAGCGGCAAGACACGCAGAAGACGCAGATACGCAGCTCTCCGAAGCTAAGTGCCGGTCCCGGGCTTCTTTCGGCACAAACCGCTCTCAGGAGCTCCCTGCGCTCGCCACAATGCTCTGTGTGCGAAGAAGCCGCTTCTTCGCCTGCGGGAGAATCGGCGAGCGGCAGCTTCCCAAAGGCGAAGATGCAAGCTGCAGCACACAGGCACAGTGTGGGCAGCCTTCAGACTTAGAGAAAACAGTACTTTACCACTCTCCTGCCTTTTCCATGGTTATTCTATTGGAAAAGAACGAGTTTTGGACAACTACCTTTCATTCTTGCCAAACTCTTTGCAGACCCCCGTGCAAGCTTTAGAACAAGATTTTGGATGTTTTCTTTCCTGGCAGAGTTTCTCCTTGCAAGATATGGTGGAAAAGCTTTTGGCTGAGTGTAGAGCGGCAAGACACGCAGAAGACGCAGATACGCAGCTCTCCGAAGCTAAGTGCCGGTCCCGGGCTTCTTTCGGCACAAACCGCTCTCAGGAGCTCCCTGCGCTCGCCACAATGCTCTGTGTGCGAAGAAGCCGCTTCTTCGCCTCCGGGAGAATCGGCGAGCGGCAGCTTCCCAAAGGCGAAGATGCAAGCTGCAGCACACAGGCACAGTGTGGGCAGCCTTCAGACTTAGAGAAAACAGTACTTTACCACTCTCCTGCCTTTTCCATGGTTATTCTATTGGAAAAGAACGAGTTTTGGACAACTACCTTTCATTCTTGCCAAACTCTTTGCAGACCCCCGTGCAAGCTTTAGAACAAGATTTTGGATGTTTTCTTTCCTGGCAGAGTTTCTCCTTGCAAGATATGGTGGAAAAGCTTTTTGCTGAGTGTAGAGCGGCAAGACACGCAGAAGACGCAGATACGCAGCTCTCCGAAGCTAAGTGCTGGTCCCGGGCTTCTTTCGGCACAAACCGCTCTCAGGAGCTCCCTGCGCTCGCCACAATGCTCTGTGTGCGAAGAAGCCGCTTCTTCGCCTCCGGGAGAATCGGCGAGCGGCAGCTTCCCAAAGGCGAAGATGCAAGCTGCAGCAAACAGGCACAGTGTGGGCAGCATTCAGACTTAGAGAAAACAGTACTTTACCACTCTCCTGCCTTTTCCATGGTTATTCTATTGGAAAAGAACGAGTTTTGGACAACTACCTTTCATTCTTGCCAAACTCTTTGCAGACCCCCGTGCAAGCTTTAGAACAAGATTTTGGATGTTTTCTTTCCTGGCAGAGTTTCTCCTTGCAAGATATGGTGGAAAAGCTTTTTGCTGAGTGTAGAGCGGCAAGACACGCAGAAGACGCAGATACGCAGCTCTCCGAAGCTAAGTGCCGGTCCCGGGCTTCTTTCGGCACAAACCGCTCTTAGGAGCTCCCTGCGCTCGCCACAATGCTCTGTGTGCAAAGAAGCCGCTTCTTCGCCTGTGGGAGAATCGGCGAGCGGCAGCTTCCCAAAGGCGAAGATGCAAGCTGCAGCACACAGGCACAGTGTGGGCAGCCTTCAGACTTAGAGAAAACAGTACTTTACCACTCTCCTGCCTTTTCCATGGTTTTTCTATTGGAAAAGAACGAGTTTTGGACAACTACCTTTCATTCTTGCCAAACTCTTTGCAGACCCCCGTGCAAGCTTTAGAACAAGATTTTGGATGTTTTCTTTCCTGGCAGAGTTTCTCCTTGCAAGATATGGTGGAAAAGCTTTTGGCTGAGTGTAGAGCGGCAAGACACGCAGAAGACGCAGATACGCAGCTCTCCGAAGCTAAGTGCCGGTCCCGGGCTTCTTTCGGCACAAACCGCTCTCAGGAGCTCCCTGCGCTCGCCACAATGCTCTGTGTGTGAAGAAGCCGCTTCTTCGCCTCCGGGAGAATCGGCGAGCGGCAGCTTCCCAAAGGCGAAGATGCAAGCTGCAGCACACAGGCACAGTGTGGGCAGCCTTCAGACTTAGAGAAAACAGTACTTTACCACTCTCCTGCCTTATCCATGGTTATTCTATTGGAAAAGAACGAGTTTTGGACAACTACCTTTCATTCTTGCCAAACTCTTTGCAGATCTGCGTGCAAGCTTTAGAACAAGATTTTGGATGTTTTCTTTCCTGGCAGAGTTTCTCCTTGCAAGATATGGTGGAAAAGCTTTTTGCTGAGTGTAGAGCGGCAAGACACGCAGAAGACGCAGATACGCAGCTCTCCGAAGCTAAGTGCCGGTCCCGGGCTTCTTTCGGCACAAACCGCTCTCAGGAGCTCCCTGCGCTCGCCACAATGCTCTGTGTGCGAAGAAGCCGCTTCTTCGCCTGCGGGAGAATCGGCGAGCGGCAGCTTCCCAAAGGCGAAGATGCAAGCTGCAGCACACAGGCACAGTGTGGGCAGCCTTCAGACTTAGAGAAAACAGTACTTTACCACTCTCCTGCCTTTTCCATGGTTATTCTATTGGAAAAGAACGAGTTTTGGACAACTACCTTTCATTCTTGCCAAACTCTTTGCAGACCCCCGTGCAAGCTTTAGAACAAGATTTTGGATGTTTTCTTTCCTGGCAGAGTTTCTCCTTGCAAGATATGGTGGAAAAGCTTTTTGCTGAGTGTAGAGCGGCAAGACACGCAGAAGACGCAGATACGCAGCTCTCCGAAGCTAAGTGCCGGTCCCGGGCTTCTTTCGGCACAAACCGCTCTCAGGAGCTCCCTGCGCTCGCCACAATGCTCTGTGTGCGAAGAAGCCGCTTCTTCGCCTGCGGGAGAATCGGCGTGCGGCAGCTTCCCAAAGGCGAAGATGCAAGCTGCAGCAAACAGGCACAGTGTGGGCAGCATTCAGACTTAGAGAAAACAGTACTTTACCACTCTCCTGCCTTTTCCATGGTTATTCTATTGGAAAAGAACGAGTTTTGGACAACTACCTTTCATTCTTGCCAAACTCTTTGCAGACCTCCGTGCAAGCTTTAGAACAAGATTTTGGATGTTTTCTTTCCTGGCAGAGTTTCTCCTTGCAAGATATGGTGGAAAAGCTTTTTGCTGAGTGTAGAGCGGCAAGACACGCAGAAGACGCTGATACGCAGCTCTCCGAAGCTAAGTGCCGGTCCCGGGCTTCTTTCGGCACAAACCGCTCTCAGGAGCTCCCTGCGCTCGCCACAATGCTCTGTGTGCGAAGAAGCCGCTTCTTCGCCTGCGGGAGAATCGGCGAGCGGCAGCTTCCCAAAGGCGAAGATGCAAGCTGCAGCACACAGGCACAGTATGGGCAGCCTTCAGACTTAGAGAAAACAGTACTTTACCACTCTCCTGCCTTTTCCATGGTTATTCTATTGGAAAAGAATGAGTTTTGGACAACTACCTTTCATTCTTGCCAAACTCTTTGCAGACCCCCGTGCAAGCTTTAGAACAAGATTTTGGATGTTTACTTTCCTGGCAGAGTTTCTCCTTGCAAGATATGGTGGAAAAGCTTTTGGCTGAGTGTAGAGCGGCAAGACACGCAGAAGACGCAGATACGCAGCTCTCCGAAGCTAAGTGCCGGTCCCGGGCTTCTTTCGGCACAAACCGCTCTCAGGAGCTCCCTGCGCTCGCCACAATGCTCTGTGTGCGAAGAAGCCGCTTCTTCGCCTCCGGGAGAATCGGCGAGCGGCAGCTTCCCAAAGGCGAAGATGCAAGCTGCAGCACACAGGCACAGTGTGGGCAGCCTTCAGACTTAGAGAAAACAGTACTTTACCACTCTCCTGCCTTTTCCATGGTTATTCTATTGGAAAAGAACGAGTTTTGGACAACTACCTTTCATTCTTGCCAAACTCTTTGCAGACCCCCGTGCAAGCTTTAGAACAAGATTTTGGATGTTTTCTTTCCTGGCAGAGTTTCTCCTTGCAAGATATGGTGGAAAAGCTTTTGGCTGAGTGTAGAGCGGCAAGACACGCAGAAGACGCAGATACGCAGCTCTCCGAAGCTAAGTGCCGGTCCCGGGCTTCTTTCAGCACAAACCGCTCTCAGGAGCTCCCTGCGCTCGCCACAATGCTCTGTGTGCGAAGAAGCCGCTTCTTCGCCTCCGGGAGAATCGGCGAGCGGCAGCTTCCCAAAGGCGAAGATGCAAGCTGCAGCACACAGGCACAGTGTGGGCAGCCTTCAGACTTAGAGAAAACAGTACTTTACCACTCTCCTGCCTTTTCCATAGTTATTCTATTGGAAAAGAACGAGTTTTGGACAACTACCTTTCATTCTTGCCAAACTCTTTGCAGATCTGCGTGCAAGCTTTAGAACAAGATTTTGGATGTTTTCTTTCCTGGCAGAGTTTCTCCTTGCAAGATATGGTGGAAAAGCTTTTTGCTGAGTGTAGAGCGGCAAGACACGCAGAAGACGCAGATACGCAGCTCTCCGAAGCTAAGTGCCGGTCCCGGGCTTCTTTCGGCACAAACCGCTCTCAGGAGCTCCCTGCGCTCGCCACAATGCTCTGTGTGCGAAGAAGCCGCTTCTTCGCCTCCGGGAGAATCGGCGAGCGGCAGCTTCCCAAAGGCGAAGATGCAAGCTGCAGCACACAGGCACAGTGTGGGCAGCCTTCAGACTTAGAGAAAACAGTACTTTACCACTCTCCTGCCTTTTCCATGGTTATTCTATTGGAAAAGAACGAGTTTTGGACAACTACCTTTCATTCTTGCCAAACTCTTTGCAGACCCCCGTGCAAGCTTTAGAACAAGATTTTGGATGTTTTCTTTCCTGGCAGAGTTTCTCCTTGCAAGATATGGTGGAAAAGCTTTTGGCTGAGTGTAGAGCGGCAAGACACGCAGAAGACGCAGATACGCAGCTCTCCGAAGCTAAGTGCCGGTCCCGGGCTTCTTTCGGCACAAACCGCTCTCAGGAGCTCCCTGCGCTCGCCACAATGCTCTGTGTGCGAAGAAGCCGCTTCTTCGCCTCCGGGAGAATCGGCGAGCGGCAGCTTCCCAAAGGCGAAGATGCAAGCTGCAGCACACAGGCACAGTGTGGGCAGCCTTCAGACTTAGAGAAAACAGTACTTTACCACTCTCCTGCCTTTTCCATGGTTATTCTATTGGAAAAGAACGAGTTTTGGACAACTACCTTTCATTCTTGCCAAACTCTTTGCAGACCCCAGTGCAAGCTTTAGAACAAGATTTTGGATGTTTTCTTTCCTGGCAGAGTTTCTCCTTGCAAGATATGGTGGAAAAGCTTTTTGCTGAGTGTAGAGCGGCAAGACACGCAGAAGACGCAGATACGCAGCTCTCCGAAGCTAAGTGCCGGTCCCGGGCTTCTTTCGGCACAAACCGCTCTCAGGAGCTCCCTGCGCTCGCCACAATGCTCTGTGTGCGAAGAAGCCGCTTCTTCGCCTGCGGGAGAATCGGCGAGCGGCAGCTTCCCAAAGGCGAAGATGCAAGCTGCAGCACACAGGCACAGTGTGGGCAGCCTTCAGACTTAGAGAAAACAGTACTTTACCACTCTCCTGCCTTTTCCATGGTTATTCTATTGGAAAAGAACGAGTTTTGGACAACTACCTTTCATTCTTGCCAAACTCTTTGCAGACCCCCGTGCAAGCTTTAGAACAAGATTTTGGATGTTTTCTTTCCTGGCAGAGTTTCTCCTTGCAAGATATGGTGGAAAAGCTTTTGGCTGAGTGTAGAGCGGCAAGACACGCAGAAGACGCAGATACGCAGCTCTCCGAAGCTAAGTGCCGGTCCCGGGCTTCTTTCGGCACAAACCGCTCTCAGGAGCTCCCTGCGCTCGCCACAATGCTCTGTGTGCGAAGAAGCCGCTTCTTCGCCTGCGGGAGAATCGGCGAGCGGCAGCTTCCCAAAGGCGAAGATGCAAGCTGCAGCGCACAGGCACAGTGTGGGCAGCCTTCAGACTTAGAGAAAACAGTACTTTACCACTCTCCTGCCTTATCCATGGTTATTCTATTGGAAAAGAACGAGTTTTGGACAACTACCTTTCATTCTTGCCAAACTCTTTGCAGACCCCCGTGCAAGCTTTAGAACAAGATTTTGGATGTTTTCTTTCCTGGCAGAGTTTCTCCTTGCAAGATATGGTGGAAAAGCTTTTGGCTGAGTGTAGAGCGGCAAGACACGCAGAAGACGCAGATACGCAGCTCTCCGAAGCTAAGTGCCGGTCCCGGGCTTCTTTCGGCACAAACCGCTCTCAGGAGCTCCCTGCGCTCGCCACAATGCTCTGTGTGCGAAGAAGCCGCTTCTTCGCCTGCGGGAGAATCGGCGAGCGGCAGCTTCCCAAAGGCGAAGATGCAAGCTGCAGCACACAGGCACAGTGTGGGCAGCCTTCAGACTTAGAGAAAACAGTACTTTACCACTCTCCTGCCTTATCCATGGTTATTCTATTGGAAAAGAACGAGTTTTGGACAACTACCTTTCATTCTTGCCAAACTCTTTGCAGACCCCCGTGCAAGCTTTAGAACAAGATTTTGGATGTTTTCTTTCCTGGCAGAGTTTCTCCTTGCAAGATATGGTGGAAAAGCTTTTTGCTGAGTGTAGAGCGGCAAGACACGCAGAAGACGCAGATACGCAGCTCTCCGAAGCTAAGTGCCGGTCCCGGGCTTCTTTCGGCACAAACCGCTCTCAGGAGCTCCCTGCGCTCGCCACAATGCTCTGTGTGCGAAGAAGCCGCTTCTTCGCCTGCGGGAGAATCGGCGAGCGGCAGCTTCCCAAAGGCGAAGATGCAAGCTGCAGCACACAGGCACAGTGTGGGCAGCCTTCAGACTTAGAGAAAACAGTACTTTACCACTCTCCTGCCTTTTCCATGGTTATTCTATTGGAAAAGAACGAGTTTTGGACAACTACCTTTCATTCTTGCCAAACTCTTTGCAGACCCCCGTGCAAGCTTTAGAACAAGATTTTGGATGTTTTCTTTCCTGGCAGAGTTTCTCCTTGCAAGATATGGTGGAAAAGCTTTTGGCTGAGTGTAGAGCGGCAAGACACGCAGAAGACGCAGATACGCAGCTCTCCGAAGCTAAGTGCCGGTCCCGGGCTTCTTTCGGCACAAACCGCTCTCAGGAGCTCCCTGCGCTCGCCACAATGCTCTGTGTGCGAAGAAGCCGCTTCTTCGCCTCCGGGAGAATCGGCGAGCGGCAGCTTCCCAAAGGCGAAGATGCAAGCTGCAGCACACAGGCACAGTGTGGGCAGCCTTCAGACTTAGAGAAAACAGTACTTTACCACTCTCCTGCCTTTTCCATGGTTATTCTATTGGAAAAGAACGAGTTTTGGACAACTACCTTTCATTCTTGCCAAACTCTTTGCAGACCCCAGTGCAAGCTTTAGAACAAGATTTTGGATGTTTTCTTTCCTGGCAGAGTTTCTCCTTGCAAGATATGGTGGAAAAGCTTTTTGCTGAGTGTAGAGCGGCAAGACACGCAGAAGACGCAGATACGCAGCTCTCCGAAGCTAAGTGCCGGTCCCGGGCTTCTTTCGGCACAAACCGCTCTCAGGAGCTCCCTGCGCTCGCCACAATGCTCTGTGTGCGAAGAAGCCGCTTCTTCGCCTGCGGGAGAATCGGCGAGCGGCAGCTTCCCAAAGGCGAAGATGCAAGCTGCAGCACACAGGCACAGTGTGGGCAGCCTTCAGACTTAGAGAAAACAGTACTTTACCACTCTCCTGCCTTTTCCATGGTTATTCTATTGGAAAAGAACGAGTTTTGGACAACTACCTTTCATTCTTGCCAAACTCTTTGCAGACCCCCGTGCAAGCTTTAGAACAAGATTTTGGATGTTTTCTTTCCTGGCAGAGTTTCTCCTTGCAAGATATGGTGGAAAAGCTTTTGGCTGAGTGTAGAGCGGCAAGACACGCAGAAGACGCAGATACGCAGCTCTCCGAAGCTAAGTGCCGGTCCCGGGCTTCTTTCGGCACAAACCGCTCTCAGGAGCTCCCTGCGCTCGCCACAATGCTCTGTGTGCGAAGAAGCCGCTTCTTCGCCTGCGGGAGAATCGGCGAGCGGCAGCTTCCCAAAGGCGAAGATGCAAGCTGCAGCGCACAGGCACAGTGTGGGCAGCCTTCAGACTTAGAGAAAACAGTACTTTACCACTCTCCTGCCTTTTCCATGGTTATTCTATTGGAAAAGAACGAGTTTTGGACAACTACCTTTCATTCTTGCCAAACTCTTTGCAGACCTCCGTGCAAGCTTTAGAACAAGATTTTGGATGTTTTCTTTCCTGGCAGAGTTTCTCCTTGCAAGATATGGTGGAAAAGCTTTTTGCTGAGTGTAGAGCGGCAAGACACGCAGAAGACGCAGATACGCAGCTCTCCGAAGCTAAGTGCCGGTCCCGGGCTTCTTTCGGCACAAACCGCTCTCAGGAGCTCCCTGCGCTCGCCACAATGCTCTGTGTGTGAAGAAGCCGCTTCTTCGCCTCCGGGAGAATCGGCGAGCGGCAGCTTCCCAAAGGCGAAGATGCAAGCTGCAGCACACAGGCACAGTGTGGGCAGCCTTCAGACTTAGAGAAAACAGTACTTTACCACTCTCCTGCGTTTTCCATGGTTATTATATTGGAAAAGAACGAGTTTTGGACAACTACCTTTCATTCTTGCCAAACTCTTTGCAGACCTCCGTGCAAGCTTTAGAACAAGATTTTGGATGTTTTCTTTCCTGGCAGAGTTTCTCCTTGCAAGATATGGTGGAAAAGCTTTTGGCTGAGTGTAGAGCGGCAAGACACGCAGAAGACGCAGATACGCAGCTCTCCGAAGCTAAGTGCCGGTCCCGGGCTTCTTTCGGCACAAACCGCTCTCAGGAGCTCCCTGCGCTCGCCACAATGCTCTGTGTGCGAAGAAGCCGCTTCTTCGCCTCCGGGAGAATCGGCGAGCGGCAGCTTCCCAAAGGCGAAGATGCAAGCTGCAGCACACAGGCACAGTGTGGGCAGCATTCAGACTTAGAGAAAACAGTACTTTACCACTCTCCTGCCTTTTCCATGGTTATACTTTTGGAAAAGAACGAGTTTTGGACAACTACCTTTCATTCTTGCCAAACTCTTTGCAGACCTCCGTGCAAGCTTTAGAACAAGATTTTGGATGTTTTCTTTCCTGGCAGAGTTTCTCCTTGCAAGATATGGTGGAAAAGCTTTTTGCTGAGTGTAGAGCGGCAAGACACGCAGTAGACGCAGATACGCAGCTCTCCGAAGCTAAGTGCCGGTCCCGGGCTTCTTTCGGCACAAACCGCTCTCAGGAGCTCCCCGCGCTCGCCACAATGCTCTGTGTGCGAAGAAGCCGCTTCTTCGCCTGCGGGAGAATCGGCGAGCGGCAGCTTCCCAAAGGCGAAGATGCAAGCTGCAGCACACAGGCACAGTGTGGGCAGCCTTCAGACTTAGAGAAAACAGTACTTTACCACTCTCCTGCCTTTTCCATGGTTATTCTATTGGAAAAGAACAAGTTTTGGACAACTACCTTTCATTCTTGCCAAACTCTTTGCAGACCCCCGTGCAAGCTTTAGAACAAGATTTTGGATGTTTTCTTTCCTGGCAGAGTTTCTCCTTGCAAGATATGGTGGAAAAGCTTTTTGCTGAGTGTAGAGCGGCAAGACACGCAGAAGACGCAGATACGCAGCTCTCCGAAGCTAAGTGCCGGTCCCGGGCTTCTTTCGGCACAAACCGCTCTCAGGAGCTCCCTGCGCTCGCCACAATGCTCTGTGTGCGAAGAAGCCGCTTCTTCGCCTGCGGGAGAATCGGCGAGCGGCAGCTTCCCAAAGGCGAAGATGCAAGCTGCAGCACACAGGCACAGTGTGGGCAGCCTTCAGACTTAGAGAAAACAGTACTTTACCACTCTCCTGCCTTTTCCATGGTTATTCTATTGGAAAAGAACGAGTTTTGGACAACTACCTTTCATTCTTGCCAAACTCTTTGCAGACCTCCGTGCAAGCTTTAGAACAAGATTTTGGATGTTTTCTTTCCTGGCAGAGTTTCTCCTTGCAAGATATGGTGGAAAAGCTTTTTGCTGAGTGTAGAGCGGCAAGACACGCAGAAGACGCAGATACGCAGCTCTCCGAAGCTAAGTGCCGGTCCCGGGCTTCTTTCGGCACAAACCGCTCTCAGGAGCTCCCTGCGCTCGCCACAATGCTCTGTGTGCGAAGAAGCCGCTTCTTCGCCTGCGGGAGAATCGGCGAGCGGCAGCTTCCCAAAGGCGAAGATGCAAGCTGCAGCACACAGGCACAGTGTGGGCAGCCTTCAGACTTAGAGAAAACAGTACTTTACCACTCTCCTGCCTTTTCCATGGTTATTCTATTGGAAAAGAACGAGTTTTGGACAACTACCTTTCATTCTTGCCAAACTCTTTGCAGACCTCCGTGCAAGCTTTAGAACAAGTTTTTGGATGTTTTCTTTCCTGGCAGAGTTTCTCCTTGCAAGATATGGTGGAAAAGCTTTTTGCTGAGTGTAGAGCGGCAAGACACGCAGAAGACGCAGATACGCAGCTCTCCGAAGCTAAGTGCCGGTCCCGGGCTTCTTTCGGCACAAACCACTCTCAGGAGCTCCCTGCGCTCGCCACAATGCTCTGTGTGCGAAGAAGCCGCTTCTTCGCCTGCGGGAGAATCGGCGAGCGGCAGCTTCCCAAAGGCGAAGATGCAAGCTGCAGCACACAGGCACAGTGTGGGCAGCCTTCAGACTTAGAGAAAACAGTACTTTACCACTCTCCTGCCTTTTCCATGGTTATTCTATTGGAAAAGAACGAGTTTTGGACAACTACCTTTCATTCTTGCCAAACTCTTTGCAGACCCCCGTGCAAGCTTTAGAACAAGATTTTGGATGTTTTCTTTCCTGGCAGAGTTTCTCCTTGCAAGATATGGTGGAAAAGCTTTTTGCTGAGTGTAGAGCGGCAAGACACGCAGAAGACGCAGATACGCAGCTCTCCGAAGCTAAGTGCCGGTCCCGGGCTTCTTTCGGCACAAACCGCTCTCAGGAGCTCCCTGCGCTCGCCACAATGCTCTGTGTGCGAAGAAGCCGCTTCTTCGCCTGCGGGAGAATCGGCGAGCGGCAGCTTCCCAAAGGCGAAGATGCAAGCTGCAGCACACAGGCACAGTGTGGGCAGCCTTCAGACTTAGAGAAAACAGTACTTTACCACTCTCCTGCCTTTTCCATGGTTATTCTATTGGAAAAGAACGAGTTTTGGACAACTACCTTTCATTCTTGCCAAACTCTTTGCAGACCCCCGTGCAAGCTTTAGAACAAGATTTTGGATGTTTTCTTTCCTGGCAGAGTTTCTCCTTGCAAGATATGGTGGAAAAGCTTTTTGCTGAGTGTAGAGCGGCAAGACACGCAGAAGACGCAGATACGCAGCTCTCCGAAGCTAAGTGCCGGTCCCGGGCTTCTTTCGGCACAAACCGCTCTCAGGAGCTCCCTGCGCTCGCCACAATGCTCTGTGTGCGAAGAAGCCGCTTCTTCGCCTGCGGGAGAATCGGCGAGCGGCAGCTTCCCAAAGGCGAAGATGCAAGCTGCAGCACACAGGCACAGTGTGGGCAGCATTCAGACTTAGAGAAAACAGTACTTTACCACTCTCCTGCCTTTTCCATGGTTATTCTATTGGAAAAGAACGAGTTTTGGACAACTACCTTTCATTCTTGCCAAACTCTTTGCAGACCCCCGTGCAAGCTTTAGAACAAGATTTTGGATGTTTTCTTTCCTGGCAGAGTTTCTCCTTGCAAGATATGGTGGAAAAGCTTTTTGCTGAGTGTAGAGCGGCAAGACATGCAGAAGACGCAGATACGCAGCTCTCCGAAGCTAAGTGCCGGTCCCGGGCTTCTTTCGGCACAAACCGCTCTCAGGAGCTCCCTGCGCTCGCCACAATGCTCTGTGTGCGAAGAAGCCGCTTCTTCGCCTGCGGGAGAATCGGCGAGCGGCAGCTTCCCAAAGGCGAAGATGCAAGCTGCAGCACACAGGCACAGTGTGGGCAGCCTTCAGACTTAGAGAAAACAGTACTTTACCACTCTCCTGCCTTTTCCATGGTTATTCTATTGGAAAAGAACGAGTTTTGGACAACTACCTTTCATTCTTGCCAAACTCTTTGCAGACCTCCGTGCAAGCTTTAGAACAAGATTTTGGATGTTTTCTTTCCTGGCAGAGTTTCTCCTTGCAAGATATGGTGGAAAAGCTTTTGGCTGAGTGTAGAGCGGCAAGACACGCAGAGGACGCAGATACGCAGCTCTCCGAAGCTAAGTGCCGGTCCCGGGCTTCTTTCGGCACAAACCGCTCTCAGGAGCTCCCTGCGCTCGCCACAATGCTCTGTGTGCGAAGAAGCCGCTTCTTCGCCTCCGGGAGAATCGGCGAGCGGCAGCTTCCCAAAGGCGAAGATGCAAGCTGCAGCACACAGGCACAGTGTGGGCAGCCTTCAGACATAGAGAAAACAGTACTTTACCACTCTCCTGCCTTTTCCATGGTTATTCTATTGGAAAAGAACGAGTTTTGGACAACTACCTTTCATTCTTGCCAAACTCTTTGCAGACCTCCGTGCAAGCTTTAGAACAAGATTTTGGATGTTTTCTTTCCTGGCAGAGTTTCTTCTTGCAAGATATGGTGGAAAAGCTTTTTGCTGAGTGTAGAGCGGCAAGACACGCAGAAGACGCAGATACGCAGCTCTCCGAAGCTAAGTGCCGGTCCCGGGCTTCTTTCGGCACAAACCGCTCTCAGGAGCTCCCCGCGCTCGCCACAATGCTCTGTGTGCGAAGAAGCCGCTTCTTCGCCTCCGGGAGAATCGGCGAGCGGCAGCTTCCCAAAGGCGAAGATGCAAGCTGCAGCACACAGGCACAGTGTGGGCAGCCTTCAGACTTAGAGAAAACAGTACTTTACCACTCTCCTGCCTTTTCCATGGTTATTCTATTGGAAAAGAACGAGTTTTGGACAACTACCTTTCATTCTTGCCAAACTCTTTGCAGACCCCCGTGCAAGCTTTAGAACAAGATTTTGGATGTTTTCTTTCCTGGCAGAGTTTCTCCTTGCAAGATATGGTGGAAAAGCTTTTTGCTGAGTGTAGAGCGGCAAGACACGCAGAAGACGCAGATACGCAGCTCTCCGAAGCTAAGTGCCGGTCCCGGGCTTCTTTCGGCACAAACCACTCTCAGGAGCTCCCTGCGCTCGCCACAATGCTCTGTGTGCGAAGAAGCCGCTTCTTCGCCTGCGGGAGAATCGGCGAGCGGCAGCTTCCCAAAGGCGAAGATGCAAGCTGCAGCACACAGGCACAGTGTGGGCAGCCTTCAGACTTAGAGAAAACAGTACTTTACCACTCTCCTGCCTTTTCCATGGTTATTCTATTGGAAAAGAACGAGTTTTGGACAACTACCTTTCATTCTTGCCAAACTCTTTGCAGACCCCCGTGCAAGCTTTAGAACAAGATTTTGGATGTTTTCTTTCCTGGCAGAGTTTCTCCTTGCAAGATATGGTGGAAAAGCTTTTTGCTGAGTGTAGAGCGGCAAGACACACAGAAGACGCAGATACGCAGCTCTCCGAAGCTAAGTGCCGGTCCCGGGCTTCTTTCGGCACAAACCGCTCTCAGGAGCTCCCTGCGCTCGCCACAATGCTCTGTGTGCGAAGAAGCCGCTTCTTCGCCTCCGGGAGAATCGGCGAGCGGCAGCTTCCCAAAGGCGAAGATGCAAGCTGCAGCACACAGGCACAGTGTGGGCAGCCTTCAGACTTAGAGAAAACAGTACTTTACCACTCTCCTGCCTTTTCCATGGTTATTCTATTGGAAAAGAACGAGTTTTGGACAACTACCTTTCATTCTTGCCAAACTCTTTGCAGACCCCCGTGCAAGCTTTAGAACAAGATTTTGGATGTTTTCTTTCCTGGCAGAGTTTCTCCTTGCAAGATATGGTGGAAAAGCTTTTTGCTGAGTGTAGAGCGGCAAGACACGCAGAAGACGCAGATACGCAGCTCTCCGAAGCTAAGTGCCGGTCCCGGGCTTCTTTCGGCACAAACCGCTCTCAGGAGCTCCCTGCGCTCGCCACAATGCTCTGTGTGCGAAGAAGCCGCTTCTTCGCCTGCGGGAGAATCGGCGAGCGGCAGCTTCCCAAAGGCGAAGATGCAAGCTGCAGCACACAGGCACAGTGTGGGCAGCATTCAGACTTAGAGAAAACAGTACTTTACCACTCTCCTGCCTTTTCCATGGTTATTCTATTGGAAAAGAACGAGTTTTGGACAACTACCTTTCATTCTTGCCAAACTCTTTGCAGACCCCCGTGCAAGCTTTAGAACAAGATTTTGGATGTTTTCTTTCCTGGCAGAGTTTCTCCTTGCAAGATATGGTGGAAAAGCTTTTTGCTGAGTGTAGAGCGGCAAGACACGCAGAAGACGCAGATACGCAGCTCTCCGAAGCTAAGTGCCGGTCCCGGGCTTCTTTCGGCACAAACCGCTCTCAGGAGCTCCCTGCGCTCGCCACAATGCTCTGTGTGCGAAGAAGCCGCTTCTTCGCCTGCGGGAGAATCGGCGTGGGGCAGCTTCCCAAAGGCGAAGATGCAAGCTGCAGCACACAGGCACAGTGTGGGCAGCCTTCAGACTTAGAGAAAACAGTACTTTACCACTCTCCTGCCTTTTCCATGGTTATTCTATTGGAAAAGAACGAGTTTTGGACAACTACCTTTCATTCTTGCCAAACTCTTTGCAGACCTCCGTGCAAGCTTTAGAACAAGATTTTGGATGTTTTCTTTCCTGGCAGAGTTTCTCCTTGCAAGATATGGTGGAAAAGCTTTTGGCTGAGTGTAGAGCGGCAAGACACGCAGAAGACGCAGATACGCAGCTCTCCGAAGCTAAGTGCCGGTCCCGGGCTTCTTTCGGCACAAACCGCTCTCAGGAGCTCCCTGCGCTCGCCACAATGCTCTGTGTGCGAAGAAGCCGCTTCTTCGCCTGCGGGAGAATCGGCGAGCGGCAGCTTCCCAAAGGCGAAGATGCAAGCTGCAGCACACAGGCACAGTGTGGGCAGCCTTCAGACTTAGAGAAAACAGTACTTTACCACTCTCCTGCCTTTTCCATGGTTATTCTATTGGAAAAGAACGAGTTTTGGACAACTACCTTTCATTCTTGCCAAACTCTTTGCAGACCTCCGTGCAAGCTTTAGAACAAGATTTTGGATGTTTTCTTTCCTGGCAGAGTTTCTTCTTGCAAGATATGGTGGAAAAGCTTTTTGCTGAGTGTAGAGCGGCAAGACACGCAGAAGACGCAGATACGCAGCTCTCCGAAGCTAAGTGCCGGTCCCGGGCTTCTTTCGGCACAAACCGCTCTCAGGAGCTCCCCGCGCTCGCCACAATGCTCTGTGTGCGAAGAAGCCGCTTCTTCGCCTGCGGGAGAATCGGCGAGCGGCAGCTTCCCAAAGGCGAAGATGCAAGCTGCAGCACACAGGCACAGTGTGGGCAGCCTTCAGACTTAGAGAAAACAGTACTTTACCACTCTCCTGCCTTTTCCATGGTTATTCTATTGGAAAAGAACGAGTTTTGGACAACTACCTTTCATTCTTGCCAAACTCTTTGCAGACCCCCGTGCAAGCTTTAGAACAAGATTTTGGATGTTTTCTTTCCTGGCAGAGTTTCTCCTTGCAAGATATGGTGGAAAAGCTTTTTGCTGAGTGTAGAGCGGCAAGACACGCAGAAGACGCAGATACGCAGCTCTCCGAAGCTAAGTGCCGGTCCCGGGCTTCTTTCGGCACAAACCGCTCTCAGGAGCTCCCTGCGCTCGCCACAATGCTCTGTGTGCGAAGAAGCCGCTTCTTCGCCTCCGGGAGAATCGGCGAGCGGCAGCTTCCCAAAGGCGAAGATGCAAGCTGCAGCACACAGGCACAGTGTGGGCAGCCTTCAGACTTAGAGAAAACAGTACTTTACCACTCTCCTGCCTTATCCATGGTTATTCTATTGGAAAAGAACGAGTTTTGGACAACTACCTTTCATTCTTGCCAAACTCTTTGCAGACCCCCGTGCAAGCTTTAGAACAAGATTTTGGATGTTTTCTTTCCTGGCAGAGTTTCTCCTTGCAAGATATGGTGGAAAAGCTTTTGGCTGAGTGTAGAGCGGCAAGACACGCAGAAGACGCAGATACGCAGCTCTCCGAAGCTAAGTGCCGGTCCCGGGCTTCTTTCGGCACAAACCGCTCTCAGGAGCTCCCTGCGCTCGCAACAATGCTCTGTGTGCGAAGAAGCCGCTTCTTCGCCTGCGGGAGAATCGGCGAGCGGCAGCTTCCCAAAGGCGAAGATGCAAGCTGCAGCACACAGGCACAGTGTGGGCAGCCTTCAGACTTAGAGAAAACAGTACTTTACCACTCTCCTGCCTTTTCCATGGTTATTCTATTGGAAAAGAACGAGTTTTGGACAACTACCTTTCATTCTTGCCAAACTCTTTGCAGACCCCCGTGCAAGCTTTAGAACAAGATTTTGGATGTTTTCTTTCCTGGCAGAGTTTCTCCTTGCAAGATATGGTGGAAAAGCTTTTTGCTGAGTGTAGAGCGGCAAGACACGCAGAAGACGCAGATACGCAGCTCTCCGAAGCTAAGTGCCGGTCCCGGGCTTCTTTCGGCACAAACCGCTCTCAGGAGCTCCCTGCGCTCGCCACAATGCTCTGTGTGCGAAGAAGCCGCTTCTTCGCCTGCGGGAGAATCGGCGAGCGGCAGCTTCCCAAAGGCGAAGATGCAAGCTGCAGCACACAGGCACAGTGTGGGCAGCCTTCAGACTTAGAGAAAACAGTACTTTACCACTCTCCTGCCTTTTCCATGGTTATTCTATTGGAAAAGAACGAGTTTTGGACAACTACCTTTCATTCTTGCCAAACTCTTTGCAGACCTCCGTGCAAGCTTTAGAACAAGATTTTGGATGTTTTCTTTCCTGGCAGAGTTTCTCCTTGCAAGATATGGTGGAAAAGCTTTTTGCTGAGTGTAGAGCGGCAAGACACGCAGAAGACGCAGATACGCAGCTCTCCGAAGCTAAGTGCTGGTCCCGGGCTTCTTTCGGCACAAACCGCTCTCAGGAGCTCCCTGCGCTCGCCACAATGCTCTGTGTGCGAAGAAGCCGCTTCTTCGCCTCCGGGAGAATCGGCGTGCGGCAGCTTCCCAAAGGCGAAGATGCAAGCTGCAGCACACAGGCACAGTGTGGGCAGCCTTCAGACTTAGAGAAAACAGTACTTTACCACTCTCCTGCCTTTTCCATGGTTATTCTATTGGAAAAGAACGAGTTTTGGACAACTACCTTTCATTCTTGCCAAACTCTTTGCAGACCCCCGTGCAAGCTTTAGAACAAGATTTTGGATGTTTTCTTTCCTGGCAGAGTTTCTCCTTGCAAGATATGGTGGAAAAGCTTTTGGCTGAGTGTAGAGCGGCAAGACACGCAGAAGACGCAGATACGCAGCTCTCCGAAGCTAAGTGCCGGTCCCGGGCTTCTTTCGGCACAAACCGCTCTCAGGAGCTCCCTGCGCTCGCCACAATGCTCTGTGTGCGAAGAAGCCGCTTCTTCGCCTGCGGGAGAATCGGCGAGCGGCAGCTTCCCAAAGGCGAAGATGCAAGCTGCAGCACACAGGCACAGTGTGGGCAGCCTTCAGACTTAGAGAAAACAGTACTTTACCACTCTCCTGCCTTTTCCATGGTTATTCTATTGGAAAAGAACGAGTTTTGGACAACTACCTTTCATTCTTGCCAAACTCTTTGCAGACCCCCGTGCAAGCTTTAGAACAAGATTTTGGATGTTTTCTTTCCTGGCAGAGTTTCTCCTTGCAAGATATGGTGGAAAAGCTTTTTGCTGAGTGTAGAGCGGCAAGACACGCAGAAGACGCAGATACGCAGCTCTCCGAAGCTAAGTGCCGGTCCCGGGCTTCTTTCGGCACAAACCGCTCTCAGGAGCTCCCTGCGCTCGCCACAATGCTCTGTGTGCGAAGAAGCCGCTTCTTCGCCTGCGGGAGAATCGGCGAGCGGCAGCTTCCCAAAGGCGAAGATGCAAGCTGCAGCACACAGGCACAGTGTGGGCAGCCTTCAGACTTAGAGAAAACAGTACTTTACCACTCTCCTGCCTTTTCCATGGTTATTCTATTGGAAAAGAACAAGTTTTGGACAACTACCTTTCATTCTTGCCAAACTCTTTGCAGACCTCCGTGCAAGCTTTAGAACAAGATTTTGGATGTTTTCTTTCCTGGCAGAGTTTCTCCTTGCAAGATATGGTGGAAAAGCTTTTTGCTGAGTGTAGAGCGGCAAGACACGCAGAAGACGCAGATACGCAGCTCTCCGAAGCTAAGTGCCGGTCCCGGGCTTCTTTCGGCACAAACCGCTCTCAGGAGCTCCCTGCGCTCGCCACAATGCTCTGTGTGCGAAGAAGCCGCTTCTTCGCCTGCGGGAGAATCGGCGTGCGGCAGCTTCCCAAAGGCGAAGATGCAAGCTGCAGCACACAGGCACAATGTGGGCAGCCTTCAGACTTAGAGAAAACAGTACTTTACCACTCTCCTGCCTTTTCCATGGTTATTCTATTGGAAAAGAACGAGTTTTGGACAACTACCTTTCATTCTTGCCAAACTCTTTGCAGACCTGCGTGCAAGCTTTAGAACAAGATTTTGGATGTTTTCTTCCCTGGCAGAGTTTCTCCTTGCAAGATATGGTGAAAAAGCTTTTGGCTGAGTGTTGAGCGGCAAGACACGCAGAAGACACAGATACGCAGCTCTCCAAAGCTAAGTGCCGGTCCTGGGCTTCTTTCGGCACAAACCGCTCTCAGGAGCTCCCTGCGCTCGCCACAATGCTCTGTGTGTGAAGAAGCCGCTTCTTCGCCTCCGGGAGAATCGGCGAGCGGCAGCTTCCCAAAGGCGAAGATGCAAGCTGCAGCACACAGGCACAGTGTGGGCAGCCTTCAGACTTAGAGAAAACAGTACTTTACCACTCTCCTGCCTTATCCATGGTTATTCTATTGGAAAAGAACGAGTTTTGGACAACTACCTTTCATTCTTGCCAAACTCTTTGCAGACCCCCGTGCAAGCTTTAGAACAAGATTTTGGATGTTTTCTTTCCTGGCAGAGTTTCTCCTTGCAAGATATGGTGGAAAAGCTTTTTGCTGAGTGTAGAGCGGCAAGACACGCAGAAGACGCAGATACGCAGCTCTCCGAAGCTAAGTGCCGGTCCCGGGCTTCTTTCGGCACAAACCGCTCTCAGGAGCTCCCTGCACTCGCCACAATGCTCTGTGTGCGAAGAAGCCGCTTCTTCGCCTGCGGGAGAATCGGCGAGCGGCAGCTTCCCAAAGGCGAAGATGCAAGCTGCAGCACACAGGCACAGTGTGGGCAGCATTCAGACTTAGAGAAAACAGTACTTTACCACTCTCCTGCCTTTTCCATGGTTATTCTATTGGAAAAGAACGAGTTTTGGACAACTACCTTTCATTCTTGCCAAACTCTTTGCAGACCCCCGTGCAAGCTTTAGAACAAGATTTTGGATGTTTTCTTTCCTGGCAGAGTTTCTCCTTGCAAGATATGGTGGAAAAGCTTTTTGCTGAGTGTAGAGCGGCAAGACACGCAGAAGACGCAGATACGCAGCTCTCCGAAGCTAAGTGCCGGTCCCGGGCTTCTTTCGGCACAAACCGCTCTCAGGAGCTCCCTGCGCTCGCCACAATGCTCTGTGTGCGAAGAAGCCGCTTCTTCGCCTGCGGGAGAATCGGCGAGCGGCAGCTTCCCAAAGGCGAAGATGCAAGCTGCAGCACACAGGCACAGTGTGGGCAGCCTTCAGACTTAGAGAAAACAGTACTTTACCACTCTCCTGCCTTTTCCATGGTTATTCTATTGGAAAAGAACGAGTTTTGGACAACTACCTTTCATTCTTGCCAAACTCTTTGCAGACCCCCGTGCAAGCTTTAGAACAAGATTTTGGATGTTTTCTTTCCTGGCAGAGTTTCTCCTTGCAAGATATGGTGGAAAAGCTTTTTGCTGAGTGTAGAGCGGCAAGACACGCAGAAGACGCAGATACGCAGCTCTCCGAAGCTAAGTGCCGGTCCCGGGCTTCTTTCGGCACAAACCGCTCTCAGGAGCTCCCTGCGCTCGCCACAATGCTCTGTGTGCGAAGAAGCCGCTTCTTCGCCTCCGGGAGAATCGGCGAGCGGCAGCTTCCCAAAGGCGAAGATGCAAGCTGCAGCACACAGGCACAGTGTGGGCAGCCTTCAGACTTAGAGAAAACAGTACTTTACCACTCTCCTGCCTTATCCATGGTTATTCTATTGGAAAAGAACGAGTTTTGGACAACTACCTTTCATTCTTGCCAAACTCTTTGCAGACCCCCGTGCAAGCTTTAGAACAAGATTTTGGATGTTTTCTTTCCTGGCAGAGTTTCTCTTTGCAAGATATGGTGGAAAAGATTTTTGCTGAGTGTAGAGCGGCAAGACACGAAGAAGACGCAGATACGCAGCTCTCCGAAGCTAAGTGCCGGTCCCGGGCTTCTTTCGGCCGAAGCCGCTCTTAGGTGCAAACCGCGACCGGCCCAATGCTCTGTGTGCGAAGAAGCCGCTTCTTCGCCTGCGGGAGAATCGGCGAGCAGCAGCTTCCCAAAGGCGAAGATGCAAGCCGCACCATGCTGGCACAGTGTGGGCTGCATTCAGACTTAGAGAAAACAGTACTTTACCTCTCTCCTGCCTTTTCCATTGTTATTATATTGGAAAAGAACGAGTTTTGGACAACTACCTTTCATTCTTGCCAAACTCTTTGCAGACCTCCGTGCAAGCTTTAGAACAAGATTTTGGATGTTTTCTTTCCTGGCAGAGTTTCTCTTTGCAAGATATGGTGGAAAAGCTTTTTGCTGAGTGTTGAGCGGCAAGACACGCAGAAGACGCAGATACACAGCTCTCCGAAGCTAAGTGCCGGTCCACGGCTTCTTTCGGCAGAAGCCGCTCTTAGGTGCTCACCGCGACCGGCCCAATGCTCTGTGTGCGAAGAAGCCGCTTCTTCGCCTGCGGGAGAATCGGCGAGCGGCAGCTTCCCAAAGGCGAAGATGCAAGCTGCAGCACACAGGCACAATGTGGGCAGCCTTCAGACTTAGAGAAAACAGTACTTTACCACTCTCCTGCCTTATCCATGGTTATTCTATTGGAAAAGAACGAGTTTTGGACAACTACCTTTCATTCTTGCCAAACTCTTTGCAGACCTGCGTGCAAGCTTTAGAACAAGATTTTGGATGTTTTCTTCCCTGGCAGAGTTTCTCCTTGCAAGATATGGTGAAAAAGCTTTTTGCTGAGTGTTGAGCGGCAAGACACGCAGAAGACGCAGATACGCAGCTCTCCGAAGCTAAGTGCCAGTCCCGGGCTTCTTTCGGCACAAACCGCTCTCAGGAGCTCCCTGCGCTCGCCACAATGCTCTGTGTGTGAAGAAGCCGCTTCTTCGCCTCCGGGAGAATCGGCGAGCGGCAGCTTCCCAAAGGCGAAGATGCAAGCTGCAGCACGCAGGCACAGTGTGGGCAGCCTTCAGACTTAGAGAAAACAGTACTTTACCACTCTCCTGCCTTATCCATGGTTATTCTATTGGAAAAGAACGAGTTTTGGACAACTACCTTTCATTCTTGCCAAACTCTTTGCAGACCCTCGTGCAAGCTTTAGAACAAGATTTTGGATGTTTTCTTTCCTGGCAGAGTTTCTTCTTGCAAGATATGGTGGAAAACCTTTTTGCTGAGTGTAGAGCGGCAAGACACGCAGAAGACGCAGATACGCAGCTCTCCGAAGCTAAGTGCCGGTCCCGGGCTTCTTTCGGCACAAACCGCTCTCAGGAGCTCCCTGCGCTCGCCACAATGCTCTGTGTGCGAAGAAGCCGCTTCTTCGCCTGCGGGAGAATCGGCGAGCGGCAGCTTCCCAAAGGCGAAGATGCAAGCTGCAGCACACAGGCACAGTGTGGGCAGCCTTCAGACTTAGAGAAAACAGTACTTTAGCACTCTCCTGCCTTTTCCATGGTTATTCTATTGGAAAAGAACGAGTTTTGGACAACTACCTTTCATTCTTGCCAAACTCTTTGCAGACCTCCGTGCAAGCTTTAGAACAAGATTTTGGATGTTTTCTTTCCTGGCAGAGTTTCTCCTTGCAAGATATGGTGGAAAAGCTTTTTGCTGAGTGTAGAGCGGCAAGACACGCAGAAGACGCAGATACGCAGCTCTCCGAAGCTAAGTGCCGGTCCCGGGCTTCTTTCGGCACAAACCGCTCTCAGGAGCTCCCTGCGCTCGCCACAATGCTCTGTGTGCGAAGAAGCCGCTTCTTCGCCTCCGGGAGAATCGGCGAGCGGCAGCTTCCCAAAGGCGAAGATGCAAGCTGCAGCACGCAGGCACAGTGTGGGCAGCCTTCAGACTTAGAGAAAACAGTACTTTACCACTCTCCTGCCTTATCCATGGTTATTCTATTGGAAAAGAACGAGTTTTGGACAACTACCTTTCATTCTTGCCAAACTCTTTGCAGACCCCCGTGCAAGCTTTAGAACAAGATTTTGGATGTTTTCTTTCCTGGCAGAGTTTCTCCTTGCAAGATATGGTGGAAAAGCTTTTGGCTGAGTGTAGAGCGGCAAGACACGCAGAAGACGCAGATACGCAGCTCTCCGAAGCTAAGTGCCGGACCCGGGCTTCTTTCGGCACAAACCGCTCTCAGGAGCTCCCTGCGCTCGCCACAATGCTCTGTGTGCGAAGAAGCCGCTTCTTCGCCTCCGGGAGAATCGGCGAGCGGCAGCTTCCCAAAGGCGAAGATGCAAGCTGCAGCACACAGGCACAGTGTGGGCAGCCTTCAGACTTAGAGAAAACAGTACTTTACCACTCTCCTGCCTTTTCCATGGTTATTCTATTGGAAAAGAACGAGTTTTGGACAACTACCTTTCATTCTTGCCAAACTCTTTGCAGACCCCCGTGCAAGCTTTAGAACAAGATTTTGGATGTTTTCTTTCCTGGCAGAGTTTCTCCTTGCAAGATATGGTGGAAAAGCTTTTGGCTGAGTGTAGAGCGGCAAGACACGCAGAAGACGCAGATACGCAGCTCTCCGAAGCTAAGTGCCGGTCCCGGGCTTCTTTCGGCACAAACCGCTCTCAGGAGCTCCCTGCGCTCGCCACAATGCTCTGTGTGCGAAGAAGCCGCTTCTTCGCCTCCGGGAGAATCGGTGAGCGGCAGCTTCCCAAAGGCGAAGATGCAAGCCGCACCATGCAGGCACAGTGTGGGCAGCCTTCAGACTTAGAGAAAACAGTACTTTACCACTCTCCTGCCTTTTCCATTGTTATTCTATTGGAAAAGAACGAGTTTTGGACAACAACCTTTCATTCTTGAAAAAGTCTTTGCAGACCTCTGTGCAAGCTTTAGAACAAGATTTTGGATGTTTTCGTTCCTGGCAGAGTTTCTCTTTGCAAGATATGGTGGAAAAGCTTTTTGCTGAGTGTAGAGCGGCAAGACACGCAGAAGACGCAGATACGCAGCTCTCCGAAGCTAAGTGCCGGTCCCGGGCTTCTTTCGGCCGAAGCCGCTCTTAGGTGCAAACCGCGACCGGCCCAATGCTCTGTGTGCGAAGAAGCCGCTTCTTCGCCTGCGGGAGAATCGGCGAGCAGCAGCTTCCCAAAGGCGGAGATGCAAGCCGCACCATGCTGGCACAGTGTGGGCTGCATTCAGACTTAGAGAAAACAGTACTTTACCTCTCTCCTGCCTTTTCCATTGTTATTATATTGGAAAAGAACGAGTTTTGGACAACTACCTTTCATTCTTGCCAAACTCTTTGCAGACCTCCGTGCAAGCTTTAGAACAAGATTTTGGATGTTTTCTTTCCTGGCAGAGTTTCTCTTTGCAAGATATGGTGGAAAAGCTTTTTGCTGAGTGTTGAGCGGCAAGACACGCAGAAGACGCAGATACGCAGCTCTCCGAAGCTAAGTGCCGGTCCACGGCTTCTTTCGGCAGAAGCCGCTCTTAGGTGCTCACCGCGACCGGCCGAATGCTCTGTGTGCGAAGAAGCCGCTTCTTCGCCTGCGGGAGAATCGGCGAGCGGCAGCTTCCCAAAGGCGAAGATGCAAGCTGCAGCACACAGGCACAATGTGGGCAGACTTCAGACTTAGAGAAAACAGTACTTTACCACTCTCCTGCCTTATCCATGGTTATTATATTGGAAAAGAACGAGTTTTGGACAACTACCTTTCATTCTTGCCAAACTCTTTGCAGACCTGCGTGCAAGCTTTAGAACAAGATTTTGGATGTTTTCTTCCCTGGCAGAGTTTCTCCTTGCAAGATATGGTGAAAAAGCTTTTTGCTGAGTGTTGAGCGGCAAGACACGCAGAAGACGCAGATACGCAGCTCTCCGAAGCTAAGTGCCAGTCCCGGGCTTCTTTCGGCACAAACCGCTCTCAGGAGCTCCCTGCGCTCGCCACAATGCTCTGTGTGTGAAGAAGCCGCTTCTTCGCCTCCGGGAGAATCGGCGAGCGGCAGCTTCCCAAAGGCGAAGATGCAAGCTGCAGCACACAGGCACAGTGTGGGCAGCCTTCAGACTTAGAGAAAACAGTACTTTACCACTCTCCTGCCTTTTCCATGGTTATTCTATTGGAAAAGAACGAGTTTTGGACAACTACCTTTCATTCTTGCCAAACTCTTTGCAGACCCTCGTGCAAGCTTTAGAACAAGATTTTGGATGTTTTCTTTCCTGGCAGAGTTTCTTCTTGCAAGATATGGTGGAAAAGCTTTTTGCTGAGTGTAGAGCGGCAAGACACGCAGAAGACGCAGATACGCAGCTCTCCGAAGCTAAGTGCCGGTCCCGGGCTTCTTTCGGCACAAACCGCTCTCAGGAGCTCCCCGCGCTCGCCACAATGCTCTGTGTGCGAAGAAGCCGCTTCTTCGCCTCCGGGAGAATCGGCGAGCGGCAGCTTCCCAAAGGCGAAGATGCAAGCTGCAGCACACAGGCACAGTGTGGGCAGCATTCAGACTTAGAGAAAACAGTACTTTACCACTCTCCTGCCTTATCCATGGTTATTCTATTGGAAAAGAACGAGTTTTGGACAACTACCTTTCATTCTTGCCAAACTCTTTGCAGACCCCCGTGCAAGCTTTAGAACAAGATTTTGGATGTTTTCTTTCCTGGCAGAGTTTCTCCTTGCAAGATATGGTGGAAAAGCTTTTTGCTGAGTGTAGAGCGGCAAGACACGCAGAAGACGCAGATACGCAGCTCTCCGAAGCTAAGTGCCGGTCCCGGGCTTCTTTCGGCACAAACCGCTCTCAGGAGCTCCCTGCGCTCGCCACAATGCTCTGTGTGCGAAGAAGCCGCTTCTTCGCCTGCGGGAGAATCGGCGAGCGGCAGCTTCCCAAAGGCGAAGATGCAAGCTGCAGCACACAGGCACAGTGTGGGCAGCCTTCAGACTTAGAGAAAACAGTACTTTACCACTCTCCTGCCTTTTCCATGGTTATTCTATTGGAAAAGAACGAGTTTTGGACAACTACCTTTCATTCTTGCCAAACTCTTTGCAGACCCCCGTGCAAGCTTTAGAACAAGATTTTGGATGTTTTCTTTCCTGGCAGAGTTTCTCCTTGCAAGATATGGTGGAAAAGCTTTTTGCTGAGTGTAGAGCGGCAAGACACGCAGAAGACGCAGATACGCAGCTCTCCGAAGCTAAGTGCCGGTCCCGGGCTTCTTTCGGCACAAACCGCTCTCAGGAGCTCCCTGCGCTCGCCACAATGCTCTGTGTGCGAAGAAGCCGCTTCTTCGCCTGCGGGAGAATCGGCGAGCGGCAGCTTCCCAAAGGCGAAGATGCAAGCTGCAGCACACAGGCACAGTGTGGGCAGCCTTCAGACTTAGAGAAAACAGTACTTTACCACTCTCCTGCCTTTTCCATGGTTATTCTATTGGAAAAGAACGAGTTTTGGACAACTACCTTTCATTCTTGCCAAACTCTTTGCAGACCTCCGTGCAAGCTTTAGAACAAGATTTTGGATGTTTTCTTTCCTGGCAGAGTTTCTCCTTGCAAGATATGGTGGAAAAGCTTTTTGCTGAGTGTAGAGCGGCAAGACACGCAGAAGACGCAGATACGCAGCTCTCCGAAGCTAAGTGCCGGTCCCGGGCTTCTTTCGGCACAAACCGCTCTCAGGAGCTCCCTGCGCTCGCCACAATGCTCTGTGTGCGAAGAAGCCGCTTCTTCGCCTGCGGGAGAATCGGCGTGCGGCAGCTTCCCAAAGGCGAAGATGCAAGCTGCAGCACACAGGCACAATGTGGGCAGCCTTCAGACTTAGAGAAAACAGTACTTTACCACTCTCCTGCCTTTTCCATGGTTATTCTATTGGAAAAGAACGAGTTTTGGACAACTACCTTTCATTCTTGCCAAACTCTTTGCAGACCTGCGTGCAAGCTTTAGAACAAGATTTTGGATGTTTTCTTCCCTGGCAGAGTTTCTCCTTGCAAGATATGGTGAAAAAGCTTTTGGCTGAGTGTTGAGCGGCAAGACACGCAGAAGACACAGATACGCAGCTCTCCGAAGCTAAGTGCCGGTCCTGGGCTTCTTTCAGCACAAACCGCTCTCAGGAGCTCCCTGCGCTCGCCACAATGCTCTGTGTGTGAAGAAGCCGCTTCTTCGCCTCCGGGAGAATCGGCGAGCGGCAGCTTCCCAAAGGCGAAGATGCAAGCTGCAGCACACAGGCACAGTGTGGGCAGCCTTCAGACTTAGAGAAAACAGTACTTTACCACTCTCCTGCCTTATCCATGTTTATTCTATTGGAAAAGAACGAGTTTTGGACAACTACCTTTCATTCTTGCCAAACTCTTTGCAGACCCCCGTGCAAGCTTTAGAACAAGATTTTGGATGTTTTCTTTCCTGGCAGAGTTTCTCCTTGCAAGATATGGTGGAAAAGCTTTTGGCTGAGTGTAGAGCGGCAAGACACGCAGAAGACGCAGATACGCAGCTCTCCGAAGCTAAGTGCCGGTCCCGGGCTTCTTTCGGCACAAACCGCTCTCAGGAGCTCCCTGCGCTCGCCACAATGCTCTGTGTGCGAAGAAGCCGCTTCTTCGCCTCCGGGAGAATCGGCGAGCGGCAGCTTCCCAAAGGCGAAGATGCAAGCTGCAGCACACAGGCACAGTGTGGGCAGCATTCAGACTTAGAGAAAACAGTACTTTACCACTCTCCTGCCTTTTCCATGGTTATTCTATTGGAAAAGAACGAGTTTTGGACAACTACCTTTCATTCTTGCCAAACTCTTTGCAGACCCCCGTGCAAGCTTTAGAACAAGATTTTGGATGTTTTCTTTCCTGGCAGAGTTTCTCCTTGCAAGATATGGTGGAAAAGCTTTTTGCTGAGTGTAGAGCGGCAAGACACGCAGAAGACGCAGATACGCAGCTCTCCGAAGCTAAGTGCCGGTCCCGGGCTTCTTTCGGCACAAACCGCTCTCAGGAGCTCCCTGCGCTCGCCACAATGCTCTGTGTGTGAAGAAGCCGCTTCTTCGCCTCCGGGAGAATCGGCGAGCGGCAGCTTCCCAAAGGCGAAGATGCAAGCTGCAGCACACAGGCACAGTGTGGGCAGCCTTCAGACTTAGAGAAAACAGTACTTTACCACTCTCCTGCCTTTTCCATGGTTATTCTATTGGAAAAGAACGAGTTTTGGACAACTACCTTTCATTCTTGCCAAACTCTTTGCAGACCTGCGTGCAAGCTTTAGAACAAGATTTTGGATGTTTTCTTTCCTGGCAGAGTTTCTCCTTGCAAGATATGGTGGAAAAGCTTTTTGCTGAGTGTAGAGCGGCAAGACACGCAGAAGACGCAGATACGCAGCTCTCCGAAGCTAAGTGCCGGTCCCGGGCTTCTTTCGGCACAAACCGCTCTCAGGAGCTCCCTGCGCTCGCCACAATGCTCTGTGTGCGAAGAAGCCGCTTCTTCGCCTCCGGGAGAATCGGCGAGCGGCAGCTTCCCAAAGGCGAAGATGCAAGCTGCAGCACGCAGGCACAGTGTGGGCAGCCTTCAGACTTAGAGAAAACAGTACTTTACCACTCTCCTGCCTTATCCATGGCTATTCTATTGGAAAAGAACGAGTTTTGGACAACTACCTTTCATTCTTGCCAAACTCTTTGCAGACCCCCGTGCAAGCTTTAGAACAAGATTTTGGATGTTTTCTTTCCTGGCAGAGTTTCTCCTTGCAAGATATGGTGGAAAAGCTTTTGGCTGAGTGTAGAGCGGCAAGACACGCAGAAGACGCAGATACGCAGCTCTCCGAAGCTAAGTGCCGGTCCCGGGCTTCTTTCGGCACAAACCGCTCTCAGGAGCTCCCTGCGCTCGCCACAATGCTCTGTGTGCGAAGAAGCCGCTTCTTCGCCTCCGGGAGAATCGGCGAGCGGCAGCTTCCCAAAGGCGAAGATGCAAGCTGCAGCACACAGGCACAGTGTGGGCAGCATTCAGACTTAGAGAAAACAGTACTTTACCACTCTCCTGCCTTTTCCATGGTTATTCTATTGGAAAAGAACGAGTTTTGGACAACTACCTTTCATTCTTGCCAAACTCTTTGCAGACCCCCGTGCAAGCTTTAGAACAAGATTTTGGATGTTTTCTTTCCTGGCAGAGTTTCTCCTTGCAAGATATGGTGGAAAAGCTTTTTGCTGAGTGTAGAGCGGCAAGACACGCAGAAGACGCAGATACGCAGCTCTCCGAAGCTAAGTGCCGGTCCCGGGCTTCTTTCGGCACAAACCGCTCTCAGGAGCTCCCTGTGCTCGCCACAATGCTCTGTGTGCGAAGAAGCCGCTTCTTCGCCTGCGGGAGAATCGGCGAGCGGCAGCTTCCCAAAGGCGAAGATGCAAGCTGCAGCACACAGGCACAGTGTGGGCAGCCTTCAGACTTAGAGAAAACAGTACTTTAGCACTCTCCTGCCTTTTCCATGGTTATTGTATTGGAAAAGAACGAGTTTTGGACAACTACCTTTCATTCTTGCCAAACTCTTTGCAGACCTCCGTGCAAGCTTTAGAACAAGATTTTGGATGTTTTCTTTCCTGGCAGAGTTTCTCCTTGCAAGATATGGTGGAAAAGCTTTTTGCTGAGTGTAGAGCGGCAAGACACGCAGAAGACGCAGATACGCAGCTCTCCGAAGCTAAGTGCCGGTCCCGGGCTTCTTTCGGCACAAACCGCTCTCAGGAGCTCCCTGCGCTCGCCACAATGCTCTGTGTGCGAAGAAGCCGCTTCTTCGCCTCCGGGAGAATCGGCGAGCGGCAGCTTCCCAAAGGCGAAGATGCAAGCTGCAGCACGCAGGCACAGTGTGGGCAGCCTTCAGACTTAGAGAAAACAGTACTTTACCACTCTCCTGCCTTATCCATGGTTATTCTATTGGAAAAGAACGAGTTTTGGACAACTACCTTTCATTCTTGCCAAACTCTTTGCAGACCCCCGTGCAAGCTTTAGAACAAGATTTTGGATGTTTTCTTTCCTGGCAGAGTTTCTCCTTGCAAGATATGGTGGAAAAGCTTTTGGCTGAGTGTAGAGCGGCAAGACACGCAGAAGACGCAGATACGCAGCTCTCCGAAGCTAAGTGCCGGTCCCGGGCTTCTTTCGGCACAAACCGCTCTCAGGAGCTCCCTGCGCTCGCCACAATGCTCTGTGTGCGAAGAAGCCGCTTCTTCGCCTCCGGGAGAATCGGCGAGCGGCAGCTTCCCAAAGGCGAAGATGCAAGCTGCAGCACACAGGCACAGTGTGGGCAGCCTTCAGACTTAGAGAAAACAGTACTTTACCACTCTCCTGCCTTTTCCATGGTTATTCTATTGGAAAAGAACGAGTTTTGGACAACTACCTTTCATTCTTGCCAAACTCTTTGCAGACCCCCGTGCAAGCTTTAGAACAAGATTTTGGATGTTTTCTTTCCTGGCAGAGTTTCTCCTTGCAAGATATGGTGGAAAAGCTTTTGGCTGAGTGTAGAGCGGCAAGACACGCAGAAGACGCAGATACGCAGCTCTCCGAAGCTAAGTGCCGGTCCCGGGCTTCTTTCGGCACAAACCGCTCTCAGGAGCTCCCTGCGCTCGCCACAATGCTCTGTGTGCGAAGAAGCCGCTTCTTCGCCTCCGGGAGAATCGGTGAGCGGCAGCTTCCCAAAGGCGAAGATGCAAGCCGCACCATGCAGGCACAGTGTGGGCAGCCTTCAGACTTAGAGAAAACAGTACTTTACCACTCTCCTGCCTTTTCCATTGTTATTCTATTGGAAAAGAACGAGTTTTGGACAACAACCTTTCATTCTTGAAAAAGTCTTTGCAGACCTCTGTGCAAGCTTTAGAACAAGATTTTGGATGTTTTCTTTCCTGGCAGAGTTTCTCTTTGCAAGATATGGTGGAAAAGCTTTTTGCTGAGTGTAGAGCGGCAAGACACGCAGAAGACGCAGATACGCAGCTCTCCGAAGCTAAGTGCCGGTCCCGGGCTTCTTTCGGCCGAAGCCGCTCTTAGGTGCAAACCGCGACCGGCCCAATGCTCTGTGTGCGAAGAAGCCGCTTCTTCGCCTGCGGGAGAATCGGCGAGCAGCAGCTTCCCAAAGGCGGAGATGCAAGCCGCACCATGCTGGCACAGTGTGGGCTGCATTCAGACTTAGAGAAAACAGTACTTTACCTCTCTCCTGCCTTTTCCATTGTTATTATATTGGAAAAGAACGAGTTTTGGACAACTACCTTTCATTCTTGCCAAACTCTTTGCAGACCTCCGTGCAAGCTTTAGAACAAGATTTTGGATGTTTTCTTTCCTGGCAGAGTTTCTCTTTGCAAGATATGGTGGAAAAGCTTTTTGCTGAGTGTTGAGCGGCAAGACACGCAGAAGACGCAGATACGCAGCTCTCCGAAGCTAAGTGCCGGTCCACGGCTTCTTTCGGCAGAAGCCGCTCTTAGGTGCTCACCGCGACCGGCCCAATGCTCTGTGTGCGAAGAAGCCGCTTCTTCGCCTGCGGGAGAATCGGCGAGCGGCAGCTTCCCAAAGGCGAAGATGCAAGCTGCAGCACACAGGCACAATGTGGGCAGCCTTCAGACTTAGAGAAAACAGTACTTTACCACTCTCCTGCCTTATCCATGGTTATTATATTGGAAAAGAACGAGTTTTGGACAACTACCTTTCATTCTTGCCAAACTCTTTGCAGACCTGCGTGCAAGCTTTAGAACAAGATTTTGGATGTTTTCTTTCCTGGCAGAGTTTCTCCTTGCAAGATATGGTGAAAAAGCTTTTTGCTGAGTGTTGAGCGGCAAGACACGCAGAAGACGCAGATACGCAGCTCTCCGAAGCTAAGTGCCAGTCCCGGGCTTCTTTCGGCACAAACCGCTCTCAGGAGCTCCCTGCGCTCGCCACAATGCTCTGTGTGTGAAGAAGCCGCTTCTTCGCCTCCGGGAGAATCGGCGAGCGGCAGCTTCCCAAAGGCGAAGATGCAAGCTGCAGCACACAGGCACAGTGTGGGCAGCCTTCAGACTTAGAGAAAACAGTACTTTACCACTCTCCTGCCTTATCCATGGTTATTCTATTGGAAAAGAACGAGTTTTGGACAACTACCTTTCATTCTTGCCAAACTCTTTGCAGACCCTCGTGCAAGCTTTAGAACAAGATTTTGGATGTTTTCTTTCCTGGCAGAGTTTCTTCTTGCAAGATATGGTGGAAAACCTTTTTGCTGAGTGTAGAGCGGCAAGACACGCAGAAGACGCAGATACGCAGCTCTCCGAAGCTAAGTGCCGGTCCCGGGCTTCTTTCGGCACAAACCGCTCTCAGGAGCTCCCCGCGCTCGCCACAATGCTCTGTGTGCGAAGAAGCCGCTTCTTCGCCTGCGGGAGAATCGGCGAGCGGCAGCTTCCCAAAGGCGAAGATGCAAGCTGCAGCACACAGGCACAGTGTGGGCAGCATTCAGACTTAGAGAAAACAGTACTTTACCACTCTCCTGCCTTTTCCATGGTTATTCTATTGGAAAAGAACGAGTTTTGGACAACTACCTTTCATTCTTGCCAAACTCTTTGCAGACCCCCGTGCAAGCTTTAGAACAAGATTTTGGATGTTTTCTTTCCTGGCAGAGTTTCTCCTTGCAAGATATGGTGGAAAAGCTTTTTGCTGAGTGTAGAGCGGCAAGACACGCAGAAGACGCAGATACGCAGCTCTCCGAAGCTAAGTGCCGGTCCCGGGCTTCTTTCGGCACAAACCGCTCTCAGGAGCTCCCTGCGCTCGCCACAATGCTCTGTGTGCGAAGAAGCCGCTTCTTCGCCTGCGGGAGAATCGGCGAGCGGCAGCTTCCCAAAGGCGAAGATGCAAGCTGCAGCACACAGGCACAGTGTGGGCAGCCTTCAGACTTAGAGAAAACAGTACTTTACCACTCTCCTGCCTTTTCCATGGTTATTCTATTGGAAAAGAACGAGTTTTGGACAACTACCTTTCATTCTTGCCAAACTCTTTGCAGACCCCCGTGCAAGCTTTAGAACAAGATTTTGGATGTTTTCTTTCCTGGCAGAGTTTCTCCTTGCAAGATATGGTGGAAAAGCTTTTTGCTGAGTGTAGAGCGGCAAGACACGCAGAAGACGCAGATACGCAGCTCTCCGAAGCTAAGTGCCGGTCCCGGGCTTCTTTCGGCACAAACCGCTCTCAGGAGCTCCCTGCGCTCGCCACAATGCTCTGTGTGCGAAGAAGCCGCTTCTTCGCCTGCGGGAGAATCGGCGAGCGGCAGCTTCCCAAAGGCGAAGATGCAAGCTGCAGCACACAGGCACAGTGTGGGCAGCCTTCAGACTTAGAGAAAACAGTACTTTACCACTCTCCTGCCTTTTCCATGGTTATTCTATTGGAAAAGAACGAGTTTTGGACAACTACCTTTCATTCTTGCCAAACTCTTTGCAGACCTCCGTGCAAGCTTTAGAACAAGATTTTGGATGTTTTCTTTCCTGGCAGAGTTTCTCCTTGCAAGATATGGTGGAAAAGCTTTTTGCTGAGTGTAGAGCGGCAAGACACGCAGAAGACGCAGATACGCAGCTCTCCGAAGCTAAGTGCCGGTCCCGGGCTTCTTTCGGCACAAACCGCTCTCAGGAGCTCCCTGCGCTCGCCACAATGCTCTGTGTGCGAAGAAGCCGCTTCTTCGCCTGCGGGAGAATCGGCGTGCGGCAGCTTCCCAAAGGCGAAGATGCAAGCTGCAGCACACAGGCACAATGTGGGCAGCCTTCAGACTTAGAGAAAACAGTACTTTACCACTCTCCTGCCTTTTCCATGGTTATTCTATTGGAAAAGAACGAGTTTTGGACAACTACCTTTCATTCTTGCCAAACTCTTTGCAGACCTGCGTGCAAGCTTTAGAACAAGATTTTGGATGTTTTCTTCCCTGGCAGAGTTTCTCCTTGCAAGATATGGTGAAAAAGCTTTTGGCTGAGTGTTGAGCGGCAAGACACGCAGAAGACACAGATACGCAGCTCTCCGAAGCTAAGTGCCGGTCCTGGTCTTCTTTCAGCACAAACCGCTCTCAGGAGCTCCCTGCGCTCGCCACAATGCTCTGTGTGTGAAGAAGCCGCTTCTTCGCCTCCGTGAGAATCGGCGAGCGGCAGCTTCCCAAAGGCGAAGATGCAAGCTGCAGCACACAGGCACAGTGTGGGCAGCCTTCAGACTTAGAGAAAACAGTACTTTACCACTCTCCTGCCTTATCCATGTTTATTCTATTGGAAAAGAACGAGTTTTGGACAACTACCTTTCATTCTTGCCAAACTCTTTGCAGACCCCCGTGCAAGCTTTAGAACAAGATTTTGGATGTTTTCTTTCCTGGCAGAGTTTCTCCTTGCAAGATATGGTGGAAAAGCTTTTGGCTGAGTGTAGAGCGGCAAGACACGCAGAAGACGCAGATACGCAGCTCTCCGAAGCTAAGTGCCGGTCCCGGGCTTCTTTCGGCACAAACCGCTCTCAGGAGCTCCCTGCGCTCGCCACAATGCTCTGTGTGCGAAGAAGCCGCTTCTTCGCCTCCGGGAGAATCGGCGAGCGGCAGCTTCCCAAAGGCGAAGATGCAAGCTGCAGCACACAGGCACAGTGTGGGCAGCATTCAGACTTAGAGAAAACAGTACTTTACCACTCTCCTGCCTTTTCCATGGTTATTCTATTGGAAAAGAACGAGTTTTGGACAACTACCTTTCATTCTTGCCAAACTCTTTGCAGACCCCCGTGCAAGCTTTAGAACAAGATTTTGGATGTTTTCTTTCCTGGCAGAGTTTCTCCTTGCAAGATATGGTGGAAAAGCTTTTTGCTGAGTGTAGAGCGGCAAGACACGCAGAAGACGCAGATACGCAGCTCTCCGAAGCTAAGTGCCGGTCCCGGGCTTCTTTCGGCACAAACCGCTCTCAGGAGCTCCCTGCGCTCGCCACAATGCTCTGTGTGTGAAGAAGCCGCTTCTTCGCCTCCGGGAGAATCGGCGAGCGGCAGCTTCCCAAAGGCGAAGATGCAAGCTGCAGCACACAGGCCCAGTGTGGGCAGCCTTCAGACTTAGAGAAAACAGTACTTTACCACTCTCCTGCCTTTTCCATGGTTATTCTATTGGAAAAGAACGAGTTTTGGACAACTACCTTTCATTCTTGCCAAACTCTTTGCAGACCTGCGTGCAAGCTTTAGAACAAGATTTTGGATGTTTTCTTTCCTGGCAGAGTTTCTCCTTGCAAGATATGGTGGAAAAGCTTTTTGCTGAGTGTAGAGCGGCAAGACACGCAGAAGACGCAGATACGCAGCTCTCCGAAGCTAAGTGCCGGTCCCGGGCTTCTTTCGGCACAAACCGCTCTCAGGAGCTCCCTGCGCTCGCCACAATGCTCTGTGTGCGAAGAAGCCGCTTCTTCGCCTGCGGGAGAATCGGCGAGCGGCAGCTTCCCAAAGGCGAAGATGCAAGCTGCAGCACACAGGCACAGTGTGGGCAGCCTTCAGACTTAGAGAAAACAGTACTTTACCACTCTCCTGCCTTTTCCATGGTTATTCTATTGGAAAAGAACGAGTTTTGGACAACTACCTTTCATTCTTGCCAAACTCTTTGCAGACCCCCGTGCAAGCTTTAGAACAAGATTTTGGATGTTTTCTTTCCTGGCAGAGTTTCTCCTTGCAAGATATGGTGGAAAAGCTTTTTGCTGAGTGTAGAGCGGCAAGACACGCAGAAGACGCAGATACGCAGCTCTCCGAAGCTAAGTGCCGGTCCCGGGCTTCTTTCGGCACAAACCGCTCTCAGGAGCTCCCTGCGCTCGCCACAATGCTCTGTGTGCGAAGAAGCCGCTTCTTCGCCTCCGGGAGAATCGGCGAGCGGCAGCTTCCCAAAGGCGAAGATGCAAGCTGCAGCACACAGGCACAGTGTGGGCAGCCTTCAGACTTAGAGAAAACAGTACTTTACCACTCTCCTGCCTTTTCCATGGTTATTCTATTGGAAAAGAACGAGTTTTGGACAACTACCTTTCATTCTTGCCAAACTCTTTGCAGACCCCCGTGCAAGCTTTAGAACAAGATTTTGGATGTTTTCTTCCCTGGCAGAGTTTCTCCTTGCAAGATATGGTGAAAAAGCTTTTGGCTGAGTGTTGAGCGGCAAGACACGCAGAAGACACAGATACGCAGCTCTCCGAAGCTAAGTGCCGGTCCTGGGCTTCTTTCGGCACAAACCGCTCTCAGGAGCTCCCTGCGCTCGCCACAATGCTCTGTGTGTGAAGAAGCCGCTTCTTCGCCTCCGGGAGAATCGGCGAGCGGCAGCTTCCCAAAGGCGAAGATGCAAGCTGCAGCACACAGGCACAGTGTGGGCAGCCTTCAGACTTAGAGAAAACAGTACTTTACCACTCTCCTGCCTTATCCATGGTTATTCTATTGGAAAAGAACGAGTTTTGGACAACTACCTTTCATTCTTGCCAAACTCTTTGCAGACCCCCGTGCAAGCTTTAGAACAAGATTTTGGATGTTTTCTTTCCTGGCAGAGTTTCTCCTTGCAAGATATGGTGGAAAAGCTTTTGGCTGAGTGTAGAGCGGCAAGACACGCAGAAGACGCAGATACGCAGCTCTCCGAAGCTAAGTGCCGGTCCCGGGCTTCTTTCGGCACAAACCGCTCTCAGGAGCTCCCTGCGCTCGCCACAATGCTCTGTGTGCGAAGAAGCCGCTTCTTCGCCTCCGGGAGAATCGGCGAGCGGCAGCTTCCCAAAGGCGAAGATGCAAGCTGCAGCACACAGGCACAGTGTGGGCAGCATTCAGACTTAGAGAAAACAGTACTTTACCACTCTCCTGCCTTTTCCATGGTTATTCTATTGGAAAAGAACGAGTTTTGGACAACTACCTTTCATTCTTGCCAAACTCTTTGCAGACCCCCGTGCAAGCTTTAGAACAAGATTTTGGATGTTTTCTTTCCTGGCAGAGTTTCTCCTTGCAAGATATGGTGGAAAAGCTTTTTGCTGAGTGTAGAGCGGCAAGACACGCAGAAGACGCAGATACGCAGCTCTCCGAAGCTAAGTGCCGGTCCCGGGCTTCTTTCGGCACAAACCGCTCTCAGGAGCTCCCTGCGCTCGCCACAATGCTCTGTGTGTGAAGAAGCCGCTTCTTCGCCTCCGGGAGAATCGGCGAGCGGCAGCTTCCCAAAGGCGAAGATGCAAGCTGCAGCACACAGGCACAGTGTGGGCAGCCTTCAGACTTAGAGAAAACAGTACTTTACCACTCTCCTGCCTTTTCCATGGTTATTCTATTGGAAAAGAACGAGTTTTGGACAACTACCTTTCATTCTTGCCAAACTCTTTGCAGACCTGCGTGCAAGCTTTAGAACAAGATTTTGGATGTTTTCTTTCCTGGCAGAGTTTCTCCTTGCAAGATATGGTGGAAAAGCTTTTTGCTGAGTGTAGAGCGGCAAGACACGCAGAAGACGCAGATACGCAGCTCTCCGAAGCTAAGTGCCGGTCCCGGGCTTCTTTCGGCACAAACCGCTCTCAGGAGCTCCCTGCGCTCGCCACAATGCTCTGTGTGCGAAGAAGCCGCTTCTTCGCCTCCGGGAGAATCGGCGAGCGGCAGCTTCCCAAAGGCGAAGATGCAAGCTGCAGCACGCAGGCACAGTGTGGGCAGCCTTCAGACTTAGAGAAAACAGTACTTTACCACTCTCCTGCCTTATCCATGGTTATTCTATTGGAAAAGAACGAGTTTTGGACAACTACCTTTCATTCTTGCCAAACTCTTTGCAGACCCCCGTGCAAGCTTTAGAACAAGATTTTGGATGTTTTCTTTCCTGGCAGAGTTTCTCCTTGCAAGATATGGTGGAAAAGCTTTTGGCTGAGTGTAGAGCGGCAAGACACGCAGAAGACGCAGATACGCAGCTCTCCGAAGCTAAGTGCCGGTCCCGGGCTTCTTTCGGCACAAACCGCTCTCAGGAGCTCCCTGCGCTCGCCACAATGCTCTGTGTGCGAAGAAGCCGCTTCTTCGCCTCCGGGAGAATCGGCGAGCGGCAGCTTCCCAAAGGCGAAGATGCAAGCTGCAGCACACAGGCACAGTGTGGGCAGCATTCAGACTTAGAGAAAACAGTACTTTACCACTCTCCTGCCTTTTCCATGGTTATTCTATTGGAAAAGAACGAGTTTTGGACAACTACCTTTCATTCTTGCCAAACTCTTTGCAGACCCCCGTGCAAGCTTTAGAACAAGATTTTGGATGTTTTCTTTCCTGGCAGAGTTTCTCCTTGCAAGATATGGTGGAAAAGCTTTTTGCTGAGTGTAGAGCGGCAAGACACGCAGAAGACGCAGATACGCAGCTCTCCGAAGCTAAGTGCCGGTCCCGGGCTTCTTTCGGCACAAACCGCTCTCAGGAGCTCCCTGCGCTCGCCACAATGCTCTGTGTGCGAAGAAGCCGCTTCTTCGCCTGCGGGAGAATCGGCGAGCGGCAGCTTCCCAAAGGCGAAGATGCAAGCTGCAGCACACAGGCACAGTGTGGGCAGCCTTCAGACTTAGAGAAAACAGTACTTTAGCACTCTCCTGCCTTTTCCATGGTTATTGTATTGGAAAAGAACGAGTTTTGGACAACTACCTTTCATTCTTGCCAAACTCTTTGCAGACCTCCGTGCAAGCTTTAGAACAAGATTTTGGATGTTTTCTTTCCTGGCAGAGTTTCTCCTTGCAAGATATGGTGGAAAAGCTTTTTGCTGAGTGTAGAGCGGCAAGACACGCAGAAGACGCAGATACGCAGCTCTCCGAAGCTAAGTGCCGGTCCCGGGCTTCTTTCGGCACAAACCGCTCTCAGGAGCTCCCTGCGCTCGCCACAATGCTCTGTGTGCGAAGAAGCCGCTTCTTCGCCTCCGGGAGAATCGGCGAGCGGCAGCTTCCCAAAGGCGAAGATGCAAGCTGCAGCACGCAGGCACAGTGTGGGCAGCCTTCAGACTTAGAGAAAACAGTACTTTACCACTCTCCTGCCTTATCCATGGTTATTCTATTGGAAAAGAACGAGTTTTGGACAACTACCTTTCATTCTTGCCAAACTCTTTGCAGACCCCCGTGCAAGCTTTAGAACAAGATTTTGGATGTTTTCTTTCCTGGCAGAGTTTCTCCTTGCAAGATATGGTGGAAAAGCTTTTGGCTGAGTGTAGAGCGGCAAGACACGCAGAAGACGCAGATACGCAGCTCTCCGAAGCTAAGTGCCGGTCCCGGGCTTCTTTCGGCACAAACCGCTCTCAGGAGCTCCCTGCGCTCGCCACAATGCTCTGTGTGCGAAGAAGCCGCTTCTTCGCCTCCGGGAGAATCGGCGAGCGGCAGCTTCCCAAAGGCGAAGATGCAAGCTGCAGCACACAGGCACAGTGTGGGCAGCCTTCAGACTTAGAGAAAACAGTACTTTACCACTCTCCTGCCTTTTCCATGGTTATTCTATTGGAAAAGAACGAGTTTTGGACAACTACCTTTCATTCTTGCCAAACTCTTTGCAGACCCCCGTGCAAGCTTTAGAACAAGATTTTGGATGTTTTCTTTCCTGGCAGAGTTTCTCCTTGCAAGATATGGTGGAAAAGCTTTTGGCTGAGTGTAGAGCGGCAAGACACGCAGAAGACACAGATACGCAGCTCTCCGAAGCTAAGTGCCGGTCCCGGGCTTCTTTCGGCACAAACCGCTCTCAGGAGCTCCCTGCGCTCGCCACAATGCTCTGTGTGCGAAGAAGCCGCTTCTTCGCCTCCGGGAGAATCGGTGAGCGGCAGCTTCCCAAAGGCGAAGATGCAAGCCGCACCATGCAGGCACAGTGTGGGCAGCCTTCAGACTTAGAGAAAACAGTACTTTACCACTCTCCTGCCTTTTCCATTGTTATTCTATTGGAAAAGAACGAGTTTTGGACAACAACCTTTCATTCTTGAAAAAGTCTTTGCAGACCTCTGTGCAAGCTTTAGAACAAGATTTTGGATGTTTTCTTTCCTGGCAGAGTTTCTCTTTGCAAGATATGGTGGAAAAGCTTTTTGCTGAGTGTAGAGCGGCAAGACACGCAGAAGACGCAGATACGCAGCTCTCCGAAGCTAAGTGCCGGTCCCGGGCTTCTTTCGGCCGAAGCCGCTCTTAGGTGCAAACCGCGACCGGCCCAATGCTCTGTGTGCGAAGAAGCCGCTTCTTCGCCTGCGGGAGAATCGGCGAGCAGCAGCTTCCCAAAGGCGGAGATGCAAGCCGCACCATGCTGGCACAGTGTGGGCTGCATTCAGACTTAGAGAAAACAGTACTTTACCTCTCTCCTGCCTTTTCCATTGTTATTATATTGGAAAAGAACGAGTTTTGGACAACTACCTTTCATTCTTGCCAAACTCTTTGCAGACCTCCGTGCAAGCTTTAGAACAAGATTTTGGATGTTTTCTTTCCTGGCAGAGTTTCTCTTTGCAAGATATGGTGGAAAAGCTTTTTGCTGAGTGTTGAGCGGCAAGACACGCAGAAGACGCAGATACGCAGCTCTCCGAAGCTAAGTGCCGGTCCACGGCTTCTTTCGGCAGAAGCCGCTCTTAGGTGCTCACCGCGACCGGCCCAATGCTCTGTGTGCGAAGAAGCCGCTTCTTCGCCTGCGGGAGAATCGGCGAGCGGCAGCTTCCCAAAGGCGAAGATGCAAGCTGCAGCACACAGGCACAATGTGGGCAGACTTCAGACTTAGAGAAAACAGTACTTTACCACTCTCCTGCCTTATCCATGGTTATTATATTGGAAAAGAACGAGTTTTGGACAACTACCTTTCATTCTTGCCAAACTCTTTGCAGACCTCCGTGCAAGCTTTAGAACAAGATTTTGGATGTTTTCTTCCCTGGCAGAGTTTCTCCTTGCAAGATATGGTGAAAAAGCTTTTTGCTGAGTGTAGAGCGGCAAGACACGCAGAAGACGCAGATACGCAGCTCTCCGAAGCTAAGTGCCGGTCCCGGGCTTCTTTCGGCACAAACCGCTCTCAGGAGCTCCCTGCGCTCGCCACAATGCTCTGTGTGTGAAGAAGCCGCTTCTTCGCCTCCGGGAGAATCGGCGAGCGGCAGCTTCCCAAAGGCGAAGATGCAAGCTGCAGCACACAGGCACAGTGTGGGCAGCCTTCAGACTTAGAGAAAACAGTACTTTACCACTCTCCTGCCTTATCCATGGTTATTCTATTGGAAAAGAACGAGTTTTGGACAACTACCTTTCATTCTTGCCAAACTCTTTGCAGACCCTCGTGCAAGCTTTAGAACAAGATTTTGGATGTTTTCTTTCCTGGCAGAGTTTCTTCTTGCAAGATATGGTGGAAAACCTTTTTGCTGAGTGTAGAGCGGCAAGACACGCAGAAGACGCAGATACGCAGCTCTCCGAAGCTAAGTGCCGGTCCCGGGCTTCTTTCGGCACAAACCGCTCTCAGGAGCTCCCCGCGCTCGCCACAATGCTCTGTGTGCGAAGAAGCCGCTTCTTCGCCTGCGGGAGAATCGGCGAGCGGCAGCTTCCCAAAGGCGAAGATGCAAGCTGCAGCACACAGGCACAGTGTGGGCAGCATTCAGACTTAGAGAAAACAGTACTTTACCACTCTCCTGCCTTTTCCATGGTTATTCTATTGGAAAAGAACGAGTTTTGGACAACTACCTTTCATTCTTGCCAAACTCTTTGCAGACCCCCGTGCAAGCTTTAGAACAAGATTTTGGATGTTTTCTTTCCTGGCAGAGTTTCTCCTTGCAAGATATGGTGGAAAAGCTTTTTGCTGAGTGTAGAGCGGCAAGACACGCAGAAGACGCAGATACGCAGCTCTCCGAAGCTAAGTGCCGGTCCCGGGCTTCTTTCGGCACAAACCGCTCTCAGGAGCTCCCTGCGCTCGCCACAATGCTCTGTGTGCGAAGAAGCCGCTTCTTCGCCTGCGGGAGAATCGGCGAGCGGCAGCTTCCCAAAGGCGAAGATGCAAGCTGCAGCACACAGGCACAGTGTGGGCAGCCTTCAGACTTAGAGAAAACAGTACTTTACCACTCTCCTGCCTTTTCCATGGTTATTCTATTGGAAAAGAACGAGTTTTGGACAACTACCTTTCATTCTTGCCAAACTCTTTGCAGACCCCCGTGCAAGCTTTAGAACAAGATTTTGGATGTTTTCTTTCCTGGCAGAGTTTCTCCTTGCAAGATATGGTGGAAAAGCTTTTTGCTGAGTGTAGAGCGGCAAGACACGCAGAAGACGCAGATACGCAGCTCTCCGAAGCTAAGTGCCGGTCCCGGGCTTCTTTCGGCACAAACCGCTCTCAGGAGCTCCCTGCGCTCGCCACAATGCTCTGTGTGCGAAGAAGCCGCTTCTTCGCCTGCGGGAGAATCGGCGAGCGGCAGCTTCCCAAAGGCGAAGATGCAAGCTGCAGCACACAGGCACAGTGTGGGCAGCCTTCAGACTTAGAGAAAACAGTACTTTACCACTCTCCTGCCTTTTCCATGGTTATTCTATTGGAAAAGAACGAGTTTTGGACAACTACCTTTCATTCTTGCCAAACTCTTTGCAGACCTCCGTGCAAGCTTTAGAACAAGATTTTGGATGTTTTCTTTCCTGGCAGAGTTTCTCCTTGCAAGATATGGTGGAAAAGCTTTTTGCTGAGTGTAGAGCGGCAAGACACGCAGAAGACGCAGATACGCAGCTCTCCGAAGCTAAGTGCCGGTCCCGGGCTTCTTTCGGCACAAACCGCTCTCAGGAGCTCCCTGCGCTCGCCACAATGCTCTGTGTGCGAAGAAGCCGCTTCTTCGCCTGCGGGAGAATCGGCGTGCGGCAGCTTCCCAAAGGCGAAGATGCAAGCTGCAGCACACAGGCACAATGTGGGCAGCCTTCAGACTTAGAGAAAACAGTACTTTACCACTCTCCTGCCTTTTCCATGGTTATTCTATTGGAAAAGAACGAGTTTTGGACAACTACCTTTCATTCTTGCCAAACTCTTTGCAGACCTGCGTGCAAGCTTTAGAACAAGATTTTGGATGTTTTCTTCCCTGGCAGAGTTTCTCCTTGCAAGATATGGTGAAAAAGCTTTTGGCTGAGTGTTGAGCGGCAAGACACGCAGAAGACACAGATACGCAGCTCTCCGAAGCTAAGTGCCGGTCCTGGTCTTCTTTCAGCACAAACCGCTCTCAGGAGCTCCCTGCGCTCGCCACAATGCTCTGTGTGTGAAGAAGCCGCTTCTTCGCCTCCGGGAGAATCGGCGAGCGGCAGCTTCCCAAAGGCGAAGATGCAAGCTGCAGCACACAGGCACAGTGTGGGCAGCCTTCAGACTTAGAGAAAACAGTACTTTACCACTCTCCTGCCTTATCCATGTTTATTCTATTGGAAAAGAACGAGTTTTGGACAACTACCTTTCATTCTTGCCAAACTCTTTGCAGACCCCCGTGCAAGCTTTAGAACAAGATTTTGGATGTTTTCTTTCCTGGCAGAGTTTCTCCTTGCAAGATATGGTGGAAAAGCTTTTGGCTGAGTGTAGAGCGGCAAGACACGCAGAAGACGCAGATACGCAGCTCTCCGAAGCTAAGTGCCGGTCCCGGGCTTCTTTCGGCACAAACCGCTCTCAGGAGCTCCCTGCGCTCGCCACAATGCTCTGTGTGCGAAGAAGCCGCTTCTTCGCCTCCGGGAGAATCGGCGAGCGGCAGCTTCCCAAAGGCGAAGATGCAAGCTGCAGCACACAGGCACAGTGTGGGCAGCATTCAGACTTAGAGAAAACAGTACTTTACCACTCTCCTGCCTTTTCCATGGTTATTCTATTGGAAAAGAACGAGTTTTGGACAACTACCTTTCATTCTTGCCAAACTCTTTGCAGACCCCCGTGCAAGCTTTAGAACAAGATTTTGGATGTTTTCTTTCCTGGCAGAGTTTCTCCTTGCAAGATATGGTGGAAAAGCTTTTTGCTGAGTGTAGAGCGGCAAGACACGCAGAAGACGCAGATACGCAGCTCTCCGAAGCTAAGTGCCGGTCCCGGGCTTCTTTCGGCACAAACCGCTCTCAGGAGCTCCCTGCGCTCGCCACAATGCTCTGTGTGTGAAGAAGCCGCTTCTTCGCCTCCGGGAGAATCGGCGAGCGGCAGCTTCCCAAAGGCGAAGATGCAAGCTGCAGCACACAGGCACAGTGTGGGCAGCCTTCAGACTTAGAGAAAACAGTACTTTACCACTCTCCTGCCTTTTCCATGGTTATTCTATTGGAAAAGAACGAGTTTTGGACAACTACCTTTCATTCTTGCCAAACTCTTTGCAGACCTGCGTGCAAGCTTTAGAACAAGATTTTGGATGTTTTCTTTCCTGGCAGAGTTTCTCCTTGCAAGATATGGTGGAAAAGCTTTTTGCTGAGTGTAGAGCGGCAAGACACGCAGAAGACGCAGATACGCAGCTCTCCGAAGCTAAGTGCCGGTCCCGGGCTTCTTTCGGCCACAACCGCTCTCAGGAGCTCCCTGCGCTCGCCACAATGCTCTGTGTGCGAAGAAGCCGCTTCTTCGCCTGCGGGAGAATCGGCGAGCGGCAGCTTCCCAAAGGCGAAGATGCAAGCTGCAGCACACAGGCACAGTGTGGGCAGCCTTCAGACTTAGAGAAAACAGTACTTTACCACTCTCCTGCCTTTTCCATGGTTATTCTATTGGAAAAGAACGAGTTTTGGACAACTACCTTTCATTCTTGCCAAACTCTTTGCAGACCCCCGTGCAAGCTTTAGAACAAGATTTTGGATGTTTTCTTTCCTGGCAGAGTTTCTCCTTGCAAGATATGGTGGAAAAGCTTTTTGCTGAGTGTAGAGCGGCAAGACACGCAGAAGACGCAGATACGCAGCTCTCCGAAGCTAAGTGCCGGTCCCGGCTTCTTTCGGCACAAACCGCTCTCAGGAGCTCCCTGCGCTCGCCACAATGCTCTGTGTGCGAAGAAGCCGCTTCTTCGCCTCCGGGAGAATCGGCGAGCGGCAGCTTCCCAAAGGCGAAGATGCAAGCTGCAGCACACAGGCACAGTGTGGGCAGCCTTCAGACTTAGAGAAAACAGTACTTTACCACTCTCCTGCCTTTTCCATGGTTATTCTATTGGAAAAGAACGAGTTTTGGACAACTACCTTTCATTCTTGCCAAACTCTTTGCAGACCCCCGTGCAAGCTTTAGAACAAGATTTTGGATGTTTTCTTCCCTGGCAGAGTTTCTCCTTGCAAGATATGGTGAAAAAGCTTTTGGCTGAGTGTTGAGCGGCAAGACACGCAGAAGACACAGATACGCAGCTCTCCGAAGCTAAGTGCCGGTCCTGGGCTTCTTTCGGCACAAACCGCTCTCAGGAGCTCCCTGCGCTCGCCACAATGCTCTGTGTGTGAAGAAGCCGCTTCTTCGCCTCCGGGAGAATCGGCGAGCGGCAGCTTCCCAAAGGCGAAGATGCAAGCTGCAGCACACAGGCACAGTGTGGGCAGCCTTCAGACTTAGAGAAAACAGTACTTTACCACTCTCCTGCCTTATCCATGTTTATTCTATTGGAAAAGAACGAGTTTTGGACAACTACCTTTCATTCTTGCCAAACTCTTTGCAGACCCGCGTGCAAGCTTTAGAACAAGATTTTGGATGTTTTCTTTCCTGGCAGAGTTTATCCTTGCAAGATATGGTGGAAAAGCTTTTGGCTGAGTGTAGAGCGGCAAGACACGCAGAAGACGCAGATACGCAGCTCTCCGAAGCTAAGTGCCGGTCCCGGGCTTCTTTCGGCACAATCCGCTCTCAGGAGCTCCCTGCGCTCGCCACAATGCTCTGTGTGCGAAGAAGCCGCTTCTTCGCCTCCGGGAGAATCGGCGAGCGGCAGCTTCCCAAAGGCGAAGATGCAAGCTGCAGCACACAGGCACAGTGTGGGCAGCATTCAGACTTAGAGAAAACAGTACTTTACCACTCTCCTGCCTTTTCCATGGTTATTCTATTGGAAAAGAACGAGTTTTGGACAACTACCTTTCATTGTTGCCAAACTCTTTGCAGACCCCCGTGCAAGCTTTAGAACAAGATTTTGGATGTTTTCTTTCCTGGCAGAGTTTCTCCTTGCAAGATATGGTGGAAAAGCTTTTGCTGAGTGTAGAGCGGCAAGACACGCAGAAGACGCAGATACGCAGCTCTCCGAAGCTAAGTGCCGGTCCCGGGCTTCTTTCGGCACAAACCGCTCTCAGGAGCTCCCTGCGCTCGCCACAATGCTCTGTGTGCGAAGAAGCCGCTTCTTCGCCTGCGGGAGAATCGGCGAGCGGCAGCTTCCCAAAGGCGAAGATGCAAGCTGCAGCACACAGGCACAGTGTGGGCAGCCTTCAGACTTAGAGAAAACAGTACTTTAGCACTCTCCTGCCTTTTCCATGGTTATTCTATTGGAAAAGAACGAGTTTTGGACAACTACCTTTCATTCTTGCCAAACTCTTTGCAGACCTCCGTGCAAGCTTTAGAACAAGATTTTGGATGTTTTCTTTCCTGGCAGAGTTTCTCCTTGCAAGATATGGTGGAAAAGCTTTTTGCTGAGTGTAGAGCGGCAAGACACGCAGAAGACGCAGATACGCAGCTCTCCGAAGCTAAGTGCCGGTCCCGGGCTTCTTTCGGCACAAACCGCTCTCAGGAGCTCCCTGCGCTCGCCACAATGCTCTGTGTGCGAAGAAGCCGCTTCTTCGCCTCCGGGAGAATCGGCGAGCGGCAGCTTCCCAAAGGCGAAGATGCAAGCTGCAGCACGCAGGCACAGTGTGGGCAGCCTTCAGACTTAGAGAAAACAGTACTTTACCACTCTCCTGCCTTATCCATGGTTATTCTATTGGAAAAGAACGAGTTTTGGACAACTACCTTTCATTCTTGCCAAACTCTTTGCAGACCCCCGTGCAAGCTTTAGAACAAGATTTTGGATGTTTTCTTTCCTGGCAGAGTTTCTCCTTGCAAGATATGGTGGAAAAGCTTTTGGCTGAGTGTAGAGCGGCAAGACACGCAGAAGACGCAGATACGCAGCTCTCCGAAGCTAAGTGCCGGTCCCGGGCTTCTTTCGGCACAAACCGCTCTCAGGAGCTCCCTGCGCTCGCCACAGTGCTCTGTGTGCGAAGAAGCCGCTTCTTCGCCTCCGGGAGAATCGGCGAGCGGCAGCTTCCCAAAGGCGAAGATGCAAGCTGCAGCACACAGGCACAGTGTGGGCAGCATTCAGACTTAGAGAAAACAGTACTTTACCACTCTCCTGCCTTTTCCATGGTTATTCTATTGGAAAAGAACGAGTTTTGGACAACTACCTTTCATTCTTGCCAAACTCTTTGCAGACCCCCGTGCAAGCTTTAGAACAAGATTTTGGATGTTTTCTTTCCTGGCAGAGTTTCTCCTTGCAAGATATGGTGGAAAAGCTTTTGGCTGAGTGTAGAGCGGCAAGACACGCAGAAGACGCAGATACGCAGCTCTCCGAAGCTAAGTGCCGGTCCCGGGCTTCTTTCGGCACAAACCGCTCTCAGGAGCTCCCTGCGCTCGCCACAATGCTCTGTGTGCGAAGAAGCCGCTTCTTCGCCTGCGGGAGAATCGGCGAGCGGCAGCTTCCCAAAGGCGAAGATGCAAGCTGCAGCACACAGGCACAGTGTGGGCAGCCTTCAGACTTAGAGAAAACAGTACTTTACCACTCTCCTGCCTTTTCCATGGTTATTCTATTGGAAAAGAACGAGTTTTGGACAACTACCTTTCATTCTTGCCAAACTCTTTGCAGACCCCCGTGCAAGCTTTAGAACAAGATTTTGGATGTTTTCTTTCCTGGCAGAGTTTCTCCTTGCAAGATATGGTGGAAAAGCTTTTTGCTGAGTGTAGAGCGGCAAGACACGCAGAAGACGCGGATACGCAGCTCTCCGAAGCTAAGTGCCGGTCCCGGGCTTCTTTCGGCACAAACCGCTCTCAGGAGCTCCCTGCGCTCGCCACAATGCTCTGTGTGCGAAGAAGCCGCTTCTTCGCCTCCGGGAGAATCGGTGAGCGGCAGCTTCCCAAAGGCGAAGATGCAAGCTGCAGCACACAGGCACAGTGTGGGCAGCATTCAGACTTAGAGAAAACAGTACTTTACCACTCTCCTGCCTTTTCCATTGTTATTCTATTGGAAAAGAACGAGTTTTGGACAACTACCTTTCATTCTTGCCAAACTCTTTGCAGACCCCCGTGCAAGCTTTAGAACAAGATTTTGGATGTTTTCTTTCCTGGCAGAGTTTCTCCTTGCAAGATATGGTGGAAAAGCTTTTGGCTGAGTGTAGAGCGGCAAGACACGCAGAAGACGCAGATACGCAGCTCTCCGAAGCTAAGTGCCGGTCCCGGGCTTCTTTCGGCACAAACCGCTCTCAGGAGCTCCCTGCGCTCGCCACAATGCTCTGTGTGCGAAGAAGCCGCTTCTTCGCCTCCGGGAGAATCGGCGAGCGGCAGCTTCCCAAAGGCGAAGATGCAAGCTGCAGCACGCAGGCACAGTGTGGGCAGCCTTCAGACTTAGAGAAAACAGTACTTTACCACTCTCCTGCCTTTTCCATGGTTATTCTATTGGAAAAGAACGAGTTTTGGACAACTACCTTTCATTCTTGCCAAACTCTTTGCAGACCCCCGTGCAAGCTTTAGAACAAGATTTTGGATGTTTTCTTTCCTGGCAGAGTTTCTCCTTGCAAGATATTGTGGAAAAGCTTTTTGCTGAGTGTAGAGCGGCAAGACACGCAGAAGACGCAGATACGCAGCTCTCCGAAGCTAAGTGCCGGTCCCGGGCTTCTTTCGGCACAAACCGCTCTCAGGAGCTCCCTGCGCTCGCCACAATGCTCTGTGTGCGAAGAAGCCGCTTCTTCGCCTGCGGGAGAATCGGCGAGCGGCAGCTTCCCAAAGGCGAAGATGCAAGCTGCAGCACACAGGCACAGTGTGGGCAGCCTTCAGACTTAGAGAAAACAGTACTTTACCACTCTCCTGCCTTTTCCATGGTTATTCTATTGGAAAAGAACGAGTTTTGGACAACTACCTTTCATTCTTGCCAAACTCTTTGCAGACCCCCGTGCAAGCTTTAGAAGAAGTTTTTGGATGTTTTCTTTCCTGGCAGAGTTTCTCCTTGCAAGATATGGTGGAAAAGCTTTTGGCTGAGTGTAGAGCGGCAAGACACGCAGAAGACGCGGATACGCAGCTCTCCGAAGCTAAGTGCCGGTCCCGGGCTTCTTTCGGCACAAACCGCTCTCAGGAGCTCCCTGCGCTCGCCACAATGCTCTGTGTGCGAAGAAGCCGCTTCTTCGCCTCCGGGAGAATCGGCGAGCGGCAGCTTGCCAAAGGCGAAGATGCAAGCTGCAGCACACAGGCACAGTGTGGGCAGCCTTCAGACTTAGAGAAAACAGTACTTTACCACTCTCCTGCCTTTTCCATGGTTATTCTATTGGAAAAGAACGAGTTTTGGACAACTACCTTTCATTCTTGCCAAACTCTTTGCAGACCCCCGTGCAAGCTTTAGAACAAGATTTTGGATGTTTTCTTTCCTGGCAGAGTTTCTCCTTGCAAGATATGGTGGAAAAGCTTTTTGCTGAGTGTAGAGCGGCAAGACACGCAGAAGACGCAGATACGCAGCTCTCCGAAGCTAAGTGCCGGTCCCGGGCTTCTTTCGGCACAAACCGCTCTCAGGAGCTCCCTGCGCTCGCCACAATGCTCTGTGTGCGAAGAAGCCGCTTCTTCGCCTGCGGGAGAATCGGCGAGCGGCAGCTTCCCAAAGGCGAAGATGCAAGCTGCAGCACACAGGCACAGTGTGGGCAGCCTTCAGACTTAGAGAAAACAGTACTTTACCACTCTCCTGCCTTTTCCATGGTTATTCTATTGGAAAAGAACGAGTTTTGGACAACTACCTTTCATTCTTGCCAAACTCTTTGCAGACCCCCGTGCAAGCTTTAGAACAAGATTTTGGATGTTTTCTTTCCTGGCAGAGTTTCTCCTTGCAAGATATGGTGGAAAAGCTTTTGGCTGAGTGTAGAGCGGCAAGACACGCAGAAGACGCAGATACGCAGCTCTCCGAAGCTAAGTGCCGGTCCCGGGCTTCTTTCGGCACAAACCGCTCTCAGGAGCTCCCTGCGCTCGCCACAATGCTCTGTGTGCGAAGAAGCCGCTTCTTCGCCTGCGGGAGAATCGGCGAGCGGCAGCTTCCCAAAGGCAAAGATGCAAGCTGCAGCACACAGGCACAGTGTGGGCAGCATTCAGACTTAGATAAAACAGTACTTTACCACTCTCCTGCCTTATCCATGGTTATTCTATTGGAAAAGAAGGAGTTTTGGACAACTACCTTTCATTCTTGCCAAACTCTTTGCAGACCCCCGTGCAAGCTTTAGAACAAGATTTTGGATGTTTTCTTTCCTGGCAGAGTTTCTCCTTGCAAGATATGGTGGAAAAGCTTTTGGCTGAGTGTAGAGCGGCAAGACACGCAGAAGACGCAGATACGCAGCTCTCCGAAGCTAAGTGCCGGTCCCGGGCTTCTTTCCGCACAAACCGCTCTCAGGAGCTCCCTGCGCTCGCCACAATGCTCTGTGTGCGAAGAAGCCGCTTCTTCGCCTCCGGGAGAATCGGCGAGCGGCAGCTTCCCAACGGCGAAGATGCAAGCTGCAGCACACAGGCACAGTGTGGGCAGCCTTCAGACTTAGAGAAAACAGTACTTTACCACTCTCCTGCCTTTTCCATGGTTATTCTATTGGAAAAGAACGAGTTTTGGACAACTACCTTTCATTCTTGCCAAACTCTTTGCAGACCCCCGTGCAAGCTTTAGAACAAGATTTTGGATGTTTTCTTTCCTGGCAGAGTTTCTCCTTGCAAGATATGGTGGAAAAGCTTTTGGCTGAGTGTAGAGCGGCAAGACACGCAGAAGACGCAGATACGCAGCTCTCCGAAGCTAAGTGCCGGTCCCGGGCTTCTTTCGGCACAAACCGCTCTCAGGAGCTCCCTGCGCTCGCCACAATGCTCTGTGTGCGAAGAAGCCGCTTCTTCGCCTCCGGGAGAATCGGCGAGCGGCAGCTTCCCAAAGGCGAAGATGCAAGCTGCAGCACACAGGCACAGTGTGGGCAGCCTTCAGACTTAGAGAAAACAGTACTTTACCACTCTCCTGCCTTTTCCATGGTTATTCTATTGGAAAAGAACGAGGTTTGGACAACTACCTTTCATTCTTGCCAAACTCTTTGCAGACCCCCGTGCAAGCTTTAGAACAAGATTTTGGATGTTTTCTTTCCTGGCAGAGTTTCTCCTTGCAAGATATGGTGGAAAAGCTTTTTGCTGAGTGTAGAGCGGCAAGACACGCAGAAGACGCAGATACGCAGCTCTCCGAAGCTAAGTGCCGGTCCCGGGCTTCTTTCGGCACAAACCGCTCTCAGGAGCTCCCTGCGCTCGCCACAATGCTCTGTGTGCGAAGAAGCCGCTTCTTCGCCTCCGGGAGAATCGGCGAGCGGCAGCTTCCCAAAGGCGAAGATGCAAGCTGCAGCACACAGGCACAGTGTGGGCAGCCTTCAGACTTAGAGAAAACAGTACTTTACCACTCTCCTGCCTTTTCCATGGTTATTCTATTGGAAAAGAACGAGTTTTGGACAACTACCTTTCATTCTTGCCAAACTCTTTGCAGACCCCCGTGCAAGCTTTAGAACAAGATTTTGGATGTTTTCTTTCCTGGCAGAGTTTCTCCTTGCAAGATATGGTGGAAAAGCTTTTTGCTGAGTGTAGAGCGGCAAGACACGCAGAAGACGCGGATACGCAGCTCTCCGAAGCTAAGTGCCGGTCCCGGGCTCCTTTCGGCACAAACCGCTCTCAGGAGCTCCCTGCGCTCGCCACAATGCTCTGTGTGCGAAGAAGCCGCTTCTTCGCCTCCGGGAGAATCGGCGAGCGGCAGCTTCCCAAAGGCGAAGATGCAAGCTGCAGCACGCAGGCACAGTGTGGGCAGCATTCAGACTTAGAGAAAACAGTACTTTACCACTCTCCTGCCTTTTCCATGGTTATTCTATTGGAAAAGAACGAGTTTTGGAAAACTACCTTTCATTCTTGCCAAACTCTTTGCAGACCTGCGTGCAAGCTTTAGAACAAGATTTTGGATGTTTTCTTTCCTGGCAGAGTTTCTCCTTGCAAGATATGGTGGAAAAGCTTTTTGCTGAGTGTAGAGCGGCAAGACACGCAGAAGACGCAGATACGCAGCTCTCCGAAGCTAAGTGCCGGTCCCGGGCTTCTTTCGGCACAAACCGCTCTCAGGAGCTCCCTGCGCTCGCCACAATGCTCTGTGTGCGAAGAAGCCGCTTCTTCGCCTGCGGGAGAATCGGCGAGCGGCAGCTTCCCAAAGGCGAAGATGCAAGCTGCAGCACACAGGCACAGTGTGGGCAGCCTTCAGACTTAGAGAAAACAGTACTTTACCACTCTCCTGCCTTTTCCATGGTTATTCTATTGGAAAAGAACGAGTTTTGGACAACTACCTTTCATTCTTGCCAAACTCTTTGCAGACCCCCGTGCAAGCTTTAGAACAAGATTTTGGATGTTTTCTTCCCTGGCAGAGTTTCTCCTTGCAAGATATGGTGAAAAAGCTTTTTGCTGAGTGTTGAGCGGCAAGACACGCAGAAGACGCAGATACGCAGCTCTCCGAAGCTAAGTGCCGGTCCCGGGCTTCTTTCGGCACAAACCGCTCTCAGGAGCTCCCTGCGCTCGCCACAATGCTCTGTGTGCGAAGAAGCCGCTTCTTCGCCTCCGGGAGAATCGGCGAGCGGCAGCTTCCCAAAGGCGAAGATGCAAGCTGCAGCACACAGGCACAGTGTGGGCAGCATTCAGACTTAGAGAAAACAGTACTTTACCACTCTCCTGCCTTTTCCATGGTTATTCTATTGGAAAAGAACGAGTTTTGGACAACTACCTTTCATTCTTGCCAAACTCTTTGCAGACCCCCGTGCAAGCTTTAGAACAAGATTTTGGATGTTTTCTTTCCTGGCAGAGTTTCTCCTTGCAAGATATGGTGGAAAAGCTTTTGGCTGAGTGTAGAGCGGCAAGACACGCAGAAGACGCAGATACGCAGCTCTCCGAAGCTAAGTGCCGGTCCCGGGCTTCTTTCGGCACAAACCGCTCTCAGGAGCTCCCTGCGCTCGCCACAATGCTCTGTGTGCGAAGAAGCCGCTTCTTCGCCTCCGGGAGAATCGGCGAGCGGCAGCTTCCCAAAGGCGAAGATGCAAGCTGCAGCACACAGGCACAGTGTGGGCAGCCTTCAGACTTAGAGAAAACAGTACTTTACCACTCTCCTGCCTTTTCCATGGTTATTCTATTGGAAAAGAACGAGTTTTGGACAACTACCTTTCATTCTTGCCAAACTCTTTGCAGACCCCCGTGCAAGCTTTAGAACAAGATTTTGGATGTTTTCTTTCCTGGCAGAGTTTCTCCTTGCAAGATATGGTGGAAAAGCTTTTTGCTGAGTGTAGAGCGGCAAGACACGCAGAAGACGCAGATACGCAGCTCTCCGAAGCTAAGTGCCGGTCCCGGGCTTCTTTCGGCACAAACCGCTCTCAGGAGCTCCCTGCGCTCGCCACAATGCTCTGTGTGCGAAGAAGCCGCTTCTTCGCCTGCGGGAGAATCGGCGAGCGGCAGCTTCCCAAAGGCGAAGATGCAAGCTGCAGCACACAGGCACAGTGTGGGCAGCCTTCAGACTTAGAGAAAACAGTACTTTACCACTCTCCTGCCTTTTCCATGGTTATTCTATTGGAAAAGAACGAGTTTTGGACAACTACCTTTCATTCTTGCCAAACTCTTTGCAGACCCCCGTGCAAGCTTTAGAACAAGATTTTGGATGTTTTCTTTCCTGGCAGAGTTTCTCCTTGCAAGATATGGTGGAAAAGCTTTTGGCTGAGTGTAGAGCGGCAAGACACGCAGAAGACGCGGATACGCAGCTCTCCGAAGCTAAGTGCCGGTCCCGGGCTCCTTTCGGCACAAACCGCTCTCAGGAGCTCCCTGCGCTCGCCACAATGCTCTGTGTGCGAAGAAGCCGCTTCTTCGCCTCCGGGAGAATCGGCGAGCGGCAGCTTCCCAAAGGCGAAGATGCAAGCTGCAGCACGCAGGCACAGTGTGGGCAGCATTCAGACTTAGAGAAAACAGTACTTTACCACTCTCCTGCCTTTTCCATGGTTATTCTATTGGAAAAGAACGAGTTTTGGAAAACTACCTTTCATTCTTGCCAAACTCTTTGCAGACCTGCGTGCAAGCTTTAGAACAAGATTTTGGATGTTTTCTTTCCTGGCAGAGTTTCTCCTTGCAAGATATGGTGGAAAAGCTTTTGGCTGAGTGTAGAGCGGCAAGACACGCAGAAGACGCAGATACGCAGCTCTCCGAAGCTAAGTGCCGGTCCCGGGCTTCTTTCGGCACAAACCGCTCTCAGGAGCTCCCTGCGCTCGCCACAATGCTCTGTGTGCGAAGAAGCCGCTTCTTCGCCTGCGGGAGAATCGGCGAGCGGCAGCTTCCCAAAGGCGAAGATGCAAGCTGCAGCACACAGGCACAGTGTGGGCAGCCTTCAGACTTAGAGAAAACAGTACTTTACCACTCTCCTGCCTTTTCCATGGTTATTCTATTGGAAAAGAACGAGTTTTGGACAACTACCTTTCATTCTTGCCAAACTCTTTGCAGACCCCCGTGCAAGCTTTAGAACAAGATTTTGGATGTTTTCTTCCCTGGCAGAGTTTCTCCTTGCAAGATATGGTGAAAAAGCTTTTTGCTGAGTGTTGAGCGGCAAGACACGCAGAAGACGCAGATACGCAGCTCTCCGAAGCTAAGTGCCGGTCCTGGGCTTCTTTCGGCACAAACCGCTCTCAGGAGCTCCCTGCGCTCGCCACAATGCTCTGTGTGTGAAGAAGCCGCTTCTTCGCCTCCGGGAGAATCGGCGAGCGGCAGCTTCCCAAAGGCGAAGATGCAAGCTGCAGCACACAGGCACAGTGTGGGCAGCCTTCAGACTTAGAGAAAACAGTACTTTACCACTCTCCTGCCTTTTCCATGGTTATTCTATTGGAAAAGAACGAGTTTTGGACAACTACCTTTCATTCTTGCCAAACTCTTTGCAGACCCCCGTGCAAGCTTTAGAACAAGATTTTGGATGTTTTCTTTCCTGGCAGAGTTTCTCCTTGCAAGATATGGTGGAAAAGCTTTTGGCTGAGTGTAGAGCGGCAAGACACGCAGAAGACGCAGATACGCAGCTCTCCGAAGCTAAGTGCCGGTCCCGGGCTTCTTTCGGCACAAACCGCTCTCAGGAGCTCCCTGCGCTCGCCACAATGCTCTGTGTGCGAAGAAGCCGCTTCTTCGCCTCCGGGAGAATCGGCGAGCGGCAGCTTCCCAAAGGCGAAGATGCAAGCTGCAGCACACAGGCACAGTGTGGGCAGCCTTCAGACTTAGAGAAAACAGTACTTTACCACTCTCCTGCCTTTTCCATGGTTATTCTATTGGAAAAGAACGAGTTTTGGACAACTACCTTTCATTCTTGCCAAACTCTTTGCAGACCCCCGTGCAAGCTTTAGAACAAGATTTTGGATGTTTTCTTTCCTGGCAGAGTTTCTCCTTGCAAGATATGGTGGAAAAGCTTTTTGCTGAGTGTAGAGCGGCAAGACACGCAGAAGACGCAGATACGCAGCTCTCCGAAGCTAAGTGCCGGTCCCGGGCTTCTTTCGGCACAAACCGCTCTCAGGAGCTCCCTGCGCTCGCCACAATGCTCTGTGTGCGAAGAAGCCGCTTCTTCGCCTGCGGGAGAATCGGCGAGCGGCAGCTTCCCAAAGGCGAAGATGCAAGCTGCAGCACACAGGCACAGTGTGGGCAGCCTTCAGACTTAGAGAAAACAGTACTTTACCACTCTCCTGCCTTTTCCATGGTTATTCTATTGGAAAAGAACGAGTTTTGGACAACTACCTTTCATTCTTGCCAAACTCTTTGCAGACCCCCGTGCAAGCTTTAGAACAAGATTTTGGATGTTTTCTTTCCTGGCAGAGTTTCTCCTTGCAAGATATGGTGGAAAAGCTTTTTGCTGAGTGTAGAGCGGCAAGACACGCAGAAGACGCGGATACGCAGCTCTCCGAAGCTAAGTGCCGGTCCCGGGCTCCTTTCGGCACAAACCGCTCTCAGGAGCTCCCTGCGCTCGCCACAATGCTCTGTGTGCGAAGAAGCCGCTTCTTCGCCTCCGGGAGAATCGGCGAGCGGCAGCTTCCCAAAGGCGAAGATGCAAGCTGCAGCACGCAGGCACAGTGTGGGCAGCATTCAGACTTAGAGAAAACAGTACTTTACCACTCTCCTGCCTTTTCCATGGTTATTCTATTGGAAAAGAACGAGTTTTGGAAAACTACCTTTCATTCTTGCCAAACTCTTTGCAGACCTGCGTGCAAGCTTTAGAACAAGATTTTGGATGTTTTCTTTCCTGGCAGAGTTTCTCCTTGCAAGATATGGTGGAAAAGCTTTTGGCTGAGTGTAGAGCGGCAAGACACGCAGAAGACGCAGATACGCAGCTCTCCGAAGCTAAGTGCCGGTCCCGGGCTTCTTTCGGCACAAACCGCTCTCAGGAGCTCCCTGCGCTCGCCACAATGCTCTGTGTGCGAAGAAGCCGCTTCTTCGCCTGCGGGAGAATCGGCGAGCGGCAGCTTCCCAAAGGCGAAGATGCAAGCTGCAGCACACAGGCACAGTGTGGGCAGCCTTCAGACTTAGAGAAAACAGTACTTTACCACTCTCCTGCCTTTTCCATGGTTATTCTATTGGAAAAGAACGAGTTTTGGACAACTACCTTTCATTCTTGCCAAACTCTTTGCAGACCCCCGTGCAAGCTTTAGAACAAGATTTTGGATGTTTTCTTCCCTGGCAGAGTTTCTCCTTGCAAGATATGGTGAAAAAGCTTTTTGCTGAGTGTTGAGCGGCAAGACACGCAGAAGACGCAGATACGCAGCTCTCCGAAGCTAAGTGCCGGTCCCGGGCTTCTTTCGGCACAAACCGCTCTCAGGAGCTCCCTGCGCTCGCCACAATGCTCTGTGTGTGAAGAAGCCGCTTCTTCGCCTCCGGGAGAATCGGCGAGCGGCAGCTTCCCAAAGGCGAAGGTGCCAGCTGCAGCACACAGGCACAGTGTGGGCAGCCTTCAGACTTAGAGAAAACAGTACTTTACCACTCTCCTGCCTTTTCCATGGTTATTCTATTGGAAAAGAACGAGTTTTGGACAACTACCTTTCATTCTTGCCAAACTCTTTGCAGACCCCCGTGCAAGCTTTAGAACAAGATTTTGGATGTTTTCTTTCCTGGCAGAGTTTCTCCTTGCAAGATATGGTGGAAAAGCTTTTGGCTGAGTGTAGAGCGGCAAGACACGCAGAAGACGCAGATACGCAGCTCTCCGAAGCTAAGTGCCGGTCCCGGGCTTCTTTCGGCACAAACCGCTCTCAGGAGCTCCCTGCGCTCGCCACAATGCTCTGTGTGCGAAGAAGCCGCTTCTTCGCCTGCGGGAGAATCGGCGAGCGGCAGCTTCCCAAAGGCAAAGATGCAAGCTGCAGCACACAGGCACAGTGTGGGCAGCATTCAGACTTAGATAAAACAGTACTTTACCACTCTCCTGCCTTATCCATGGTTATTCTATTGGAAAAGAAGGAGTTTTGGACAACTACCTTTCATTCTTGCCAAACTCTTTGCAGACCCCCGTGCAAGCTTTAGAACAAGATTTTGGATGTTTTCTTTCCTGGCAGAGTTTCTCCTTGCAAGATATGGTGGAAAAGCTTTTTGCTGAGTGTAGAGCGGCAAGACACGCAGAAGACGCAGATACGCAGCTCTCCGAAGCTAAGTGCCGGTCCCGGGCTTCTTTCGGCACAAACCGCTCTCAGGAGCTCCCTGCGCTCGCCACAATGCTCTGTGTGCGAAGAAGCCGCTTCTTCGCCTCCGGGAGAATCGGCGAGCGGCAGCTTCCCAAAGGCGAAGATGCAAGCTGCAGCACACAGGCACAGTGTGGGCAGCCTTCAGACTTAGAGAAAACAGTACTTTACCACTCTCCTGCCTTTTCCATGGTTATTCTATTGGAAAAGAACGAGTTTTGGACAACTACCTTTCATTCTTGCCAAACTCTTTGCAGACCCCCGTGCAAGCTTTAGAACAAGATTTTGGATGTTTTCTTTCCTGGCAGAGTTTCTCCTTGCAAGATATGGTGGAAAAGCTTTTGGCTGAGTGTAGAGCGGCAAGACACGCAGAAGACGCAGATACGCAGCTCTCCGAAGCTAAGTGCCGGTCCCGGGCTTCTTTCGGCACAAACCGCTCTCAGGAGCTCCCTGCGCTCGCCACAATGCTCTGTGTGCGAAGAAGCCGCTTCTTCGCCTGCGGGAGAATCGGCGAGCGGCAGCTTCCCAAAGGCGAAGATGCAAGCTGCAGCACACAGGCACAGTGTGGGCAGCCTTCAGACTTAGAGAAAACAGTACTTTACCACTCTCCTGCCTTTTCCATGGTTATTCTATTGGAAAAGAACGAGTTTTGGACAACTACCTTTCATTCTTGCCAAACTCTTTGCAGACCCCCGTGCAAGCTTTAGAACAAGATTTTGGATGTTTTCTTTCCTGGCAGAGTTTCTCCTTGCAAGATATGGTGGAAAAGCTTTTTGCTGAGTGTAGAGCGGCAAGACACGCAGAAGACGCAGATACGCAGCTCTCCGAAGCTAAGTGCCGGTCCCGGGCTTCTTTCGGCACAAACCGCTCTCAGGAGCTCCCTGCGCTCGCCACAATGCTCTGTGTGCGAAGAAGCCGCTTCTTCGCCTGCGGGAGAATCGGCGAGCGGCAGCTTCCCAAAGGCGAAGATGCAAGCTGCAGCACACAGGCACAGTGTGGGCAGCCTTCAGACTTAGAGAAAACAGTACTTTACCACTCTCCTGCCTTTTCCATGGTTATTCTATTGGAAAAGAACGAGTTTTGGACAACTACCTTTCATTCTTGCCAAACTCTTTGCAGACCCCCGTGCAAGCTTTAGAACAAGATTTTGGATGTTTTCTTTCCTGGCAGAGTTTCTCCTTGCAAGATATGGTGGAAAAGCTTTTTGCTGAGTGTAGAGCGGCAAGACACGCAGAAGACGCGGATACGCAGCTCTCCGAAGCTAAGTGCCGGTCCCGGGCTCCTTTCGGCACAAACCGCTCTCAGGAGCTCCCTGCGCTCGCCACAATGCTCTGTGTGCGAAGAAGCCGCTTCTTCGCCTCCGGGAGAATCGGCGAGCGGCAGCTTCCCAAAGGCGAAGATGCAAGCTGCAGCACGCAGGCACAGTGTGGGCAGCATTCAGACTTAGAGAAAACAGTACTTTACCACTCTCCTGCCTTTTCCATGGTTATTCTATTGGAAAAGAACGAGTTTTGGAAAACTACCTTTCATTCTTGCCAAACTCTTTGCAGACCTGCGTGCAAGCTTTAGAACAAGATTTTGGATGTTTTCTTTCCTGGCAGAGTTTCTCCTTGCAAGATATGGTGGAAAAGCTTTTGGCTGAGTGTAGAGCGGCAAGACACGCAGAAGACGCAGATACGCAGCTCTCCGAAGCTAAGTGCCGGTCCCGGGCTTCTTTCGGCACAAACCGCTCTCAGGAGCTCCCTGCGCTCGCCACAATGCTCTGTGTGCGAAGAAGCCGCTTCTTCGCCTGCGGGAGAATCGGCGAGCGGCAGCTTCCCAAAGGCGAAGATGCAAGCTGCAGCACACAGGCACAGTGTGGGCAGCATTCAGACTTAGAGAAAACAGTACTTTACCACTCTCCTGCCTTTTCCATGGTTATTCTATTGGAAAAGAACGAGTTTTGGACAACTACCTTTCATTCTTGCCAAACTCTTTGCAGACCCCCGTGCAAGCTTTAGAACAAGATTTTGGATGTTTTCTTCCCTGGCAGAGTTTCTCCTTGCAAGATATGGTGAAAAAGCTTTTTGCTGAGTGTTGAGCGGCAAGACACGCAGAAGACGCAGATACGCAGCTCTCCGAAGCTAAGTGCCGGTCCCGGGCTTCTTTCGGCACAAACCGCTCTCAGGAGCTCCCTGCGCTCGCCACAATGCTCTGTGTGTGAAGAAGCCGCTTCTTCGCCTGCGGGAGAATCGGCGAGCGGCTGCTTCCCAAAGGCGAAGATGCCAGCTGCAGCACACAGGCACAGTGTGGGCAGCCTTCAGACTTAGAGAAAACAGTACTTTACCACTCTCCTGCCTTTTCCATGGTTATTCTATTGGAAAAGAACGAGTTTTGGACAACTACCTTTCATTCTTGCCAAACTCTTTGCAGACCCCCGTGCAAGCTTTAGAACAAGATTTTGGATGTTTTCTTTCCTGGCAGAGTTTCTCCTTGCAAGATATGGTGGAAAAGCTTTTGGCTGAGTGTAGAGCGGCAAGACACGCAGAAGACGCAGATACGCAGCTCTCCGAAGCTAAGTGCCGGTCCCGGGCTTCTTTCGGCACAAACCGCTCTCAGGAGCTCCCTGCGCTCGCCACAATGCTCTGTGTGCGAAGAAGCCGCTTCTTCGCCTGCGGGAGAATCGGCGAGCGGCAGCTTCCCAAAGGCGAAGATGCAAGCTGCAGCACACAGGCACAGTGTGGGCAGCCTTCAGACTTAGAGAAAACAGTACTTTACCACTCTCCTGCCTTTTCCATGGTTATTCTATTGGAAAAGAACGAGTTTTGGACAACTACCTTTCATTCTTGCCAAACTCTTTGCAGACCCCCGTGCAAGCTTTAGAACAAGTTTTTGGATGTTTTCTTTCCTGGCAGAGTTTCTCCTTGCAAGATATGGTGGAAAAGCTTTTTGCTGAGTGTAGAGCGGCAAGACACGCAGAAGACGCGGATACGCAGCTCTCCGAAGCTAAGTGCCGGTCCCGGGCTGCTTTCGGCACAAACCGCTCTCAGGAGCTCCCTGCGCTCGCCACAATGCTCTGTGTGCGAAGAAGCCGCTTCTTCGCCTCCGGGAGAATCGGCGAGCGGCAGCTTCCCAAAGGCGAAGATGCAAGCTGCAGCACGCAGGCACAGTGTGGGCAGCATTCAGACTTAGAGAAAACAGTACTTTACCACTCTCCTGCCTTTTCCATGGTTATTCTATTGGAAAAGAACGAGTTTTGGACAACTACCTTTCATTCTTGCCAAACTCTTTGCAGACCCCCGTGCAAGCTTTAGAACAAGATTTTGGATGTTTTCTTTCCTGGCAGAGTTTCTCCTTGCAAGATATGGTGGAAAAGCTTTTGGCTGAGTGTAGAGCGGCAAGACACGCAGAAGACGCAGATACGCAGCTCTCCGAAGCTAAGTGCCGGTCCCGGGCTTCTTTCGGCACAAACCGCTCTCAGGAGCTCCCTGCGCTCGCCACAATGCTCTGTGTGCGAAGAAGCCGCTTCTTCGCCTGCGGGAGAATCGGCGCGCGGCAGCTTCCCAAAGGCGAAGATGCAAGCTGCAGCACACAGGCACAGTGTGGGCAGCCTTCAGACTTAGAGAAAACAGTACTTTACCACTCTCCTGCCTTTTCCATGGTTATTCTATTGGAAAAGAACGAGTTTTGGACAACTACCTTTCATTCTTGCCAAACTCTTTGCAGACCCCCGTGCAAGCTTTAGAACAAGATTTTGGATGTTTTCTTCCCTGGCAGAGTTTCTCCTTGCAAGATATGGTGAAAAAGCTTTTTGCTGAGTGTAGAGCGGCAAGACACGCAGAAGACGCAGATACGCAGCTCTCCGAAGCTAAGTGCCGGTCCCGGGCTTCTTTCGGCACAAACCGCTCTCAGGAGCTCCCTGCGCTCGCCACAATGCTCTGTGTGCGAAGAAGCCGCTTCTTCGCCTCCGGGAGAATCGGCGAGCGGCAGCTTCCCAAAGGCGAAGATGCAAGCTGCAGCACACAGGCACAGTGTGGGCAGCCTTCAGACTTAGAGAAAACAGTACTTTACCACTCTCCTGCCTTTTCCATGGTTATTCTATTGGAAAAGAACGAGTTTTGGACAACTACCTTTCATTCTTGCCAAACTCTTTGCAGACCCCCGTGCAAGCTTTAGAACAAGTTTTTGGATGTTTTCTTTCCTGGCAGAGTTTCTCCTTGCAAGATATGGTGGAAAAGCTTTTTGCTGAGTGTAGAGCGGCAAGACACGCAGAAGACGCGGATACGCAGCTCTCCGAAGCTAAGTGCCGGTCCCGGGCTCCTTTCGGCACAAACCGCTCTCAGGAGCTCCCTGCGCTCGCCACAATGCTCTGTGTGCGAAGAAGCCGCTTCTTCGCCTCCGGGAGAATCGGCGAGCGGCAGCTTCCCAAAGGCGAAGATGCAAGCTGCAGCACGCAGGCACAGTGTGGGCAGCATTCAGACTTAGAGAAAACAGTACTTTACCACTCTCCTGCCTTTTCCATGGTTATTCTATTGGAAAAGAACGAGTTTTGGACAACTACCTTTCATTCTTGCCAAACTCTTTGCAGACCCCCGTGCAAGCTTTAGAACAAGATTTTGGATGTTTTCTTTCCTGGCAGAGTTTCTCCTTGCAAGATATGGTGGAAAAGCTTTTGGCTGAGTGTAGAGCGGCAAGACACGCAGAAGACGCAGATACGCAGCTCTCCGAAGCTAAGTGCCGGTCCCGGGCTTCTTTCGGCACAAACCGCTCTCAGGAGCTCCCTGCGCTCGCCACAATGCTCTGTGTGCGAAGAAGCCGCTTCTTCGCCTGCGGGAGAATCGGCGAGCGGCAGCTTCCCAAAGGCGAAGATGCAAGCTGCAGCACACAGGCACAGTGTGGGCAGCCTTCAGACTTAGAGAAAACAGTACTTTACCACTCTCCTGCCTTTTCCATGGTTATTCTATTGGAAAAGAACGAGTTTTGGACAACTACCTTTCATTCTTGCCAAACTCTTTGCAGACCCCCGTGCAAGCTTTAGAACAAGATTTTGGATGTTTTCTTTCCTGGCAGAGTTTCTCCTTGCAAGATATGGTGGAAAAGCTTTTGGCTGAGTGTAGAGCGGCAAGACACGCAGAAGACGCAGATACGCAGCTCTCCGAAGCTAAGTGCCGGTCCCGGGCTTCTTTCGGCACAAACCGCTCTCAGGAGCTCCCTGCGCTCGCCACAATGCTCTGTGTGCGAAGAAGCCGCTTCTTCGCCTCCGGGAGAATCGGCGAGCGGCAGCTTCCCAAAGGCGAAGATGCAAGCTGCAGCACACAGGCACAGTGTGGGCAGCCTTCAGACTTAGAGAAAACAGTACTTTACCACTCTCCTGCCTTTTCCATGGTTATTCTATTGGAAAAGAACGAGTTTTGGAAAACTACCTTTCATTCTTGCCAAACTCTTTGCAGACCTGCGTGCAAGCTTTAGAACAAGATTTTGGATGTTTTCTTTCCTGGCAGAGTTTCTCCTTGCAAGATATGGTGGAAAAGCTTTTGGCTGAGTGTAGAGCGGCAAGACACGCAGAAGACGCAGATACGCAGCTCTCCGAAGCTAAGTGCCGGTCCCGGGCTTCTTTCGGCACAAACCGCTCTCAGGAGCTCCCTGCGCTCGCCACAATGCTCTGTGTGCGAAGAAGCCGCTTCTTCGCCTGCGGGAGAATCGGCGAGCGGCAGCTTCCCAAAGGCGAAGATGCAAGCTGCAGCACACAGGCACAGTGTGGGCAGCCTTCAGACTTAGAGAAAACAGTACTTTACCACTCTCCTGCCTTTTCCATGGTTATTCTATTGGAAAAGAACGAGTTTTGGACAACTACCTTTCATTCTTGCCAAACTCTTTGCAGACCCCCGTGCAAGCTTTAGAACAAGATTTTGGATGTTTTCTTCCCTGGCAGAGTTTCTCCTTGCAAGATATGGTGAAAAAGCTTTTTGCTGAGTGTTGAGCGGCAAGACACGCAGAAGACGCAGATACGCAGCTCTCCGAAGCTAAGTGCCGGTCCTGGGCTTCTTTCGGCACAAACCGCTCTCAGGAGCTCCCTGCGCTCGCCACAATGCTCTGTGTGTGAAGAAGCCGCTTCTTCGCCTCCGGGAGAATCGGCGAGCGGCAGCTTCCCAAAGGCGAAGATGCAAGCTGCAGCACACAGGCACAGTGTGGGCAGCCTTCAGACTTAGAGAAAACAGTACTTTACCACTCTCCTGCCTTTTCCATGGTTATTCTATTGGAAAAGAACGAGTTTTGGACAACTACCTTTCATTCTTGCCAAACTCTTTGCAGACCCCCGTGCAAGCTTTAGAACAAGATTTTGGATGTTTTCTTTCCTGGCAGAGTTTCTCCTTGCAAGATATGGTGGAAAAGCTTTTGGCTGAGTGTAGAGCGGCAAGACACGCAGAAGACGCAGATACGCAGCTCTCCGAAGCTAAGTGCCGGTCCCGGGCTTCTTTCGGCACAAACCGCTCTCAGGAGCTCCCTGCGCTCGCCACAATGCTCTGTGTGCGAAGAAGCCGCTTCTTCGCCTCCGGGAGAATCGGCGAGCGGCAGCTTCCCAAAGGCGAAGATGCAAGCTGCAGCACACAGGCACAGTGTGGGCAGCCTTCAGACTTAGAGAAAACAGTACTTTACCACTCTCCTGCCTTTTCCATGGTTATTCTATTGGAAAAGAACGAGTTTTGGACAACTACCTTTCATTCTTGCCAAACTCTTTGCAGACCCCCGTGCAAGCTTTAGAACAAGATTTTGGATGTTTTCTTTCCTGGCAGAGTTTCTCCTTGCAAGATATGGTGGAAAAGCTTTTTGCTGAGTGTAGAGCGGCAAGACACGCAGAAGACGCAGATACGCAGCTCTCCGAAGCTAAGTGCCGGTCCCGGGCTTCTTTCGGCACAAACCGCTCTCAGGAGCTCCCTGCGCTCGCCACAATGCTCTGTGTGCGAAGAAGCCGCTTCTTCGCCTGCGGGAGAATCGGCGAGCGGCAGCTTCCCAAAGGCGAAGATGCAAGCTGCAGCACACAGGCACAGTGTGGGCAGCCTTCAGACTTAGAGAAAACAGTACTTTACCACTCTCCTGCCTTTTCCATGGTTATTCTATTGGAAAAGAACGAGTTTTGGACAACTACCTTTCATTCTTGCCAAACTCTTTGCAGACCCCCGTGCAAGCTTTAGAACAAGATTTTGGATGTTTTCTTTCCTGGCAGAGTTTCTCCTTGCAAGATATGGTGGAAAAGCTTTTTGCTGAGTGTAGAGCGGCAAGACACGCAGAAGACGCGGATACGCAGCTCTCCGAAGCTAAGTGCCGGTCCCGGGCTCCTTTCGGCACAAACCGCTCTCAGGAGCTCCCTGCGCTCGCCACAATGCTCTGTGTGCGAAGAAGCCGCTTCTTCGCCTCCGGGAGAATCGGCGAGCGGCAGCTTCCCAAAGGCGAAGATGCAAGCTGCAGCACGCAGGCACAGTGTGGGCAGCATTCAGACTTAGAGAAAACAGTACTTTACCACTCTCCTGCCTTTTCCATGGTTATTCTATTGGAAAAGAACGAGTTTTGGAAAACTACCTTTCATTCTTGCCAAACTCTTTGCAGACCTGCGTGCAAGCTTTAGAACAAGATTTTGGATGTTTTCTTTCCTGGCAGAGTTTCTCCTTGCAAGATATGGTGGAAAAGCTTTTGGCTGAGTGTAGAGCGGCAAGACACGCAGAAGACGCAGATACGCAGCTCTCCGAAGCTAAGTGCCGGTCCCGGGCTTCTTTCGGCACAAACCGCTCTCAGGAGCTCCCTGCGCTCGCCACAATGCTCTGTGTGCGAAGAAGCCGCTTCTTCGCCTGCGGGAGAATCGGCGAGCGGCAGCTTCCCAAAGGCGAAGATGCAAGCTGCAGCACACAGGCACAGTGTGGGCAGCCTTCAGACTTAGAGAAAACAGTACTTTACCACTCTCCTGCCTTTTCCATGGTTATTCTATTGGAAAAGAACGAGTTTTGGACAACTACCTTTCATTCTTGCCAAACTCTTTGCAGACCCCCGTGCAAGCTTTAGAACAAGATTTTGGATGTTTTCTTCCCTGGCAGAGTTTCTCCTTGCAAGATATGGTGAAAAAGCTTTTTGCTGAGTGTTGAGCGGCAAGACACGCAGAAGACGCAGATACGCAGCTCTCCGAAGCTAAGTGCCGGTCCCGGGCTTCTTTCGGCACAAACCGCTCTCAGGAGCTCCCTGCGCTCGCCACAATGCTCTGTGTGTGAAGAAGCCGCTTCTTCGCCTCCGGGAGAATCGGCGAGCGGCAGCTTCCCAAAGGCGAAGGTGCCAGCTGCAGCACACAGGCACAGTGTGGGCAGCCTTCAGACTTAGAGAAAACAGTACTTTACCACTCTCCTGCCTTTTCCATGGTTATTCTATTGGAAAAGAACGAGTTTTGGACAACTACCTTTCATTCTTGCCAAACTCTTTGCAGACCCCCGTGCAAGCTTTAGAACAAGATTTTGGATGTTTTCTTTCCTGGCAGAGTTTCTCCTTGCAAGATATGGTGGAAAAGCTTTTGGCTGAGTGTAGAGCGGCAAGACACGCAGAAGACGCAGATACGCAGCTCTCCGAAGCTAAGTGCCGGTCCCGGGCTTCTTTCGGCACAAACCGCTCTCAGGAGCTCCCTGCGCTCGCCACAATGCTCTGTGTGCGAAGAAGCCGCTTCTTCGCCTGCGGGAGAATCGGCGAGCGGCAGCTTCCCAAAGGCAAAGATGCAAGCTGCAGCACACAGGCACAGTGTGGGCAGCATTCAGACTTAGATAAAACAGTACTTTACCACTCTCCTGCCTTATCCATGGTTATTCTATTGGAAAAGAAGGAGTTTTGGACAACTACCTTTCATTCTTGCCAAACTCTTTGCAGACCCCCGTGCAAGCTTTAGAACAAGATTTTGGATGTTTTCTTTCCTGGCAGAGTTTCTCCTTGCAAGATATGGTGGAAAAGCTTTTTGCTGAGTGTAGAGCGGCAAGACACGCAGAAGACGCAGATACGCAGCTCTCCGAAGCTAAGTGCCGGTCCCGGGCTTCTTTCGGCACAAACCGCTCTCAGGAGCTCCCTGCGCTCGCCACAATGCTCTGTGTGCGAAGAAGCCGCTTCTTCGCCTCCGGGAGAATCGGCGAGCGGCAGCTTCCCAAAGGCGAAGATGCAAGCTGCAGCACACAGGCACAGTGTGGGCAGCCTTCAGACTTAGAGAAAACAGTACTTTACCACTCTCCTGCCTTTTCCATGGTTATTCTATTGGAAAAGAACGAGTTTTGGACAACTACCTTTCATTCTTGCCAAACTCTTTGCAGACCCCCGTGCAAGCTTTAGAACAAGATTTTGGATGTTTTCTTTCCTGGCAGAGTTTCTCCTTGCAAGATATGGTGGAAAAGCTTTTGGCTGAGTGTAGAGCGGCAAGACACGCAGAAGACGCAGATACGCAGCTCTCCGAAGCTAAGTGCCGGTCCCGGGCTTCTTTCGGCACAAACCGCTCTCAGGAGCTCCCTGCGCTCGCCACAATGCTCTGTGTGCGAAGAAGCCGCTTCTTCGCCTGCGGGAGAATCGGCGAGCGGCAGCTTCCCAAAGGCGAAGATGCAAGCTGCAGCACACAGGCACAGTGTGGGCAGCCTTCAGACTTAGAGAAAACAGTACTTTACCACTCTCCTGCCTTTTCCATGGTTATTCTATTGGAAAAGAACGAGTTTTGGACAACTACCTTTCATTCTTGCCAAACTCTTTGCAGACCCCCGTGCAAGCTTTAGAACAAGATTTTGGATGTTTTCTTTCCTGGCAGAGTTTCTCCTTGCAAGATATGGTGGAAAAGCTTTTTGCTGAGTGTAGAGCGGCAAGACACGCAGAAGACGCAGATACGCAGCTCTCCGAAGCTAAGTGCCGGTCCCGGGCTTCTTTCGGCACAAACCGCTCTCAGGAGCTCCCTGCGCTCGCCACAATGCTCTGTGTGCGAAGAAGCCGCTTCTTCGCCTGCGGGAGAATCGGCGAGCGGCAGCTTCCCAAAGGCGAAGATGCAAGCTGCAGCACACAGGCACAGTGTGGGCAGCCTTCAGACTTAGAGAAAACAGTACTTTACCACTCTCCTGCCTTTTCCATGGTTATTCTATTGGAAAAGAACGAGTTTTGGACAACTACCTTTCATTCTTGCCAAACTCTTTGCAGACCCCCGTGCAAGCTTTAGAACAAGATTTTGGATGTTTTCTTTCCTGGCAGAGTTTCTCCTTGCAAGATATGGTGGAAAAGCTTTTTGCTGAGTGTAGAGCGGCAAGACACGCAGAAGACGCGGATACGCAGCTCTCCGAAGCTAAGTGCCGGTCCCGGGCTCCTTTCGGCACAAACCGCTCTCAGGAGCTCCCTGCGCTCGCCACAATGCTCTGTGTGCGAAGAAGCCGCTTCTTCGCCTCCGGGAGAATCGGCGAGCGGCAGCTTCCCAAAGGCGAAGATGCAAGCTGCAGCACGCAGGCACAGTGTGGGCAGCATTCAGACTTAGAGAAAACAGTACTTTACCACTCTCCTGCCTTTTCCATGGTTATTCTATTGGAAAAGAACGAGTTTTGGAAAACTACCTTTCATTCTTGCCAAACTCTTTGCAGACCTGCGTGCAAGCTTTAGAACAAGATTTTGGATGTTTTCTTTCCTGGCAGAGTTTCTCCTTGCAAGATATGGTGGAAAAGCTTTTGGCTGAGTGTAGAGCGGCAAGACACGCAGAAGACGCAGATACGCAGCTCTCCGAAGCTAAGTGCCGGTCCCGGGCTTCTTTCGGCACAAACCGCTCTCAGGAGCTCCCTGCGCTCGCCACAATGCTCTGTGTGCGAAGAAGCCGCTTCTTCGCCTGCGGGAGAATCGGCGAGCGGCAGCTTCCCAAAGGCGAAGATGCAAGCTGCAGCACACAGGCACAGTGTGGGCAGCATTCAGACTTAGAGAAAACAGTACTTTACCACTCTCCTGCCTTTTCCATGGTTATTCTATTGGAAAAGAACGAGTTTTGGACAACTACCTTTCATTCTTGCCAAACTCTTTGCAGACCCCCGTGCAAGCTTTAGAACAAGATTTTGGATGTTTTCTTCCCTGGCAGAGTTTCTCCTTGCAAGATATGGTGAAAAAGCTTTTTGCTGAGTGTTGAGCGGCAAGACACGCAGAAGACGCAGATACGCAGCTCTCCGAAGCTAAGTGCCGGTCCCGGGCTTCTTTCGGCACAAACCGCTCTCAGGAGCTCCCTGCGCTCGCCACAATGCTCTGTGTGTGAAGAAGCCGCTTCTTCGCCTGCGGGAGAATCGGCGAGCGGCAGCTTCCCAAAGGCGAAGATGCCAGCTGCAGCACACAGGCACAGTGTGGGCAGCCTTCAGACTTAGAGAAAACAGTACTTTACCACTCTCCTGCCTTTTCCATGGTTATTCTATTGGAAAAGAACGAGTTTTGGACAACTACCTTTCATTCTTGCCAAACTCTTTGCAGACCCCCGTGCAAGCTTTAGAACAAGATTTTGGATGTTTTCTTTCCTGGCAGAGTTTCTCCTTGCAAGATATGGTGGAAAAGCTTTTGGCTGAGTGTAGAGCGGCAAGACACGCAGAAGACGCAGATACGCAGCTCTCCGAAGCTAAGTGCCGGTCCCGGGCTTCTTTCGGCACAAACCGCTCTCAGGAGCTCCCTGCGCTCGCCACAATGCTCTGTGTGCGAAGAAGCCGCTTCTTCGCCTGCGGGAGAATCGGCGAGCGGCAGCTTCCCAAAGGCGAAGATGCAAGCTGCAGCACACAGGCACAGTGTGGGCAGCCTTCAGACTTAGAGAAAACAGTACTTTACCACTCTCCTGCCTTTTCCATGGTTATTCTATTGGAAAAGAACGAGTTTTGGACAACTACCTTTCATTCTTGCCAAACTCTTTGCAGACCCCCGTGCAAGCTTTAGAACAAGTTTTTGGATGTTTTCTTTCCTGGCAGAGTTTCTCCTTGCAAGATATGGTGGAAAAGCTTTTTGCTGAGTGTAGAGCGGCAAGACACGCAGAAGACGCGGATACGCAGCTCTCCGAAGCTAAGTGCCGGTCCCGGGCTGCTTTCGGCACAAACCGCTCTCAGGAGCTCCCTGCGCTCGCCACAATGCTCTGTGTGCGAAGAAGCCGCTTCTTCGCCTCCGGGAGAATCGGCGAGCGGCAGCTTCCCAAAGGCGAAGATGCAAGCTGCAGCACGCAGGCACAGTGTGGGCAGCATTCAGACTTAGAGAAAACAGTACTTTACCACTCTCCTGCCTTTTCCATGGTTATTCTATTGGAAAAGAACGAGTTTTGGACAACTACCTTTCATTCTTGCCAAACTCTTTGCAGACCCCCGTGCAAGCTTTAGAACAAGATTTTGGATGTTTTCTTTCCTGGCAGAGTTTCTCCTTGCAAGATATGGTGGAAAAGCTTTTGGCTGAGTGTAGAGCGGCAAGACACGCAGAAGACGCAGATACGCAGCTCTCCGAAGCTAAGTGCCGGTCCCGGGCTTCTTTCGGCACAAACCGCTCTCAGGAGCTCCCTGCGCTCGCCACAATGCTCTGTGTGCGAAGAAGCCGCTTCTTCGCCTGCGGGAGAATCGGCGCGCGGCAGCTTCCCAAAGGCGAAGATGCAAGCTGCAGCACACAGGCACAGTGTGGGCAGCCTTCAGACTTAGAGAAAACAGTACTTTACCACTCTCCTGCCTTTTCCATGGTTATTCTATTGGAAAAGAACGAGTTTTGGACAACTACCTTTCATTCTTGCCAAACTCTTTGCAGACCCCCGTGCAAGCTTTAGAACAAGATTTTGGATGTTTTCTTCCCTGGCAGAGTTTCTCCTTGCAAGATATGGTGAAAAAGCTTTTTGCTGAGTGTAGAGCGGCAAGACACGCAGAAGACGCAGATACGCAGCTCTCCGAAGCTAAGTGCCGGTCCCGGGCTTCTTTCGGCACAAACCGCTCTCAGGAGCTCCCTGCGCTCGCCACAATGCTCTGTGTGCGAAGAAGCCGCTTCTTCGCCTCCGGGAGAATCGGCGAGCGGCAGCTTCCCAAAGGCGAAGATGCAAGCTGCAGCACACAGGCACAGTGTGGGCAGCCTTCAGACTTAGAGAAAACAGTACTTTACCACTCTCCTGCCTTTTCCATGGTTATTCTATTGGAAAAGAACGAGTTTTGGACAACTACCTTTCATTCTTGCCAAACTCTTTGCAGACCCCCGTGCAAGCTTTAGAACAAGTTTTTGGATGTTTTCTTTCCTGGCAGAGTTTCTCCTTGCAAGATATGGTGGAAAAGCTTTTGGCTGAGTGTAGAGCGGCAAGACACGCAGAAGACGCGGATACGCAGCTCTCCGAAGCTAAGTGCCGGTCCCGGGCTCCTTTCGGCACAAACCGCTCTCAGGAGCTCCCTGCGCTCGCCACAATGCTCTGTGTGCGAAGAAGCCGCTTCTTCGCCTCCGGGAGAATCGGCGAGCGGCAGCTTCCCAAAGGCGAAGATGCAAGCTGCAGCACGCAGGCACAGTGTGGGCAGCATTCAGACTTAGAGAAAACAGTACTTTACCACTCTCCTGCCTTTTCCATGGTTATTCTATTGGAAAAGAACGAGTTTTGGACAACTACCTTTCATTCTTGCCAAACTCTTTGCAGACCCCCGTGCAAGCTTTAGAACAAGATTTTGGATGTTTTCTTTCCTGGCAGAGTTTCTCCTTGCAAGATATGGTGGAAAAGCTTTTGGCTGAGTGTAGAGCGGCAAGACACGCAGAAGACGCAGATACGCAGCTCTCCGAAGCTAAGTGCCGGTCCCGGGCTTCTTTCGGCACAAACCGCTCTCAGGAGCTCCCTGCGCTCGCCACAATGCTCTGTGTGCGAAGAAGCCGCTTCTTCGCCTGCGGGAGAATCGGCGAGCGGCAGCTTCCCAAAGGCGAAGATGCAAGCTGCAGCACACAGGCACAGTGTGGGCAGCCTTCAGACTTAGAGAAAACAGTACTTTACCACTCTCCTGCCTTTTCCATGGTTATTCTATTGGAAAAGAACGAGTTTTGGACAACTACCTTTCATTCTTGCCAAACTCTTTGCAGACCCCCGTGCAAGCTTTAGAACAAGATTTTGGATGTTTTCTTTCCTGGCAGAGTTTCTCCTTGCAAGATATGGTGGAAAAGCTTTTGGCTGAGTGTAGAGCGGCAAGACACGCAGAAGACGCAGATACGCAGCTCTCCGAAGCTAAGTGCCGGTCCCGGGCTTCTTTCGGCACAAACCGCTCTCAGGAGCTCCCTGCGCTCGCCACAATGCTCTGTGTGCGAAGAAGCCGCTTCTTCGCCTCCGGGAGAATCGGCGAGCGGCAGCTTCCCAAAGGCGAAGATGCAAGCTGCAGCACACAGGCACAGTGTGGGCAGCCTTCAGACTTAGAGAAAACAGTACTTTACCACTCTCCTGCCTTTTCCATGGTTATTCTATTGGAAAAGAACAAGTTTTGGACAACTACCTTTCATTCTTGCCAAACTCTTTGCAGACCCCCGTGCAAGCTTTAGAACAAGATTTTGGATGTTTTCTTTCCTGGCAGAGTTTCTCCTTGCAAGATATGGTGGAAAAGCTTTTGGCTGAGTGTAGAGCGGCAAGACACGCAGAAGACGCAGATACGCAGCTCTCCGAAGCTATGTGCCGGTCCCGGGCTTCTTTCGGCACAAACCGCTCTCAGGAGCTCCCTGCGCTCGCCACAATGCTCTGTGTGCGAAGAAGCCGCTTCTTCGCCTCCGGGAGAATCGGCGAGCGGCAGCTTCCCAAAGGCGAAGATGCAAGCTGCAGCACACAGGCACAGTGTGGGCAGCCTTCAGACTTAGAGAAAACAGTACTTTACCACTCTCCTGCCTTATCCATGGTTATTCTATTGGAAAAGAACGAGTGTTGGACAACTACCTTTCATTCTTGCCAAACTCTTTGCAGACCTGCGTGCAAGATTTAGAACAAGATTTTGGATGTTTTCTTCCCTGTCAGAGTTTCTCCTTGCAAGATATGGTGAAAAAGCTTTTGGCTGAGTGTAGAGCGGCAAGACACGCAGAAGACGCAGATACGCAGCTCTCCGAAGCTAAGTGCCGGTCCCGGGCTTCTTTCGGCACAAACCGCTCTCAGGAGCTCCCTGCGCTCGCCACAATGCTCTGTGTGCGAAGAAGCCGCTTCTTCGCCTGCGGGAGAATCGGCGAGCGGCAGCTTCCCAAAGGCGAAGATGCAAGCTGCAGCACACAGGCACAGTGTGGGCAGCCTTCAGACTTAGAGAAAACAGTACTTTACCACTCTCCTGCCTTTTCCATGGTTATTCTATTGGAAAAGAACGAGTTTTGGACAACTACCTTTCATTCTTGCCAAACTCTTTGCAGACCTCCGTGCAAGCTTTAGAACAAGATTTTGGATGTTTTCTTTCCTGGCAGAGTTTCTCCTTGCAAGATATGGTGGAAAAGCTTTTTGCTGAGTGTAGAGCGGCAAGACACGCAGAAGACGCAGATACGCAGCTCTCCGAAGCTAAGTGCCGGTCCCGGGCTTCTTTCGGCACAAACCGCTCTCAGGAGCTCCCTGCGCTCGCCACAATGCTCTGTGTGCGAAGAAGCCGCTTCTTCGCCTGCGGGAGAATCGGCGAGCGGCAGCTTCCCAAAGGCGAAGATGCAAGCTGCAGCACACAGGCACAGTGTGGGCAGCATTCAGACTTAGAGAAAACGGTACTTTACCACTCTCCTGCCTTATCCATGGTTATTCTATTGGAAAAGAAGGAGTTTTGGACAACTACCTTTCATTCTTGCAAAACTCTTTGCAGACCCCCGTGCAAGCTTTAGAAGAAGATTTTGGATGTTTTCTTTCCTGGCAGAGTTTCTCCTTGCAAGATATGGTGGAAAAGCTTTTTGCTGAGTGTAGAGCGGCAAGACACGCAGAAGACGCAGATACGCAGCTCTCCGAAGCTAAGTGCCGGTCCCGGGCTTCTTTCGGCACAAACCGCTCTCAGGAGCTCCCTGCGCTCGCCACAATGCTCTGTGTGCGAAGAAGCCGCTTCTTCGCCTCCGGGAGAATCGGCGAGCGGCAGCTTCCCAAAGGCGAAGATGCAAGCTGCAGCACGCAGGCACAGTGTGGGCAGCCTTCAGACTTAGAGAAAACAGTACTTTACCACTCTCCTGCCTTATCCATGGTTATTCTATTGGAAAAGAACGAGTTTTGGACAACTACCTTTCATTCTTGCCAAACTCTTTGCAGACCCCCGTGCAAGCTTTAGAACAAGATTTTGGATGTTTTCTTTCCTGGCAGAGTTTCTCCTTGCAAGATATGGTGGAAAAGCTTTTGGCTGAGTGTAGAGCGGCAAGACACGCAGAAGACGCAGATACGCAGCTCTCCGAAGCTAAGTGCCGGTCCCGGGCTTCTTTCGGCACAAACCGCTCTCAGGAGCTCCCTGCGCTCGCCACAATGCTCTGTGTGCGAAGAAGCCGCTTCTTCGCCTCCGGGAGAATCGGCGAGCGGCAGCTTGCCAAAGGCGAAGATGCAAGCTGCAGCACACAGGCACAGTGTGGGCAGCCTTCAGACTTAGAGAAAACAGTACTTTACCACTCTCCTGCCTTTTCCATGGTTATTCTATTGGAAAAGAACGAGTTTTGGACAACTACCTTTCATTCTTGCCAAACTCTTTGCAGACCCCAGTGCAAGCTTTAGAACAAGATTTTGGATGTTTTCTTTCCTGGCAGAGTTTCTCCTTGCAAGATATGGTGGAAAAGCTTTTTGCTGAGTGTAGAGCGGCAAGACACGCAGAAGACGCAGATACGCAGCTCTCCGAAGCTAAGTGCCGGTCCCGGGCTTCTTTCGGCACAAACCGCTCTCAGGAGCTCCCTGCGCTCGCCACAATGCTCTGTGTGCGAAGAAGCCGCTTCTTCGCCTCCGGGAGAATCGGCGAGCGGCAGCTTCCCAAAGGCGAAGATGCAAGCTGCAGCACACAGGCACAGTGTGGGCAGCCTTCAGACTTAGAGAAAACAGTACTTTACCACTCTCCTGCCTTTTCCATGGTTATTCTATTGGAAAAGAACGAGTTTTGGACAACTACCTTTCATTCTTGCCAAACTCTTTGCAGACCCCCGTGCAAGCTTTAGAACAAGATTTTGGATGTTTTCTTTCCTGGCAGAGTTTCTCCTTGCAAGATATGGTGGAAAAGCTTTTTGCTGAGTGTAGAGCGGCAAGACACGCAGAAGACGCAGATACGCAGCTCTCCGAAGCTAAGTGCCGGTCCCGGGCTTCTTTCGGCACAAACCGCTCTCAGGAGCTCCCTGCGCTCGCCACAATGCTCTGTGTGCGAAAAGCCGCTTCTTCGCCTCCGGGAGAATCGGCGAGCGGCAGCTTCCCAAAGGCGAAGATGCAAGCTGCAGCACACAGGCACAGTGTGGGCAGCATTCAGACTTAGAGAAAACAGTACTTTACCACTCTCCTGCCTTTTCCATGGTTATTCTATTGGAAAAGAACGAGTTTTGGACAACTACCTTTCATTCTTGCCAAACTCTTTGCAGACCCCCGTGCAAGCTTTAGAACAAGATTTTGGATGTTTTCTTCCCTGGCAGAGTTTCTCCTTGCAAGATATGGTGGAAAAGCTTTTTGCTGAGTGTAGAGCGGCAAGACACGCAGAAGACGCAGATACGCAGCTCTCCGAAGCTAAGTGCCGGTCCCGGGCTTCTTTCGGCACAAACCGCTCTCAGGAGCTCCCTGCGCTCGCCACAATGCTCTGTGTGCGAAGAAGCCGCTTCTTCGCCTGCGGGAGAATCGGCGAGCGGCAGCTTCCCAAAGGCGAAGATGCAAGCTGCAGCACACAGGCACAGTGTGGGCAGCCTTCAGACTTAGAGAAAACAGTACTTTACCACTCTCCTGCCTTTTCCATGGTTATTCTATTGGAAAAGAACGAGTTTTGGACAACTACCTTTCATTCTTGCCAAACTCTTTGCAGACCCCCGTGCAAGCTTTAGAACAAGTTTTTGGATGTTTTCTTTCCTGGCAGAGTTTCTCCTTGCAAGATATGGTGGAAAAGCTTTTGGCTGAGTGTAGAGCGGCAAGACACGCAGAAGACGCGGATACGCAGCTCTCCGAAGCTAAGTGCCGGTCCCGGGCTTCTTTCGGCACAAACCGCTCTCAGGAGCTCCCTGCGCTCGCCACAATGCTCTGTGTGCGAAGAAGCCGCTTCTTCGCCTCCGGGAGAATCGGCGAGCGGCAGCTTCCCAAAGGCGAAGATGCAAGCTGCAGCACGCAGGCACAGTGTGGGCAGCATTCAGACTTAGAGAAAACAGTACTTTACCACTCTCCTGCCTTTTCCATGGTTATTCTATTGGAAAAGAACGAGTTTTGGACAACTACCTTTCATTCTTGCCAAACTCTTTGCAGACCCCCGTGCAAGCTTTAGAACAAGATTTTGGATGTTTTCTTTCCTGGCAGAGTTTCTCCTTGCAAGATATGGTGGAAAAGCTTTTGGCTGAGTGTAGAGCGGCAAGACACGCAGAAGACGCAGATACGCAGCTCTCCGAAGCTAAGTGCCGGTCCCGGGCTTCTTTCGGCACAAACCGCTCTCAGGAGCTCCCTGCGCTCGCCACAATGCTCTGTGTGCGAAGAAGCCGCTTCTTCGCCTGCGGGAGAATCGGCGAGCGGCAGCTTCCCAAAGGCGAAGATGCAAGCTGCAGCACGCAGGCACAGTGTGGGCAGCCTTCAGACTTAGAGAAAACAGTACTTTACCACTCTCCTGCCTTTTCCATGGTTATTCTATTGGAAAAGAACGAGTTTTGGACAACTACCTTTCATTCTTGTCAAACTCTTTGCAGACCCCCGTGCAAGCTTTAGAACAAGATTTTGGATGTTTTCTTTCCTGGCAGAGTTTCTCCTTGCAAGATATGGTGGAAAAGCTTTTGGCTGAGTGTAGAGCGGCAAGACACGCAGAAGACGCAGATACGCAGCTCTCCGAAGCTAAGTGCCGGTCCCGGGCTTCTTTCGGCACAAACCGCTCTCAGGAGCTCCCTGCGCTCGCCACAATGCTCTGTGTGCGAAGAAGCCGCTTCTTCGCCTCCGGGAGAATCGGCGAGCGGCAGCTTCCCAAAGGCGAAGATGCAAGCTGCAGCACACAGGCACAGTGTGGGCAGCCTTCAGACTTCGAGAAAACAGTACTTTACCACTCTCCTGCCTTTTCCATGGTTATTCTATTGGAAAAGAACGAGTTTTGGACAACTACCTTTCATTCTTGCCAAACTCTTTGCAGACCCCCGTGCAAGCTTTAGAACAAGATTTTGGATGTTTTCTTTCCTGGCAGAGTTTCTCCTTGCAAGATATGGTGGAAAAGCTTTTGGCTGAGTGTAGAGCGGCAAGACACGCAGAAGACGCAGATACGCAGCTCTCCGAAGCTATGTGCCGGTCCCGGGCTTCTTTCGGCACAAACCGCTCTCAGGAGCTCCCTGCGCTCGCCACAATGCTCTGTGTGCGAAGAAGCCGCTTCTTCGCCTGCGGGAGAATCGGCGAGCGGCAGCTTCCCAAAGGCGAAGATGCAAGCTGCAGCACACAGGCACAGTGTGGGCAGCCTTCAGACTTAGAGAAAACAGTACTTTACCACTCTCCTGCCTTATCCATGGTTATTCTATTGGAAAAGAACGAGTGTTGGACAACTACCTTTCATTCTTGCCAAACTCTTTGCAGACCTGCGTGCAAGATTTAGAACAAGATTTTGGATGTTTTCTTCCCTGGCAGAGTTTCTCCTTGCAAGATATGGTGAAAAAGCTTTTGGCTGAGTGTTGAGCGGCAAGACACGCAGAAGACGCAGATACGCAGCTCTCCGAAGCTAAGTGCCGGTCCCGGGCTTCTTTCGGCACAAACCGCTCTCAGGAGCTCCCTGCGCTCGCCACAATGCTCTGTGTGCGAAGAAGCCGCTTCTTCGCCTGCGGGAGAATCGGCGAGCGGCAGCTTCCCAAAGGCGAAGATGCAAGCTGCAGCACACAGGCACAGTGTGGGCAGCCTTCAGACTTAGAGAAAACAGTACTTTACCACTCTCCTGCCTTTTCCATGGTTATTCTATTGGAAAAGAACGAGTTTTGGACAACTACCTTTCATTCTTGCCAAACTCTTTGCAGACCTCCGTGCAAGCTTTAGAACAAGATTTTGGATGTTTTCTTTCCTGGCAGAGTTTCTCCTTGCAAGATATGGTGGAAAAGCTTTTTGCTGAGTGTAGAGCGGCAAGACACGCAGAAGACGCAGATACGCAGCTCTCCGAAGCTAAGTGCCGGTCCCGGGCTTCTTTCGGCACAAACCGCTCTCAGGAGCTCCCTGCGCTCGCCACAATGCTCTGTGTGCGAAGAAGCCGCTTCTTCGCCTGCGGGAGAATCGGCGAGCGGCAGCTTCCCAAAGGCGAAGATGCAAGCTGCAGCACACAGGCACAGTGTGGGCAGCATTCAGACTTAGAGAAAACGGTACTTTACCACTCTCCTGCCTTATCCATGGTTATTCTATTGGAAAAGAAGGAGTTTTGGACAACTACCTTTCATTCTTGCAAAACTCTTTGCAGACCCCCGTGCAAGCTTTAGAAGAAGATTTTGGATGTTTTCTTTCCTGGCAGAGTTTCTCCTTGCAAGATATGGTGGAAAAGCTTTTTGCTGAGTGTAGAGCGGCAAGACACGCAGAAGACGCAGATACGCAGCTCTCCGAAGCTAAGTGCCGGTCCCGGGCTTCTTTCGGCACAAACCGCTCTCAGGAGCTCCCTGCGCTCGCCACAATGCTCTGTGTGCGAAGAAGCCGCTTCTTCGCCTCCGGGAGAATCGGCGAGCGGCAGCTTCCCAAAGGCGAAGATGCAAGCTGCAGCACGCAGGCACAGTGTGGGCAGCCTTCAGACTTAGAGAAAACAGTACTTTACCACTCTCCTGCCTTATCCATGGTTATTCTATTGGAAAAGAACGAGTTTTGGACAACTACCTTTCATTCTTGCCAAACTCTTTGCAGACCCCCGTGCAAGCTTTAGAACAAGATTTTGGATGTTTTCTTTCCTGGCAGAGTTTCTCCTTGCAAGATATGGTGGAAAAGCTTTTGGCTGAGTGTAGAGCGGCAAGACACGCAGAAGACGCAGATACGCAGCTCTCCGAAGCTAAGTGCCGGTCCCGGGCTTCTTTCGGCACAAACCGCTCTCAGGAGCTCCCTGCGCTCGCCACAATGCTCTGTGTGCGAAGAAGCCGCTTCTTCGCCTCCGGGAGAATCGGCGAGCGGCAGCTTGCCAAAGGCGAAGATGCAAGCTGCAGCACACAGGCACAGTGTGGGCAGCCTTCAGACTTAGAGAAAACAGTACTTTACCACTCTCCTGCCTTTTCCATGGTTATTCTATTGGAAAAGAACGAGTTTTGGACAACTACCTTTCATTCTTGCCAAACTCTTTGCAGACCCCAGTGCAAGCTTTAGAACAAGATTTTGGATGTTTTCTTTCCTGGCAGAGTTTCTCCTTGCAAGATATGGTGGAAAAGCTTTTTGCTGAGTGTAGAGCGGCAAGACACGCAGAAGACGCAGATACGCAGCTCTCCGAAGCTAAGTGCCGGTCCCGGGCTTCTTTCGGCACAAACCGCTCTCAGGAGCTCCCTGCGCTCGCCACAATGCTCTGTGTGCGAAGAAGCCGCTTCTTCGCCTCCGGGAGAATCGGCGAGCGGCAGCTTCCCAAAGGCGAAGATGCAAGCTGCAGCACACAGGCACAGTGTGGGCAGCCTTCAGACTTAGAGAAAACAGTACTTTACCACTCTCCTGCCTTTTCCATGGTTATTCTATTGGAAAAGAACGAGTTTTGGACAACTACCTTTCATTCTTGCCAAACTCTTTGCAGACCCCCGTGCAAGCTTTAGAACAAGATTTTGGATGTTTTCTTTCCTGGCAGAGTTTCTCCTTGCAAGATATGGTGGAAAAGCTTTTTGCTGAGTGTAGAGCGGCAAGACACGCAGAAGACGCAGATACGCAGCTCTCCGAAGCTAAGTGCCGGTCCCGGGCTTCTTTCGGCACAAACCGCTCTCAGGAGCTCCCTGCGCTCGCCACAATGCTCTGTGTGCGAAAAGCCGCTTCTTCGCCTCCGGGAGAATCGGCGAGCGGCAGCTTCCCAAAGGCGAAGATGCAAGCTGCAGCACACAGGCACAGTGTGGGCAGCATTCAGACTTAGAGAAAACAGTACTTTACCACTCTCCTGCCTTTTCCATGGTTATTCTATTGGAAAAGAACGAGTTTTGGACAACTACCTTTCATTCTTGCCAAACTCTTTGCAGACCCCCGTGCAAGCTTTAGAACAAGATTTTGGATGTTTTCTTCCCTGGCAGAGTTTCTCCTTGCAAGATATGGTGGAAAAGCTTTTTGCTGAGTGTAGAGCGGCAAGACACGCAGAAGACGCAGATACGCAGCTCTCCGAAGCTAAGTGCCGGTCCCGGGCTTCTTTCGGCACAAACCGCTCTCAGGAGCTCCCTGCGCTCGCCACAATGCTCTGTGTGCGAAGAAGCCGCTTCTTCGCCTGCGGGAGAATCGGCGAGCGGCAGCTTCCCAAAGGCGAAGATGCAAGCTGCAGCACACAGGCACAGTGTGGGCAGCCTTCAGACTTAGAGAAAACAGTACTTTACCACTCTCCTGCCTTTTCCATGGTTATTCTATTGGAAAAGAACGAGTTTTGGACAACTACCTTTCATTCTTGCCAAACTCTTTGCAGACCCCCGTGCAAGCTTTAGAACAAGTTTTTGGATGTTTTCTTTCCTGGCAGAGTTTCTCCTTGCAAGATATGGTGGAAAAGCTTTTGGCTGAGTGTAGAGCGGCAAGACACGCAGAAGACGCGGATACGCAGCTCTCCGAAGCTAAGTGCCGGTCCCGGGCTCCTTTCGGCACAAACCGCTCTCAGGAGCTCCCTGCGCTCGCCACAATGCTCTGTGTGCGAAGAAGCCGCTTCTTCGCCTCCGGGAGAATCGGCGAGCGGCAGCTTCCCAAAGGCGAAGATGCAAGCTGCAGCACGCAGGCACAGTGTGGGCAGCATTCAGACTTAGAGAAAACAGTACTTTACCACTCTCCTGCCTTTTCCATGGTTATTCTATTGGAAAAGAACGAGTTTTGGACAACTACCTTTCATTCTTGCCAAACTCTTTGCAGACCCCCGTGCAAGCTTTAGAACAAGATTTTGGATGTTTTCTTTCCTGGCAGAGTTTCTCCTTGCAAGATATGGTGGAAAAGCTTTTGGCTGAGTGTAGAGCGGCAAGACACGCAGAAGACGCAGATACGCAGCTCTCCGAAGCTAAGTGCCGGTCCCGGGCTTCTTTCGGCACAAACCGCTCTCAGGAGCTCCCTGCGCTCGCCACAATGCTCTGTGTGCGAAGAAGCCGCTTCTTCGCCTGCGGGAGAATCGGCGAGCGGCAGCTTCCCAAAGGCGAAGATGCAAGCTGCAGCACGCAGGCACAGTGTGGGCAGCCTTCAGACTTAGAGAAAACAGTACTTTACCACTCTCCTGCCTTTTCCATGGTTATTCTATTGGAAAAGAACGAGTTTTGGACAACTACCTTTCATTCTTGTCAAACTCTTTGCAGACCCCCGTGCAAGCTTTAGAACAAGATTTTGGATGTTTTCTTTCCTGGCAGAGTTTCTCCTTGCAAGATATGGTGGAAAAGCTTTTGGCTGAGTGTAGAGCGGCAAGACACGCAGAAGACGCAGATACGCAGCTCTCCGAAGCTAAGTGCCGGTCCCGGGCTTCTTTCGGCACAAACCGCTCTCAGGAGCTCCCTGCGCTCGCCACAATGCTCTGTGTGCGAAGAAGCCGCTTCTTCGCCTCCGGGAGAATCGGCGAGCGGCAGCTTCCCAAAGGCGAAGATGCAAGCTGCAGCACACAGGCACAGTGTGGGCAGCCTTCAGACTTAGAGAAAACAGTACTTTACCACTCTCCTGCCTTTTCCATGGTTATTCTATTGGAAAAGAACGAGTTTTGGACAACTACCTTTCATTCTTGCCAAACTCTTTGCAGACCCCCGTGCAAGCTTTAGAACAAGATTTTGGATGTTTTCTTTCCTGGCAGAGTTTCTCCTTGCAAGATATGGTGGAAAAGCTTTTGGCTGAGTGTAGAGCGGCAAGACACGCAGAAGACGCAGATACGCAGCTCTCCGAAGCTATGTGCCGGTCCCGGGCTTCTTTCGGCACAAACCGCTCTCAGGAGCTCCCTGCGCTCGCCACAATGCTCTGTGTGCGAAGAAGCCGCTTCTTCGCCTGCGGGAGAATCGGCGAGCGGCAGCTTCCCAAAGGCGAAGATGCAAGCTGCAGCACACAGGCACAGTGTGGGCAGCCTTCAGACTTAGAGAAAACAGTACTTTACCACTCTCCTGCCTTATCCATGGTTATTCTATTGGAAAAGAACGAGTGTTGGACAACTACCTTTCATTCTTGCCAAACTCTTTGCAGACCTGCGTGCAAGATTTAGAACAAGATTTTGGATGTTTTCTTCCCTGGCAGAGTTTCTCCTTGCAAGATATGGTGAAAAAGCTTTTGGCTGAGTGTTGAGCGGCAAGACACGCAGAAGACGCGGATATGCAGCTCTCCGAAGCTAAGTGCCGGTCCCGGGCTTCTTTCGGCACAAACCGCTCTCAGGAGCTCCCTGCGCTCGCCACAATGCTCTGTGTGTGAAGAAGCCGCTTCTTCGCCTCCGGGAGAATCGGCGAGCGGCAGCTTCCCAAAGGCGAAGATGCAAGCTGCAGCACACAGGCACAGTGTGGGCAGCCTTCAGACTTAGAGAAAACAGTACTTTACCACTCTCCTGCCTTTTCCATGGTTATTCTATTGGAAAAGAACGAGTTTTGGACAACTACCTTTCATTCTTGCCAAACTCTTTGCAGACCCCCGTGCAAGCTTTAGAACAAGTTTTTGGATGTTTTCTTTCCTGGCAGAGTTTCTCCTTGCAAGATATGGTGGAAAAGCTTTTTGCTGAGTGTAGAGCGGCAAGACACGCAGAAGACGCAGATACGCAGCTCTCCGAAGCTAAGTGCCGGTCCCGGGCTTCTTTCGGCACAAACCGCTCTCAGGAGCTCCCCGCGCTCGCCACAATGCTCTGTGTGCGAAGAAGCCGCTTCTTCGCCTGCGGGAGAATCGGCGAGCGGCAGCTTCCCAAAGGCGAAGATGCAAGCTGCAGCACACAGGCACAGTGTGGGCAGCCTTCAGACTTAGAGAAAACAGTACTTTACCACTCTCCTGCCTTTTCCATGGTTATTCTATTGGAAAAGAACGAGTTTTGGACAACTACCTTTCATTCTTGCCAAACTCTTTGCAGACCCCCGTGCAAGCTTTAGAACAAGATTTTGGATGTTTTCTTTCCTGGCAGAGTTTCTCCTTGCAAGATATGGTGGAAAAGCTTTTTGCTGAGTGTAGAGCGGCAAGACACGCAGAAGACGCAGATACGCAGCTCTCCGAAGCTAAGTGCCGGTCCCGGGCTTCTTTCGGCACAAACCGCTCTCAGGAGCTCCCTGCGCTCGCCACAATGCTCTGTGTGCGAAGAAGCCGCTTCTTCGCCTCCGGGAGAATCGGCGAGCGGCAGCTTCCCAAAGGCGAAGATGCAAGCTGCAGCACGCAGGCACAGTGTGGGCAGCCTTCAGACTTAGAGAAAACAGTACTTTACCACTCTCCTGCCTTTTCCATGGTTATTCTATTGGAAAAGAACGAGTTTTGGACAACTACCTTTCATTCTTGCCAAACTCTTTGCAGACCCCCGTGCAAGCTTTAGAACAAGATTTTGGATGTTTTCTTCCCTGGCAGAGTTTCTCCTTGCAAGATATGGTGGAAAAGCTTTTGGCTGAGTGTAGAGCGGCAAGACACGCAGAAGACGCAGATACGCAGCTCTCCGAAGCTAAGTGCCGGTCCCGGGCTTCTTTCGGCACAAACCGCTCTCAGGAGCTCCCTGCGCTCGCCACAATGCTCTGTGTGCGAAGAAGCCGCTTCTTCGCCTCCGGGAGAATCGGCGAGCGGCAGCTTCCCAAAGGCGAAGATGCAAGCTGCAGCACACAGGCACAGTGTGGGCAGCCTTCAGACTTAGAGAAAACAGTACTTTACCACTCTCCTGCCTTTTCCATGGTTATTCTATTGGAAAAGAACGAGTTTTGGACAACTACCTTTCATTCTTGCCAAACTCTTTGCAGACCTCCGTGCAAGCTTTAGAACAAGATTTTGGATGTTTTCTTTCCTGGCAGAGTTTCTCCTTGCAAGATATGGTGGAAAAGCTTTTGGCTGAGTGTAGAGCGGCAAGACACGCAGAAGACGCAGATACGCAGCTCTCCGAAGCTAAGTGCCGGTCCCGGGCTTCTTTCGGCACAAACCGCTCTCAGGAGCTCCCTGCGCTCGCCACAATGCTCTGTGTGCGAAGAAGCCGCTTCTTCGCCTGCGGGAGAATCGGCGAGCGGCAGCTTCCCAAAGGCAAAGATGCAAGCTGCAGCACACAGGCACAGTGTGGGCAGCATTCAGACTTAGATAAAACAGTACTTTACCACTCTCCTGCCTTATCCATGGTTATTCTATTGGAAAAGAAGGAGTTTTGGACAACTACCTTTCATTCTTGCCAAACTCTTTGCAGACCCCCGTGCAAGCTTTAGAACAAGATTTTGGATGTTTTCTTTCCTGGCAGAGTTTCTCCTTGCAAGATATGGTGGAAAAGCTTTTGGCTGAGTGTAGAGCGGCAAGACACGCAGAAGACGCAGATACGCAGCTCTCCGAAGCTAAGTGCCGGTCCCGGGCTTCTTTCGGCACAAACCGCTCTCAGGAGCTCCCTGCGCTCGCCACAATGCTCTGTGTGCGAAGAAGCCGCTTCTTCGCCTCCGGGAGAATCGGCGAGCGGCAGCTTCCCAAAGGCGAAGATGCAAGCTGCAGCACACAGGCACAGTGTGGGCAGCATTCAGACTTAGAGAAAACAGTACTTTACCACTCTCCTGCCTTATCCATGGTTATTCTATTGGAAAAGAACGAGTTTTGGACAACTACCTTTCATTCTTGCCAAACTCTTTGCAGACCCCCGTGCAAGCTTTAGAACAAGATTTTGGATGTTTTCTTTCCTGGCAGAGTTTCTCCTTGCAAGATATGGTGGAAAAGCTTTTGGCTGAGTGTAGAGCGGCAAGACACGCAGAAGACGCAGATACGCAGCTCTCCGAAGCTAAGTGCCGGTCCCGGGCTTCTTTCGGCACAAACCGCTCTCAGGAGCTCCCTGCGCTCGCCACAATGCTCTGTGTGCGAAGAAGCTGCTTCTTCGCCTCCGGGAGAATCGGCGAGCGGCAGCTTCCCAAAGGCGAAGATGCAAGCTGCAGCACACAGGCACAGTGTGGGCAGCCTTCAGACTTAGAGAAAACAGTACTTTACCACTCTCCTGCCTTTTCCATGGTTATTCTATTGGAAAAGAACGAGTTTTGGACAACTACCTTTCATTCTTGCCAAACTCTTTGCAGACCCCCGTGCAAGCTTTAGAACAAGATTTTGGATGTTTTCTTTCCTGGCAGAGTTTCTCCTTGCAAGATATGGTGGAAAAGCTTTTGGCTGAGTGTAGAGCGGCAAGACACGCAGAAGACGCAGATACGCAGCTCTCCGAAGCTAAGTGCCGGTCCCGGGCTTCTTTCGGCACAAACCGCTCTCAGGAGCTCCCTGCGCTCGCCACAATGCTCTGTGTGCGAAGAAGCCGCTTCTTCGCCTCCGGGAGAATCGGCGAGTGGCAGCTTCCCAAAGGCGAAGATGCAAGCTGCAGCACACAGGCACAGTGTGGGCAGCCTTCAGACTTAGAGAAAACAGTACTTTACCACTCTCCTGCTTTTTCCATGGTTATTCTATTGGAAAAGAACGAGTTTTGGACAACTACCTTTCATTCTTGCCAAACTCTTTGCAGACCCCCGTGCAAGCTTTAGAACAAGATTTTGGATGTTTTCTTTCCTGGCAGAGTTTCTCCTTGCAAGATATGGTGGAAAAGCTTTTGGCTGAGTGTAGAGCGGCAAGACACGCAGAAGACGCAGATACGCAGCTCTCCGAAGCTAAGTGCCGGTCCCGGGCTTCTTTCGGCACAAACCGCTCTCAGGAGCTCCCTGCGCTCGCCACAATGCTCTGTGTGCGAAGAAGCCGCTTCTTCGCCTCCGGGAGAATCGGCGAGCGGCAGCTTCCCAAAAGCGAAGATGCAAGCTGCAGCACACAGGCACAGTGTGGGCAGCCTTCAGACTTAGAGAAAACAGTACTTTACCACTCTCCTGCCTTTTCCATGGTTATTCTATTGGAAAAGAACGAGTTTTGGACAACTACCTTTCATTCTTGCCAAACTCTTTGCAGACCCCCGTGCAAGCTTTAGAACAAGATTTTGGATGTTTTCTTTCCTGGCAGAGTTTCTCCTTGCAAGATATGCTGGAAAAGCTTTTTGCTGAGTGTAGAGCGGCAAGACACGCAGAAGACGCAGATACGCAGCTCTCCGAAGCTAAGTGCCGGTCCCGGGCTTCTTTCGGCACAAACCGCTCTCAGGAGCTCCCTGCGCTCGCCACAATGCTCTGTGTGCGAAGAAGCCGCTTCTTCGCCTGCGGGAGAATCGGCGAGCGGCAGCTTCCCAAAGGCAAAGATGCAAGCTGCAGCACACAGGCACAGTGTGGGCAGCCTTCAGACTTAGAGAAAACAGTACTTTACCACTCTCCTGCCTTATCCATGGTTATTCTATTGGAAAAGAAGGAGTTTTGGACAACTACCTTTCATTCTTGCCAAACTCTTTGCAGACCCCCGTGCAAGCTTTAGAACAAGATTTTGGATGTTTTCTTTCCTGGCAGAGTTTCTCCTTGCAAGATATGGTGGAAAAGCTTTTGGCTGAGTGTAGAGCGGCAAGACACGCAGAAGACGCAGATACGCAGCTCTCCGAAGCTAAGTGCCGGTCCCGGGCTTCTTTCGGCACAAACCGCTCTCAGGAGCTCCCTGCGCTCGCCACAATGCTCTGTGTGCGAAGAAGCCGCTTCTTCGCCTCCGGGAGAATCGGCGAGCGGCAGCTTGCCAAAGGCGAAGATGCAAGCTGCAGCACACAGGCACAGTGTGGGCAGCCTTCAGACTTAGAGAAAACAGTACTTTACCACTCTCCTGCCTTTTCCATGGTTATTCTATTGGAAAAGAACGAGTTTTGGACAACTACCTTTCATTCTTGCCAAACTCTTTGCAGACCCCCGTGCAAGCTTTAGAACAAGATTTTGGATGTTTTCTTTCCTGGCAGAGTTTCTCCTTGCAAGATATGGTGGAAAAGCTTTTTGCTGAGTGTAGAGCGGCAAGACACGCAGAAGACGCAGATACGCAGCTCTCCGAAGCTAAGTGCCGGTCCCGGGCTTCTTTCGGCACAAACCGCTCTCAGGAGCTCCCTGCGCTCGCCACAATGCTCTGTGTGCGAAGAAGCCGCTTCTTCGCCTCCGGGAGAATCGGCGAGCGGCAGCTTCCCAAAGGCGAAGATGCAAGCTGCAGCACGCAGGCACAGTGTGGGCAGCCTTCAGACTTAGAGAAAACAGTACTTTACCACTCTCCTGCCTTTTCCATGGTTATTCTATTGGAAAAGAACGAGTTTTGGACAACTACCTTTCATTCTTGCCAAACTCTTTGCAGACCCCCGTGCAAGCTTTAGAACAAGATTTTGGATGTTTTCTTTCCTGGCAGAGTTTCTCCTTGCAAGATATGGTGGAAAAGCTTTTGGCTGAGTGTAGAGCGGCAAGACACGCAGAAGACGCAGATACGCAGCTCTCCGAAGCTAAGTGCCGGTCCCGGGCTTCTTTCGGCACAAACCGCTCTCAGGAGCTCCCTGCGCTCGCCACAATGCTCTGTGTGCGAAGAAGCCGCTTCTTCGCCTCCGGGAGAATCGGCGAGCGGCAGCTTCCCAAAGGCGAAGATGCAAGCTGCAGCACACAGGCACAGTGTGGGCAGCCTTCAGACTTAGAGAAAACAGTACTTTACCACTCTCCTGCCTTTTCCATGGTTATTCTATTGGAAAAGAAGGAGTTTTGGACAACTACCTTTCATTCTTGCCAAACTCTTTGCAGACCCCCGTGCAAGCTTTAGAACAAGATTTTGGATGTTTTCTTTCCTGGCAGAGTTTCTCCTTGCAAGATATGGTGGAAAAGCTTTTTGCTGAGTGTAGAGCGGCAAGACACGCAGAAGACGCAGATACGCAGCTCTCCGAAGCTAAGTGCCGGTCCCGGGCTTCTTTCGGCACAAACCGCTCTCAGGAGCTCCCTGCGCTCGCCACAATGCTCTGTGTGCGAAGAAGCTGCTTCTTCGCCTCCGGGAGAATCGGCGAGCGGCAGCTTCCCAAAGGCGAAGATGCAAGCTGCAGCACACAGGCACAGTGTGGGCAGCCTTCAGACTTAGAGAAAACAGTACTTTACCACTCTCCTGCCTTTTCCATGGTTATTCTATTGGAAAAGAACGAGTTTTGGACAACTACCTTTCATTCTTGCCAAACTCTTTGCAGACCCCCGTGCAAGCTTTAGAACAAGATTTTGGATGTTTTCTTTCCTGGCAGAGTTTCTCCTTGCAAGATATGCTGGAAAAGCTTTTGGCTGAGTGTAGAGCGGCAAGACACGCAGAAGACGCAGATACGCAGCTCTCCGAAGCTAAGTGCCGGTCCCGGGCTTCTTTCGGCACAAACCGCTCTCAGGAGCTCCCTGCGCTCGCCACAATGCTCTGTGTGCGAAGAAGCCGCTTCTTCGCCTCCGGGAGAATCGGCGAGCGGCAGCTTCCCAAAGGCGAAGATGCAAGCTGCAGCACACAGGCACAGTGTGGGCAGCCTTCAGACTTAGAAAAAACAGTACTTTACCACTCTCCTGCCTTTTCCATGGTTATTCTATTGGAAAAGAACGAGTTTTGGACAACTACCTTTCATTCTTGCCAAACTCTTTGCAGACCCCCGTGCAAGCTTTAGAACAAGATTTTGGATGTTTTCTTTCCTGGCAGAGTTTCTCCTTGCAAGATATGGTGGAAAAGCTTTTGGCTGAGTGTAGAGCGGCAAGACACGCAGAAGACGCAGATACGCAGCTCTCCGAAGCTAAGTGCCGGTCCCGGGCTTCTTTCGGCACAAACCGCTCTCAGGAGCTCCCTGCGCTCGCCACAATGCTCTGTGTGCGAAGAAGCCGCTTCTTCGCCTGCGGGAGAATCGGCGAGCGGCAGCTTCCCAAAGGCGAAGATGCAAGCTGCAGCACACAGGCACAGTGTGGGCAGCCTTCAGACTTCGAGAAAACAGTACTTTACCACTCTCCTGCCTTTTCCATGGTTATTCTATTGGAAAAGAAGGAGTTTTGGACAACTACCTTTCATTCTTGCCAAACTCTTTGCAGACCCCCGTGCAAGCTTTAGAACAAGTTTTTGGATGTTTTCTTTCCTGGCAGAGTTTCTCCTTGCAAGATATGGTGGAAAAGATTTTTGCTGAGTGTAGAGCGGCAAGACACGCAGAAGACGCGGATACGCAGCTCTCCGAATCTAAGTGCCGGTCCCGGGCTCCTTTCGGCACAAACCGCTCTCAGGAGCTCCCTGCGCTCGCCACAATGCTCTGTGTGCGAAGAAGCCGCTTCTTCGCCTCCGGGAGAATCGGCGAGCGGCAGCTTCCCAAAGGCGAAGATGCAAGCTGCAGCACGCAGGCACAGTGTGGGCATCATTCAGACTTAGAGAAAACAGTACTTTACCACTCTCCTGCCTTTTCCATGGTTATTCTATTGGAAAAGAACGAGTTTTGGACAACTACCTTTCATTCTTGCCAAACTCTTTGCAGACCCCCGTGCAAGCTTTAGAACAAGATTTTGGATGTTTTCTTTCCTGGCAGAGTTTCTCCTTGCAAGATATGGTGGAAAAGCTTTTGGCTGAGTGTAGAGCGGCAAGACACGCAGAAGACGCAGATACGCAGCTCTCCGAAGCTAAGTGCCGGTCCCGGGCTTCTTTCGGCACAAACCGCTCTCAGGAGCTCCCTGCGCTCGCCACAATGCTCTGTGTGCGAAGAAGCCGCTTCTTCGCCTGCGGGAGAATCGGCGAGCGGCAGCTTCCCAAAGGCGAAGATGCAAGCTGCAGCACGCAGGCACAGTGTGGGCAGCCTTCAGACTTAGAGAAAACAGTACTTTACCACTCTCCTGCTTTTTCCATGGTTATTCTATTGGAAAAGAACGAGTTTTGGACAACTACCTTTCATTCTTGCCAAACTCTTTGCAGACCCCCGTGCAAGCTTTAGAACAAGATTTTGGATGTTTTCTTTCCTGGCAGAGTTTCTCCTTGCAAGATATGGTGGAAAAGCTTTTTGCTGAGTGTAGAGCGGCAAGACACGCAGAAGACGCAGATACGCAGCTCTCCGAAGCTAAGTGCCGGTCCCGGGCTTCTTTCGGCACAAACCGCTCTCAGGAGCTCCCTGCGCTCGCCACAATGCTCTGTGTGCGAAGAAGCCGCTTCTTCGCCTGCGGGAGAATCGGCGAGCGGCAGCTTCCCAAAGGCGAAGATGCAAGCTGCAGCACACAGGCACAGTGTGGGCAGCCTTCAGACTTAGAGAAAACAGTACTTTACCACTCTCCTGCCTTTTCCATGGTTATTCTATTGGAAAAGAACGAGTTTTGGACAACTACCTTTCATTCTTGCCAAACTCTTTGCAGACCCCCGTGCAAGCTTTAGAACAAGATTTTGGATGTTTTCTTTCCTGGCAGAGTTTCTCCTTGCAAGATATGCTGGAAAAGCTTTTTGCTGAGTGTAGAGCGGCAAGACACGCAGAAGACGCAGATACGCAGCTCTCCGAAGCTAAGTGCCGGTCCCGGGCTTCTTTCGGCACAAACCGCTCTCAGGAGCTCCCTGCGCTCGCCACAATGCTCTGTGTGCGAAGAAGCCGCTTCTTCGCCTGCGGGAGAATCGGCGAGCGGCAGCTTCCCAAAGGCAAAGATGCAAGCTGCAGCACACAGGCACAGTGTGGGCAGCATTCAGACTTAGATAAAACAGTACTTTACCACTCTCCTGCCTTATCCATGGTTATTCTATTGGAAAAGAACGAGTTTTGGACAACTACCTTTCATTCTTGCCAAACTCTTTGCAGACCCCCGTGCAAGCTTTAGAACAAGATTTTGGATGTTTTCTTTCCTGGCAGAGTTTCTCCTTGCAAGATATGGTGGAAAAGCTTTTGGCTGAGTGTAGAGCGGCAAGACACGCAGAAGACGCAGATACGCAGCTCTCCGAAGCTAAGTGCCGGTCCCGGGCTTCTTTCGGCACAAACCGCTCTCAGGAGCTCCCTGCGCTCGCCACAATGCTCTGTGTGCGAAGAAGCCGCTTCTTCGCCTCCGGGAGAATCGGCGAGCGGCAGCTTGCCAAAGGCGAAGATGCAAGCTGCAGCACACAGGCACAGTGTGGGCAGCCTTCAGACTTAGAGAAAACAGTACTTTACCACTCTCCTGCCTTTTCCATGGTTATTCTATTGGAAAAGAACGAGTTTTGGACAACTACCTTTCATTCTTGCCAAACTCTTTGCAGACCCCCGTGCAAGCTTTAGAACAAGATTTTGGATGTTTTCTTTCCTGGCAGAGTTTCTCCTTGCAAGATATGGTGGAAAAGCTTTTTGCTGAGTGTAGAGCGGCAAGACACGCAGAAGACGCAGATACGCAGCTCTCCGAAGCTAAGTGCCGGTCCCGGGCTTCTTTCGGCACAAACCGCTCTCAGGAGCTCCCTGCGCTCGCCACAATGCTCTGTGTGCGAAGAAGCCGCTTCTTCGCCTCCGGGAGAATCGGCGAGCGGCAGCTTCCCAAAGGCGAAGATGCAAGCTGCAGCACACAGGCACAGTGTGGGCAGCCTTCAGACTTAGAGAAAACAGTACTTTACCACTCTCCTGCCTTTTCCATGGTTATTCTATTGGAAAAGAACGAGTTTTGGACAACTACCTTTCATTCTTGCCAAACTCTTTGCAGACCCCCGTGCAAGCTTTAGAACAAGATTTTGGATGTTTTCTTTCCTGGCAGAGTTTCTCCTTGCAAGATATGGTGGAAAAGCTTTTTGCTGAGTGTAGAGCGGCAAGACACGCAGAAGACGCAGATACGCAGCTCTCCGAAGCTAAGTGCCGGTCCCGGGCTTCTTTCGGCACAAACCGCTCTCAGGAGCTCCCTGCGCTCGCCACAATGCTCTGTGTGCGAAGAAGCCGCTTCTTCGCCTGCGGGAGAATCGGCGAGCGGCAGCTTCCCAAAGGCGAAGATGCAAGCTGCAGCACACAGGCACAGTGTGGGCAGCCTTCAGACTTAGAAAAAACAGTACTTTAAAACTCTCCTGCCTTTTCCATGGTTATTCTATTGGAAAAGAACGAGTTTTGGACAACTACCTTTCATTCTTGCCAAACTCTTTGCAGACCCCCGTGCAAGCTTTAGAACAAGATTTTGGATGTTTTCTTTCCTGGCAGAGTTTCTCCTTGCAAGATATGGTGGAAAAGCTTTTTGCTGAGTGTAGAGCGGCAAGACACGCAGAAGACGCAGATACGCAGCTCTCCGAAGCTAAGTGCCGGTCCCGGGCTTCTTTCGGCACAAACCGCTCTCAGGAGCTCCCTGCGCTCGCCACAATGCTCTGTGTGCGAAGAAGCCGCTTCTTCGCCTCCGGGAGAATCGGCGAGCGGCAGCTTCCCAAAGGCGAAGATGCAAGCTGCAGCACACAGGCACAGTGTGGGCAGCCTTCAGACTTAGAAAAAACAGTACTTTACCACTCTCCTGCCTTTTCCATGGTTATTCTATTGGAAAAGAACGAGTTTTGGACAACTACCTTTCATTCTTGCCAAACTCTTTGCAGACCCCCGTGCAAGCTTTAGAACAAGATTTTGGATGTTTTCTTTCCTGGCAGAGTTTCTCCTTGCAAGATATGGTGGAAAAGCTTTTGGCTGAGTGTAGAGCGGCAAGACACGCAGAAGACGCAGATACGCAGCTCTCCGAAGCTAAGTGCCGGTCCCGGGCTTCTTTCGGCACAAACCGCTCTCAGGAGCTCCCTGCGCTCGCCACAATGCTCTGTGTGCGAAGAAGCCGCTTCTTCGCCTGCGGGAGAATCGGCGAGCGGCAGCTTCCCAAAGGCGAAGATGCAAGCTGCAGCACACAGGCACAGTGTGGGCAGCCTTCAGACTTCGAGAAAACAGTACTTTACCACTCTCCTGCCTTTTCCATGGTTATTCTATTGGAAAAGAAGGAGTTTTGGACAACTACCTTTCATTCTTGCCAAACTCTTTGCAGACCCCCGTGCAAGCTTTAGAACAAGTTTTTGGATGTTTTCTTTCCTGGCAGAGTTTCTCCTTGCAAGATATGGTGGAAAAGATTTTTGCTGAGTGTAGAGCGGCAAGACACGCAGAAGACGCGGATACGCAGCTCTCCGAATCTAAGTGCCGGTCCCGGGCTCCTTTCGGCACAAACCGCTCTCAGGAGCTCCCTGCGCTCGCCACAATGCTCTGTGTGCGAAGAAGCCGCTTCTTCGCCTCCGGGAGAATCGGCGAGCGGCAGCTTCCCAAAGGCGAAGATGCAAGCTGCAGCACGCAGGCACAGTGTGGGCATCATTCAGACTTAGAGAAAACAGTACTTTACCACTCTCCTGCCTTTTCCATGGTTATTCTATTGGAAAAGAACGAGTTTTGGACAACTACCTTTCATTCTTGCCAAACTCTTTGCAGACCCCCGTGCAAGCTTTAGAACAAGATTTTGGATGTTTTCTTTCCTGGCAGAGTTTCTCCTTGCAAGATATGGTGGAAAAGCTTTTGGCTGAGTGTAGAGCGGCAAGACACGCAGAAGACGCAGATACGCAGCTCTCCGAAGCTAAGTGCCGGTCCCGGGCTTCTTTCGGCACAAACCGCTCTCAGGAGCTCCCTGCGCTCGCCACAATGCTCTGTGTGCGAAGAAGCCGCTTCTTCGCCTGCGGGAGAATCGGCGAGCGGCAGCTTCCCAAAGGCGAAGATGCAAGCTGCAGCACGCAGGCACAGTGTGGGCAGCCTTCAGACTTAGAGAAAACAGTACTTTACCACTCTCCTGCTTTTTCCATGGTTATTCTATTGGAAAAGAACGAGTTTTGGACAACTACCTTTCATTCTTGCCAAACTCTTTGCAGACCCCCGTGCAAGCTTTAGAACAAGATTTTGGATGTTTTCTTTCCTGGCAGAGTTTCTCCTTGCAAGATATGGTGGAAAAGCTTTTTGCTGAGTGTAGAGCGGCAAGACACGCAGAAGACGCAGATACGCAGCTCTCCGAAGCTAAGTGCCGGTCCCGGGCTTCTTTCGGCACAAACCGCTCTCAGGAGCTCCCTGCGCTCGCCACAATGCTCTGTGTGCGAAGAAGCCGCTTCTTCGCCTGCGGGAGAATCGGCGAGCGGCAGCTTCCCAAAGGCGAAGATGCAAGCTGCAGCACACAGGCACAGTGTGGGCAGCCTTCAGACTTAGAGAAAACAGTACTTTACCACTCTCCTGCCTTTTCCATGGTTATTCTATTGGAAAAGAACGAGTTTTGGACAACTACCTTTCATTCTTGCCAAACTCTTTGCAGACCCCCGTGCAAGCTTTAGAACAAGATTTTGGATGTTTTCTTTCCTGGCAGAGTTTCTCCTTGCAAGATATGCTGGAAAAGCTTTTTGCTGAGTGTAGAGCGGCAAGACACGCAGAAGACGCAGATACGCAGCTCTCCGAAGCTAAGTGCCGGTCCCGGGCTTCTTTCGGCACAAACCGCTCTCAGGAGCTCCCTGCGCTCGCCACAATGCTCTGTGTGCGAAGAAGCCGCTTCTTCGCCTGCGGGAGAATCGGCGAGCGGCAGCTTCCCAAAGGCAAAGATGCAAGCTGCAGCACACAGGCACAGTGTGGGCAGCATTCAGACTTAGATAAAACAGTACTTTACCACTCTCCTGCCTTATCCATGGTTATTCTATTGGAAAAGAACGAGTTTTGGACAACTACCTTTCATTCTTGCCAAACTCTTTGCAGACCCCCGTGCAAGCTTTAGAACAAGATTTTGGATGTTTTCTTTCCTGGCAGAGTTTCTCCTTGCAAGATATGGTGGAAAAGCTTTTGGCTGAGTGTAGAGCGGCAAGACACGCAGAAGACGCAGATACGCAGCTCTCCGAAGCTAAGTGCCGGTCCCGGGCTTCTTTCGGCACAAACCGCTCTCAGGAGCTCCCTGCGCTCGCCACAATGCTCTGTGTGCGAAGAAGCCGCTTCTTCGCCTCCGGGAGAATCGGCGAGCGGCAGCTTGCCAAAGGCGAAGATGCAAGCTGCAGCACACAGGCACAGTGTGGGCAGCCTTCAGACTTAGAGAAAACAGTACTTTACCACTCTCCTGCCTTTTCCATGGTTATTCTATTGGAAAAGAACGAGTTTTGGACAACTACCTTTCATTCTTGCCAAACTCTTTGCAGACCCCCGTGCAAGCTTTAGAACAAGATTTTGGATGTTTTCTTTCCTGGCAGAGTTTCTCCTTGCAAGATATGGTGGAAAAGCTTTTTGCTGAGTGTAGAGCGGCAAGACACGCAGAAGACGCAGATACGCAGCTCTCCGAAGCTAAGTGCCGGTCCCGGGCTTCTTTCGGCACAAACCGCTCTCAGGAGCTCCCTGCGCTCGCCACAATGCTCTGTGTGCGAAGAAGCCGCTTCTTCGCCTCCGGGAGAATCGGCGAGCGGCAGCTTCCCAAAGGCGAAGATGCAAGCTGCAGCACACAGGCACAGTGTGGGCAGCCTTCAGACTTAGAGAAAACAGTACTTTACCACTCTCCTGCCTTTTCCATGGTTATTCTATTGGAAAAGAACGAGTTTTGGACAACTACCTTTCATTCTTGCCAAACTCTTTGCAGACCCCCGTGCAAGCTTTAGAACAAGATTTTGGATGTTTTCTTTCCTGGCAGAGTTTCTCCTTGCAAGATATGGTGGAAAAGCTTTTTGCTGAGTGTAGAGCGGCAAGACACGCAGAAGACGCAGATACGCAGCTCTCCGAAGCTAAGTGCCGGTCCCGGGCTTCTTTCGGCACAAACCGCTCTCAGGAGCTCCCTGCGCTCGCCACAATGCTCTGTGTGCGAAGAAGCCGCTTCTTCGCCTGCGGGAGAATCGGCGAGCGGCAGCTTCCCAAAGGCGAAGATGCAAGCTGCAGCACACAGGCACAGTGTGGGCAGCCTTCAGACTTAGAAAAAACAGTACTTTAAAACTCTCCTGCCTTTTCCATGGTTATTCTATTGGAAAAGAACGAGTTTTGGACAACTACCTTTCATTCTTGCCAAACTCTTTGCAGACCCCCGTGCAAGCTTTAGAACAAGATTTTGGATGTTTTCTTTCCTGGCAGAGTTTCTCCTTGCAAGATATGGTGGAAAAGCTTTTTGCTGAGTGTAGAGCGGCAAGACACGCAGAAGACGCAGATACGCAGCTCTCCGAAGCTAAGTGCCGGTCCCGGGCTTCTTTCGGCACAAACCGCTCTCAGGAGCTCCCTGCGCTCGCCACAATGCTCTGTGTGCGAAGAAGCCGCTTCTTCGCCTGCGGGAGAATCGGCGAGCGGCAGCTTCCCAAAGGCGAAGATGCAAGCTGCAGCACACAGGCACAGTGTGGGCAGCCTTCAGACTTAGAGAAAACAGTACTTTACCACTCTCCTGCCTTTTCCATGGTTATTCTATTGGAAAAGAACGAGTTTTGGACAACTACCTTTCATTCTTGCCAAACTCTTTGCAGACCTCCGTGCAAGCTTTAGAACAAGTTTTTGGATGTTTTCTTTCCTGGCAGAGTTTCTCCTTGCAAGATATGGTGGAAAAGATTTTTGCTGAGTGTAGAGCGGCAAGACACGCAGAAGACGCGGATACGCAGCTCTCCGAAGCTAAGTGCCGGTCCCGGGCTCCTTTCGGCACAAACCGCTCTCAGGAGCTCCCTGCGCTCGCCACAATGCTCTGTGTGCGAAGAAGCCGCTTCTTCGCCTGCGGGAGAATCGGCGAGCGGCAGCTTCCCAAAGGCGAAGATGCAAGCTGCAGCACGCAGGCACAGTGTGGGCAGCATTCAGACTTAGAGAAAACAGTACTTTACCACTCTCCTGCCTTTTCCATGGTTATTCTATTGGAAAAGAACGAGTTTTGGACAACTACCTTTCATTCTTGCCAAACTCTTTGCAGACCCCCGTGCAAGCTTTAGAACAAGATTTTGGATGTTTTCTTTCCTGGCAGAGTTTCTCCTTGCAAGATATGGTGGAAAAGCTTTTGGCTGAGTGTAGAGCGGCAAGACACGCAGAAGACGCAGATACGCAGCTCTCCGAAGCTAAGTGCCGGTCCCGGGCTTCTTTCGGCACAAACCGCTCTCAGGAGCTCCCTGCGCTCGCCACAATGCTCTGTGTGCGAAGAAGCCGCTTCTTCGCCTGCGGGAGAATCGGCGAGCGGCAGCTTCCCAAAGGCGAAGATGCAAGCTGCAGCACGCAGGCACAGTGTGGGCAGCCTTCAGACTTAGAGAAAACAGTACTTTACCACTCTCCTGCCTTTTCCATGGTTATTCTATTGGAAAAGAACGAGTTTTGGACAACTACCTTTCATTCTTGCCAAACTCTTTGCAGACCCCCGTGCAAGCTTTAGAACAAGATTTTGGATGTTTTCTTTCCTGGCAGAGTTTCTCCTTGCAAGATATGGTGGAAAAGCTTTTTGCTGAGTGTAGAGCGGCAAGACACGCAGAAGACGCAGATACGCAGCTCTCCGAAGCTAAGTGCCGGTCCCGGGCTTCTTTCGGCACAAACCGCTCTCAGGAGCTCCCTGCGCTCGCCACAATGCTCTGTGTGCGAAGAAGCCGCTTCTTCGCCTCCGGGAGAATCGGCGAGCGGCAGCTTCCCAAAGGCGAAGATGCAAGCTGCAGCACACAGGCACAGTGTGGGCAGCCTTCAGACTTAGAGAAAACAGTACTTTACCACTCTCCTGCCTTTTCCATGGTTATTCTATTGGAAAAGAACGAGTTTTGGACAACTACCTTTCATTCTTGCCAAACTCTTTGCAGACCCCCGTGCAAGCTTTAGAACAAGATTTTGGATGTTTTCTTTCCTGGCAGAGTTTCTCCTTGCAAGATATGGTGGAAAAGCTTTTGGCTGAGTGTAGAGCGGCAAGACACGCAGAAGACGCAGATACGCAGCTCTCCGAAGCTAAGTGCCGGTCCCGGGCTTCTTTCGGCACAAACCGCTCTCAGGAGCTCCCTGCGCTCGCCACAATGCTCTGTGTGCGAAGAAGCCGCTTCTTCGCCTCCGGGAGAATCGGCGAGCGGCAGCTTCCCAAAGGCGAAGATGCAAGCTGCAGCACACAGGCACAGTGTGGGCAGCATTCAGACTTAGAGAAAACAGTACTTTACCACTCTCCTGCCTTTTCCATGGTTATTCTATTGGAAAAGAACGAGTTTTGGACAACTACCTTTCATTCTTGCCAAACTCTTTGCAGACCCCCGTGCAAGCTTTAGAACAAGATTTTGGATGTTTTCTTTCCTGGCAGAGTTTCTCCTTGCAAGATATGGTGGAAAAGCTTTTGGCTGAGTGTAGAGCGGCAAGACACGCAGAAGACGCAGATACGCAGCTCTCCGAAGCTAAGTGCCGGTCCCGGGCTTCTTTCGGCACAAACCGCTCTCAGGAGCTCCCTGCGCTCGCCACAATGCTCTGTGTGCGAAGAAGCCGCTTCTTCGCCTCCGGGAGAATCGGCGAGCGGCAGCTTCCCAAAGGCGAAGATGCAAGCTGCAGCACACAGGCACAGTGTGGGCAGCCTTCAGACTTAGAGAAAACAGTACTTTACCACTCTCCTGCCTTTTCCATGGTTATTCTATTGGAAAAGAACGAGTTTTGGACAACTACCTTTCATTCTTGCCAAACTCTTTGCAGACCTCCGTGCAAGCTTTAGAACAAGATTTTGGATGTTTTCTTTCCTGGCAGAGTTTCTCCTTGCAAGATATGGTGGAAAAGCTTTTTGCTGAGTGTAGAGCGGCAAGACACGCAGAAGACGCAGATACGCAGCTCTCCGAAGCTAAGTGCCGGTCCCGGGCTTCTTTCGGCACAAACCGCTCTCAGGAGCTCCCTGCGCTCGCCACAATGCTCTGTGTGCGAAGAAGCCGCTTCTTCGCCTGCGGGAGAATCGGCGAGCGGCAGCTTCCCAAAGGCAAAGATGCAAGCTGCAGCACACAGGCACAGTGTGGGCAGCATTCAGACTTAGATAAAACAGTACTTTACCACTCTCCTGCCTTATCCATGGTTATTCTATTGGAAAAGAAGGAGTTTTGGACAACTACCTTTCATTCTTGCCAAACTCTTTGCAGACCCCCGTGCAAGCTTTAGAACAAGATTTTGGATGTTTTCTTTCCTGGCAGAGTTTCTCCTTGCAAGATATGGTGGAAAAGCTTTTTGCTGAGTGTAGAGCGGCAAGACACGCAGAAGACGCAGATACGCGCTCTCCGAAGCTAAGTGCCGGTCCCGGGCTTCTTTCGGCACAAACCGCTCTCAGGAGCTCCCTGCGCTCGCCACAATGCTCTGTGTGCGAAGAAGCCGCTTCTTCGCCTGCGGGAGAATCGGCGAGCGGCAGCTTCCCAAAGGCGAAGATGCAAGCTGCAGCACACAGGCACAGTGTGGGCAGCCTTCAGACTTAGAGAAAACAGTACTTTACCACTCTCCTGCCTTATCCATGGTTATTCTATTGGAAAAGAACGAGTTTTGGACAACTACCTTTCATTCTTGCCAAACTCTTTGCAGACCCCCGTGCAAGCTTTAGAACAAGATTTTGGATGTTTTCTTTCCTGGCAGAGTTTCTCCTTGCAAGATATGGTGGAAAAGCTTTTGGCTGAGTGTAGAGCGGCAAGACACGCAGAAGACGCAGATACGCAGCTCTCCGAAGCTAAGTGCCGGTCCCGGGCTTCTTTCGGCACAAACCGCTCTCAGGAGCTCCCTGCGCTCGCCACAATGCTCTGTGTGCGAAGAAGCTGCTTCTTCGCCTCCGGGAGAATCGGCGAGCGGCAGCTTCCCAAAGGCGAAGATGCAAGCTGCAGCACACAGGCACAGTGTGGGCAGCCTTCAGACTTAGAGAAAACAGTACTTTACCACTCTCCTGCCTTTTCCATGGTTATTCTATTGGAAAAGAACGAGTTTTGGACAACTACCTTTCATTCTTGCCAAACGCTTTGCAGACCCCCGTGCAAGCTTTAGAACAAGATTTTGGATGTTTTCTTTCCTGGCAGAGTTTCTCCTTGCAAGATATGGTGGAAAAGCTTTTGGCTGAGTGTAGAGCGGCAAGACACGCAGAAGACGCAGATACGCAGCTCTCCGAAGCTAAGTGCCGGTCCCGGGCTTCTTTCGGCACAAACCGCTCTCAGGAGCTCCCTGCGCTCGCCACAATGCTCTGTGTGCGAAGAAGCCGCTTCTTCGCCTCCGGGAGAATCGGCGAGCGGCAGCTTCCCAAAGGCGAAGATGCAAGCTGCAGCACACAGGCACAGTGTGGGCAGCCTTCAGACTTAGAAAAAACAGTACTTTACCACTCTCCTGCCTTTTCCATGGTTATTCTATTGGAAAAGAACGAGTTTTGGACAACTACCTTTCATTCTTGCCAAACTCTTTGCAGACCCCCGTGCAAGCTTTAGAACAAGATTTTGGATGTTTTCTTTCCTGGCAGAGTTTCTCCTTGCAAGATATGGTGGAAAAGCTTTTGGCTGAGTGTAGAGCGGCAAGACACGCAGAAGACGCAGATACGCAGCTCTCCGAAGCTAAGTGCCGGTCCCGGGCTTCTTTCGGCACAAACCGCTCTCAGGAGCTCCCTGCGCTCGCCACAATGCTCTGTGTGCGAAGAAGCCGCTTCTTCGCCTCCGGGAGAATCGGCGAGCGGCAGCTTCCCAAAGGCGAAGATGCAAGCTGCAGCACACAGGCACAGTGTGGGCAGCCTTCAGACTTAGAGAAAACAGTACTTTACCACTCTCCTGCCTTTTCCATGGTTATTCTATTGGAAAAGAACGAGTTTTGGACAACTACCTTTCATTCTTGCCAAACTCTTTGCAGACCCCCGTGCAAGCTTTAGAACAAGTTTTTGGATGTTTTCTTTCCTGGCAGAGTTTCTCCTTGCAAGATATGGTGGAAAAGCTTTTTGCTGAGTGTAGAGCGGCAAGACACGCAGAAGACGCGGATACGCAGCTCTCCGAAGCTAAGTGCCGGTCCCGGGCTCCTTTCGGCACAAACCGCTCTCAGGAGCTCCCTGCGCTCGCCACAATGCTCTGTGTGCGAAGAAGCCGCTTCTTCGCCTCCGGGAGAATCGGCGAGCGGCAGCTTCCCAAAGGCGAAGATGCAAGCTGCAGCACGCAGGCACAGTGTGGGCATCATTCAGACTTAGAGAAAACAGTACTTTACCACTCTCCTGCCTTTTCCATGGTTATTCTATTGGAAAAGAACGAGTTTTGGACAACTACCTTTCATTCTTGCCAAACTCTTTGCAGACCCCCGTGCAAGCTTTAGAACAAGATTTTGGATGTTTTCTTTCCTGGCAGAGTTTCTCCTTGCAAGATATGGTGGAAAAGCTTTTGGCTGAGTGTAGAGCGGCAAGACACGCAGAAGACGCAGATACGCAGCTCTCCGAAGCTAAGTGCCGGTCCCGGGCTTCTTTCGGCACAAACCGCTCTCAGGAGCTCCCTGCGCTCGCCACAATGCTCTGTGTGCGAAGAAGCCGCTTCTTCGCCTGCGGGAGAATCGGCGAGCGGCAGCTTCCCAAAGGCGAAGATGCAAGCTGCAGCACACAGGCACAGTGTGGGCAGCCTTCAGACTTAGAGAAAACAGTACTTTACCACTCTCCTGCCTTTTCCATGGTTATTCTATTGGAAAAGAACGAGTTTTGGACAACTACCTTTCATTCTTGCCAAACTCTTTGCAGACCCCCGTGCAAGCTTTAGAACAAGATTTTGGATGTTTTCTTTCCTGGCAGAGTTTCTCCTTGCAAGATATGGTGGAAAAGATTTTTGCTGAGTGTAGAGCGGCAAGACACGCAGAAGACGCGGATACGCAGCTCTCCGAAGCTAAGTGCCGGTCCCGGGCTCCTTTCGGCACAAAACGCTCTCAGGAGCTCCCTGCGCTCGCCACAATGCTCTGTGTGCGAAGAAGCCGCTTCTTCGCCTCCGGGAGAATCGGCGAGCGGCAGCTTCCCAAAGGCGAAGATGCAAGCTGCAGCACGCAGGCACAGTGTGGGCAGCCTTCAGACTTAGAGAAAACAGTACTTTACCACTCTCCTGCCTTTTCCATGGTTATTCTATTGGAAAAGAACGAGTTTTGGACAACTACCTTTCATTCTTGCCAAACTCTTTGCAGACCCCCGTGCAAGCTTTAGAACAAGATTTTGGATGTTTTCTTTCCTGGCAGAGTTTCTCCTTGCAAGATATGGTGGAAAAGCTTTTGGCTGAGTGTAGAGCGGCAAGACACGCAGAAGACGCAGATACGCAGCTCTCCGAAGCTAAGTGCCGGTCCCGGGCTTCTTTCGGCACAAACCGCTCTCAGGAGCTCCCTGCGCTCGCCACAATGCTCTGTGTGCGAAGAAGCCGCTTCTTCGCCTGCGGGAGAATCGGCGAGCGGCAGCTTCCCAAAGGCGAAGATGCAAGCTGCAGCACGCAGGCACAGTGTGGGCAGCCTTCAGACTTAGAGAAAACAGTACTTTACCACTCTCCTGCTTTTTCCATGGTTATTCTATTGGAAAAGAACGAGTTTTGGACAACTACCTTTCATTCTTGCCAAACTCTTTGCAGACCCCCGTGCAAGCTTTAGAACAAGATTTTGGATGTTTTCTTTCCTGGCAGAGTTTCTCCTTGCAAGATATGGTGGAAAAGCTTTTGGCTGAGTGTAGAGCGGCAAGACACGCAGAAGACGCAGATACGCAGCTCTCCGAAGCTAAGTGCCGGTCCCGGGCTTCTTTCGGCACAAACCGCTCTCAGGAGCTCCCTGCGCTCGCCACAATGCTCTGTGTGCGAAGAAGCCGCTTCTTCGCCTCCGGGAGAATCGGCGAGCGGCAGCTTCCCAAAGGCGAAGATGCCAGCTGCAGCACACAGGCACAGTGTGGGCAGCCTTCAGACTTAGAGAAAACAGTACTTTACCACTCTCCTGCCTTTTCCATGGTTATTCTATTGGAAAAGAACGAGTTTTGGACAACTACCTTTCATTCTTGCCAAACTCTTTGCAGACCCCCGTGCAAGCTTTAGAACAAGATTTTGGATGTTTTCTTTCCTGGCAGAGTTTCTCCTTGCAAGATATGGTGGAAAAGCTTTTGGCTGAGTGTAGAGCGGCAAGACACGCAGAAGACGCAGATACGCAGCTCTCCGAAGCTAAGTGCCGGTCCCGGGCTTCTTTCGGCACAAACCGCTCTCAGGAGCTCCCTGCGCTCGCCACAATGCTCTGTGTGCGAAGAAGCCGCTTCTTCGCCTCCGGGAGAATCGGCGAGCGGCAGCTTCCCAAAGACAAAGATGCAAGCTGCAGCACACAGGCACAGTGTGGGCAGCATTCAGACTTAGATAAAACAGTACTTTACCACTCTCCTGCCTTATCCATGGTTATTCTATTGGAAAAGAAGGAGTTTTGGACAACTACCTTTCATTCTTGCCAAACTCTTTGCAGACCCCCGTGCAAGCTTTAGAACAAGATTTTGGATGTTTTCTTTCCTGGCAGAGTTTCTCCTTGCAAGATATGGTGGAAAAGCTTTTGGCTGAGTGTAGAGCGGCAAGACACGCAGAAGACGCAGATACGCAGCTCTCCGAATCTAAGTGCCGGTCCCGGGCTTCTTTCGGCACAAACCGCTCTCAGGAGCTCCCTGCGCTCGCCACAATGCTCTGTGTGCGAAGAAGCCGCTTCTTCGCCTCCGGGAGAATCGGCGAGCGGCAGCTTCCCAAAGGCGAAGATGCAAGCTGCAGCACACAGGCACAGTGTGGGCAGCATTCAGACTTAGAGAAAACAGTACTTTACCACTCTCCTGCCTTTTCCATGGTTATTCTATTGGAAAAGAACGAGTTTTGGACAACTACCTTTCATTCTTGCCAAACTCTTTGCAGACCCCCGTGCAAGCTTTAGAACAAGATTTTGGATGTTTTCTTTCCTGGCAGAGTTTCTCCTTGCAAGATATGGTGGAAAAGCTTTTGGCTGAGTGTAGAGCGGCAAGACACGCAGAAGACGCAGATACGCAGCTCTCCGAAGCTAAGTGCCGGTCCCGGGCTTCTTTCGGCACAAACCGCTCTCAGCAGCTCCCTGCGCTCGCCACAATGCTCTGTGTGCGAAGAAGCCGCTTCTTCGCCTGCGGGAGAATCGGCGAGCGGCAGCTTCCCAAAGGCGAAGATGCAAGCTGCAGCACACAGGCACAGTGTGGGCAGCATTCAGACTTAGAGAAAACAGTACTTTACCACTCTCCTGCCTTATCCATGGTTATTCTATTGGAAAAGAAGGAGTTTTGGACAACTACCTTTCATTCTTGCCAAACTCTTTGCAGACCCCCGTGCAAGCTTTAGAACAAGATTTTGGATGTTTTCTTTCCTGGCAGAGTTTCTCCTTGCAAGATATGGTGGAAAAGCTTTTTGCTGAGTGTAGAGCGGCAAGACACGCAGAAGACGCAGATACGCAGCTCTCCGAAGCTAAGTGCCGGTCCCGGGCTTCTTTCGGCACAAACCGCTCTCAGGAGCTCCCTGCGCTCGCCACAATGCTCTGTGTGCGAAGAAGCCGCTTCTTCGCCTCCGGGAGAATCGGCGAGCGGCAGCTTGCCAAAGGCGAAGATGCAAGCTGCAGCACACAGGCACAGTGTGGGCAGCATTCAGACTTAGAGAAAACAGTACTTTACCACTCTCCTGCCTTATCCATGGTTATTCTATTGGAAAAGAACGAGTTTTGGACAACTACCTTTCATTCTTGCCAAACTCTTTGCAGACCCCCGTGCAAGCTTTAGAACAAGATTTTGGATGTTTTCTTTCCTGGCAGAGTTTCTCCTTGCAAGATATGGTGGAAAAGCTTTTGGCTGAGTGTAGAGCGGCAAGACACGCAGAAGACGCAGATACGCAGCTCTCCGAAGCTAAGTGCCGGTCCCGGGCTTCTTTCGGCACAAACCGCTCTCAGGAGCTCCCTGCGCTCGCCACAATGCTCTGTGTGCGAAGAAGCCGCTTCTTCGCCTGCGGGAGAATCGGCGAGCGGCAGCTTCCCAAAGGCGAAGATGCAAGCTGCAGCACACAGGCACAGTGTGGGCAGCCTTCAGACTTAGAGAAAACAGTACTTTACCACTCTCCTGCCTTTTCCATGGTTATTCTATTGGAAAAGAACGAGTTTTGGACAACTACCTTTCATTCTTGCCAAACTCTTTGCAGACCCCCGTGCAAGCTTTAGAACAAGATTTTGGATGTTTTCTTTCCTGGCAGAGTTTCTCCTTGCAAGATATGGTGGAAAAGCTTTTGGCTGAGTGTAGAGCGGCAAGACACGCAGAAGACGCAGATACGCAGCTCTCCGAAGCTAAGTGCCGGTCCCGGGCTTCTTTCGGCACAAACCGCTCTCAGGAGCTCCCTGCGCTCGCCACAATGCTCTGTGTGCGAAGAAGCCGCTTCTTCGCCTCCGGGAGAATCGGCGAGCGGCAGCTTCCCAAAGGCGAAGATGCAAGCTGCAGCACGCAGGCACAGTGTGGGCAGCATTCAGACTTAGAGAAAACAGTACTTTACCACTCTCCTGCCTTTTCCATGGTTATTCTATTGGAAAAGAACGAGTTTTGGACAACTACCTTTCATTCTTGCCAAACTCTTTGCAGACCCCCGTGCAAGCTTTAGAACAAGATTTTGGATGTTTTCTTTCCTGGCAGAGTTTCTCCTTGCAAGATATGGTGGAAAAGCTTTTTGCTGAGTGTAGAGCGGCAAGACACGCAGAAGACGCAGATACGCAGCTCTCCGAAGCTAAGTGCCGGTCCCGGGCTTCTTTCGGCACAAACCGCTCTCAGGAGCTCCCTGCGCTCGCCACAATGCTCTGTGTGCGAAGAAGCCGCTTCTTCGCCTGCGGGAGAATCGGCGAGCGGCAGCTTCCCAAAGGCGAAGATGCAAGCTGCAGCACACAGGCACAGTGTGGGCAGCCTTCAGACTTAGAGAAAACAGTACTTTACCACTCTCCTGCCTTTTCCATGGTTATTCTATTGGAAAAGAACGAGTTTTGGACAACTACCTTTCATTCTTGCCAAACTCTTTGCAGACCCCCGTGCAAGCTTTAGAACAAGATTTTGGATGTTTTCTTTCCTGGCAGAGTTTCTCCTTGCAAGATATGGTGGAAAAGCTTTTGGCTGAGTGTAGAGCGGCAAGACACGCAGAAGACGCGGATACGCAGCTCTCCGAAGCTAAGTGCCGGTCCCGGGCTCCTTTCGGCACAAACCGCTCTCAGGAGCTCCCTGCGCTCGCCACAATGCTCTGTGTGCGAAGAAGCCGCTTCTTCGCCTCCGGGAGAATCGGCGAGCGGCAGCTTCCCAAAGGCGAAGATGCAAGCTGCAGCACGCAGGCACAGTGTGGGCAGCATTCAGACTTAGAGAAAACAGTACTTTACCACTCTCCTGCCTTTTCCATGGTTATTCTATTGGAAAAGAACGAGTTTTGGACAACTACCTTTCATTCTTGCCAAACTCTTTGCAGACCCCCGTGCAAGCTTTAGAACAAGATTTTGGATGTTTTCTTTCCTGGCAGAGTTTCTCCTTGCAAGATATGGTGGAAAAGCTTTTTGCTGAGTGTAGAGCGGCAAGACACGCAGAAGACGCAGATACGCAGCTCTCCGAAGCTAAGTGCCGGTCCCGGGCTTCTTTCGGCACAAACCGCTCTCAGGAGCTCCCTGCGCTCGCCACAATGCTCTGTGTGCGAAGAAGCCGCTTCTTCGCCTCCGGGAGAATCGGCGAGCGGCAGCTTCCCAAAGGCGAAGATGCAAGCTGCAGCACGCAGGCACAGTGTGGGCAGCCTTCAGACTTAGAGAAAACAGTACTTTACCACTCTCCTGCCTTTTCCATGGTTATTCTATTGGAAAAGAACGAGTTTTGGACAACTACCTTTCATTCTTGCCAAACTCTTTGCAGACCCCCGTGCAAGCTTTAGAACAAGATTTTGGATGTTTTCTTTCCTGGCAGAGTTTCTCCTTGCAAGATATGGTGGAAAAGCTTTTGGCTGAGTGTAGAGCGGCAAGACACGCAGAAGACGCAGATACGCAGCTCTCCGAAGCTAAGTGCCGGTCCCGGGCTTCTTTCGGCACAAACCGCTCTCAGGAGCTCCCTGCGCTCGCCACAATGCTCTGTGTGCGAAGAAGCCGCTTCTTCGCCTCCGGGAGAATCGGCGAGCGGCAGCTTCCCAAAGGCGAAGATGCAAGCTGCAGCACGCAGGCACAGTGTGGGCAGCCTTCAGACTTAGAGAAAACAGTACTTTACCACTCTCCTGCCTTTTCCATGGTTATTCTATTGGAAAAGAACGAGTTTTGGACAACTACCTTTCATTCTTGCCAAACTCTTTGCAGACCCCCGTGCAAGCTTTAGAACAAGATTTTGGATGTTTTCTTTCCTGGCAGAGTTTCTCCTTGCAAGATATGGTGGAAAAGCTTTTGGCTGAGTGTAGAGCGGCAAGACACGCAGAAGATGCAGATACGCAGCTCTCCGAAGCTAAGTGCCGGTCCCGGGCTTCTTTCGGCACAAACCGCTCTCAGGAGCTCCCTGCGCTCGCCACAATGCTCTGTGTGCGAAGAAGCCGCTTCTTCGCCTGCGGGAGAATCGGCGAGCGGCAGCTTCCCAAAGGCGAAGATGCAAGCTGCAGCACACAGGCACAGTGTGGGCAGCCTTCAGACTTAGAGAAAACAGTACTTTACCACTCTCCTGCCTTTTCCATGGTTATTCTATTGGAAAAGAACGAGTTTTGGACAACTACCTTTCATTCTTGCCAAACTCTTTGCAGACCCCCGTGCAAGCTTTAGAACAAGATTTTGGATGTTTTCTTTCCTGGCAGAGTTTCTCCTTGCAAGATATGGTGGAAAAGCTTTTGGCTGAGTGTAGAGCGGCAAGACACGCAGAAGACGCAGATACGCAGCTCTCCGAAGCTATGTGCCGGTCCCGGGCTTCTTTCGGCACAAACCGCTCTCAGGAGCTCCCTGCGCTCGCCACAATGCTCTGTGTGCGAAGAAGCCGCTTCTTCGCCTGCGGGAGAATCGGCGAGCGGCAGCTTCCCAAAGGCGAAGATGCAAGCTGCAGCACACAGGCACAGTGTGGGCAGCCTTCAGACTTAGAAAAAACAGTACTTTACCACTCTCCTGCCTTATCCATGGTTATTCTATTGGAAAAGAACGAGTTTTGGACAACTACCTTTCATTCTTGCCAAACTCTTTGCAGACCTGCGTGCAAGCTTTAGAACAAGATTTTGGATGTTTTCTTTCCTGGCAGAGTTTCTCCTTGCAAGCTATGGTGAAAAAGCTTTTGGCTGAGTGTTGAGCGGCAAGACACGCAGAAGACGCAGATACGCAGCTCTCCGACGCTAAGTGCCGGTCCCGGGCTTCTTTCGGCACAAACCGCTCTCAGGAATTCCCTGCGCTCGCCACAATGCTCTGTGTGTGAAGAAGCCGCTTCTTCGCCTCCGGGAGAATCGGCGAGCGGCAGCTTCCCAACGGCGAAGATGCAAGCTGCAGCACACAGGCACAGTGTGGGCAGCCTTCAGACTTAGAGAAAACAGTACTTTACCCCTCTCCTGCCTTTTCCATGGTTATTCTATTGGAAAAGAACGAGTTTTGGACAACTACCTTTCATTCTTGCCAAACTCTTTGCAGACCCCCGTGCAAGCTTTAGAACAAGATTTTGGATGTTTTCTTTCCTGGCAAAGTTTCTTCTTGCAAGATATGGTGGAAAAGCTTTTTGCTGAGTGTAGAGCGGCAAGACACGCAGAAGACGCAGATACGCAGCTCTCCGAAGCTAAGTGCCGGTCCCGGGCTTCTTTCGGCACAAACCGCTCTCAGGAGCTCCCCGCGCTCGCCACAATGCTCAGTGTGCGAAGAAGCCGCTTCTTCGCCTGCGGGAGAATCGGCGAGCGGCAGCTTCCCAAAGGCGAAGATGCAAGCTGCAGCACACAGGCACAGTGTGGGCAGCCTTCAGACTTAGAGAAAACAGTACTTTACCACTCTCCTGCCTTTTCCATGGTTATTCTATTGGAAAAGAACGAGTTTTGGACAACTACCTTTCATTCTTGCCAAACTCTTTGCAGACCCCCGTGCAAGCTTTAGAACAAGATTTTGGATGTTTTCTTTCCTGGCAGAGTTTCTCCTTGCAAGATATGGTGGAAAAGCTTTTTGCTGAATGTAGAGCGGCAAGACACGCAGAAGACGCAGATACGCAGCTCTCCGAAACTAAGTGCCGGTCCCGGGCTTCTTTCGGCACAAACCGCTCTCAGGAGCTCCCTGCGCTCGCCACAATGCTCTGTGTGCGAAGAAGCCGCTTCTTCGCCTCCGGGAGAATCGGCGAGCGGCAGCTTCCCAAAGGCGAAGATGCAAGCTGCAGCACGCAGGCACAGTGTGGGCAGCCTTCAGACTTAGAGAAAACAGTACTTTACCACTCTCCTGCCTTTTCCATGGTTATTCTATTGGAAAAGAACGAGTTTTGGACAACTACCTTTCATTCTTGCCAAACTCTTTGCAGACCCCCGTGCAAGCTTTAGAACAAGATTTTGGATGTTTTCTTTCCTGGCAGAGTTTCTCCTTGCAAGATATGGTGGAAAAGCTTTTGGCTGAGTGTAGAGCGGCAAGACACGCAGAAGACGCAGATACGCAGCTCTCCGAAGCTAAGTGCCGGTCCCGGGCTTCTTTCGGCACAAACCGCTCTCAGGAGCTCCCTGCGCTCGCCACAATGCTCTGTGTGCGAAGAAGCCGCTTCTTCGCCTCCGGGAGAATCGGCGAGCGGCAGCTTCCCAAAGGCGAAGATGCAAGCTGCAGCACACAGGCACAGTGTGGGCAGCCTTCAGACTTAGAGAAAACAGTACTTTACCACTCTCCTGCCTTTTCCATGGTTATTCTATTGGAAAAGAACGAGTTTTGGACAACTACCTTTCATTCTTGCCAAACTCTTTGCAGACCCCCGTGCAAGCTTTAGAACAAGATTTTGGATGTTTTCTTCCCTGGCAGAGTTTCTCCTTGCAAGATATGGTGAAAAAGCTTTTTGCTGAGTGTTGAGCGGCAAGACACGCAGAAGACACAGATACGCAGCTCTCCGAAGCTAAGTGCCGGTCCTGGGCTTCTTTCGGCACAAACCGCTCTCAGGAGCTCCCTGCGCTCGCCACAATGCTCTGTGTGTGAAGAAGCCGCTTCTTCGCCTCCGGGAGAATCGGCGAGCGGCAGCTTCCCAAAGGCGAAGATGCCAGCTGCAGCACACAGGCACAGTGTGGGCAGCCTTCAGACTTAGAGAAAACAGTACTTTACCACTCTCCTGCCTTTTCCATGGTTATTCTATTGGAAAAGAACGAGTTTTGGACAACTACCTTTCATTCTTGCCAAACTCTTTGCAGACCCCCGTGCAAGCTTTAGAACAAGATTTTGGATGTTTTCTTTCCTGGCAGAGTTTCTCCTTGCAAGATATGGTGGAAAAGATTTTTGCTGAGTGTAGAGCGGCAAGACACGCAGAAGACGCGGATACGCAGCTCTCCGAAGCTAAGTGCCGGTCCCGGGCTCCTTTCGGCACAAAACGCTCTCAGGAGCTCCCTGCGCTCGCCACAATGCTCTGTGTGCGAAGAAGCCGCTTCTTCGCCTCCGGGAGAATCGGCGAGCGGCAGCTTCCCAAAGGCGAAGATGCAAGCTGCAGCACGCAGGCACAGTGTGGGCAGCCTTCAGACTTAGAGAAAACAGTACTTTACCACTCTCCTGCCTTTTCCATGGTTATTCTATTGGAAAAGAACGAGTTTTGGACAACTACCTTTCATTCTTGCCAAACTCTTTGCAGACCCCCGTGCAAGCTTTAGAACAAGATTTTGGATGTTTTCTTTCCTGGCAGAGTTTCTCCTTGCAAGATATGGTGGAAAAGCTTTTGGCTGAGTGTAGAGCGGCAAGACACGCAGAAGACGCAGATACGCAGCTCTCCGAAGCTAAGTGCCGGTCCCGGGCTTCTTTCGGCACAAACCGCTCTCAGGAGCTCCCTGCGCTCGCCACAATGCTCTGTGTGCGAAGAAGCCGCTTCTTCGCCTCCGGGAGAATCGGCGAGCGGCAGCTTCCCAAAGGCGAAGATGCAAGCTGCAGCACGCAGGCACAGTGTGGGCAGCCTTCAGACTTAGAGAAAACAGTACTTTACCACTCTCCTGCTTTTTCCATGGTTATTCTATTGGAAAAGAACGAGTTTTGGACAACTACCTTTCATTCTTGCCAAACTCTTTGCAGACCCCCGTGCAAGCTTTAGAACAAGATTTTGGATGTTTTCTTTCCTGGCAGAGTTTCTCCTTGCAAGATATGGTGGAAAAGCTTTTGGCTGAGTGTAGAGCGGCAAGACACGCAGAAGACGCAGATACGCAGCTCTCCGAAGCTAAGTGCCGGTCCCGGGCTTCTTTCGGCACAAACCGCTCTCAGGAGCTCCCTGCGCTCGCCACAATGCTCTGTGTGCGAAGAAGCCGCTTCTTCGCCTCCGGGAGAATCGGCGAGCGGCAGCTTCCCAAAGGCGAAGATGCCAGCTGCAGCACACAGGCACAGTGTGGGCAGCCTTCAGACTTAGAGAAAACAGTACTTTACCACTCTCCTGCCTTTTCCATGGTTATTCTATTGGAAAAGAACGAGTTTTGGACAACTACCTTTCATTCTTGCCAAACTCTTTGCAGACCCCCGTGCAAGCTTTAGAACAAGATTTTGGATGTTTTCTTTCCTGGCAGAGTTTCTCCTTGCAAGATATGGTGGAAAAGCTTTTGGCTGAGTGTAGAGCGGCAAGACACGCAGAAGACGCAGATACGCAGCTCTCCGAAGCTAAGTGCCGGTCCCGGGCTTCTTTCGGCACAAACCGCTCTCAGGAGCTCCCTGCGCTCGCCACAATGCTCTGTGTGCGAAGAAGCCGCTTCTTCGCCTCCGGGAGAATCGGCGAGCGGCAGCTTCCCAAAGACAAAGATGCAAGCTGCAGAACACAGGCACAGTGTGGGCAGCATTCAGACTTAGATAAAACAGTACTTTACCACTCTCCTGCCTTATCCATGGTTATTCTATTGGAAAAGAAGGAGTTTTGGACAACTACCTTTCATTCTTGCCAAACTCTTTGCAGACCCCCGTGCAAGCTTTAGAACAAGATTTTGGATGTTTTCTTTCCTGGCAGAGTTTCTCCTTGCAAGATATGGTGGAAAAGCTTTTGGCTGAGTGTAGAGCGGCAAGACACGCAGAAGACGCAGATACGCAGCTCTCCGAATCTAAGTGCCGGTCCCGGGCTTCTTTCGGCACAAACCGCTCTCAGGAGCTCCCTGCGCTCGCCACAATGCTCTGTGTGCGAAGAAGCCGCTTCTTCGCCTCCGGGAGAATCGGCGAGCGGCAGCTTCCCAAAGGCGAAGATGCAAGCTGCAGCACACAGGCACAGTGTGGGCAGCCTTCAGACTTAGAGAAAACAGTACTTTACCACTCTCCTGCCTTTTCCATGGTTATTCTATTGGAAAAGAACGAGTTTTGGACAACTACCTTTCATTCTTGCCAAACTCTTTGCAGACCCCCGTGCAAGCTTTAGAACAAGATTTTGGATGTTTTCTTTCCTGGCAGAGTTTCTCCTTGCAAGATATGGTGGAAAAGCTTTTGGCTGAGTGTAGAGCGGCAAGACACGCAGAAGACGCAGATACGCAGCTCTCCGAAGCTAAGTGCCGGTCCCGGGCTTCTTTCGGCACAAACCGCTCTCAGGAGCTCCCTGCGCTCGCCACAATGCTCTGTGTGCGAAGAAGCCGCTTCTTCGCCTCCGGGAGAATCGGCGAGCGGCAGCTTCCCAAAGGCGAAGATGCAAGCTGCAGCACACAGGCACAGTGTGGGCAGCATTCAGACTTAGAGAAAACAGTACTTTACCACTCTCCTGCCTTTTCCATGGTTATTCTATTGGAAAAGAACGAGTTTTGGACAACTACCTTTCATTCTTGCCAAACTCTTTGCAGACCCCCGTGCAAGCTTTAGAACAAGATTTTGGATGTTTTCTTTCCTGGCAGAGTTTCTCCTTGCAAGATATGGTGGAAAAGCTTTTGGCTGAGTGTAGAGCGGCAAGACACGCAGAAGACGCAGATACGCAGCTCTCCGAAGCTAAGTGCCGGTCCCGGGCTTCTTTCGGCACAAACCGCTCTCAGCAGCTCCCTGCGCTCGCCACAATGCTCTGTGTGCGAAGAAGCCGCTTCTTCGCCTGCGGGAGAATCGGCGAGCGGCAGCTTCCCAAAGGCGAAGATGCAAGCTGCAGCACACAGGCACAGTGTGGGCAGCATTCAGACTTAGAGAAAACAGTACTTTACCACTCTCCTGCCTTATCCATGGTTATTCTATTGGAAAAGAAGGAGTTTTGGACAACTACCTTTCATTCTTGCCAAACTCTTTGCAGACCCCCGTGCAAGCTTTAGAACAAGATTTTGGATGTTTTCTTTCCTGGCAGAGTTTCTCCTTGCAAGATATGGTGGAAAAGCTTTTTGCTGAGTGTAGAGCGGCAAGACACGCAGAAGACGCAGATACGCAGCTCTCCGAAGCTAAGTGCCGGTCCCGGGCTTCTTTCGGCACAAACCGCTCTCAGGAGCTCCCTGCGCTCGCCACAATGCTCTGTGTGCGAAGAAGCCGCTTCTTCGCCTCCGGGAGAATCGGCGAGCGGCAGCTTGCCAAAGGCGAAGATGCAAGCTGCAGCACACAGGCACAGTGTGGGCAGCATTCAGACTTAGAGAAAACAGTACTTTACCACTCTCCTGCCTTATCCATGGTTATTCTATTGGAAAAGAACGAGTTTTGGACAACTACCTTTCATTCTTGCCAAACTCTTTGCAGACCCCCGTGCAAGCTTTAGAACAAGATTTTGGATGTTTTCTTTCCTGGCAGAGTTTCTCCTTGCAAGATATGGTGGAAAAGCTTTTGGCTGAGTGTAGAGCGGCAAGACACGCAGAAGACGCAGATACGCAGCTCTCCGAAGCTAAGTGCCGGTCCCGGGCTTCTTTCGGCACAAACCGCTCTCAGGAGCTCCCTGCGCTCGCCACAATGCTCTGTGTGCGAAGAAGCCGCTTCTTCGCCTGCGGGAGAATCGGCGAGCGGCAGCTTCCCAAAGGCGAAGATGCAAGCTGCAGCACACAGGCACAGTGTGGGCAGCCTTCAGACTTAGAGAAAACAGTACTTTACCACTCTCCTGCCTTTTCCATGGTTATTCTATTGGAAAAGAACGAGTTTTGGACAACTACCTTTCATTCTTGCCAAACTCTTTGCAGACCCCCGTGCAAGCTTTAGAACAAGATTTTGGATGTTTTCTTTCCTGGCAGAGTTTCTCCTTGCAAGATATGGTGGAAAAGCTTTTGGCTGAGTGTAGAGCGGCAAGACACGCAGAAGACGCAGATACGCAGCTCTCCGAAGCTAAGTGCCGGTCCCGGGCTTCTTTCGGCACAAACCGCTCTCAGGAGCTCCCTGCGCTCGCCACAATGCTCTGTGTGCGAAGAAGCCGCTTCTTCGCCTCCGGGAGAATCGGCGAGCGGCAGCTTCCCAAAGGCGAAGATGCAAGCTGCAGCACGCAGGCACAGTGTGGGCAGCATTCAGACTTAGAGAAAACAGTACTTTACCACTCTCCTGCCTTTTCCATGGTTATTCTATTGGAAAAGAACGAGTTTTGGACAACTACCTTTCATTCTTGCCAAACTCTTTGCAGACCCCCGTGCAAGCTTTAGAACAAGATTTTGGATGTTTTCTTTCCTGGCAGAGTTTCTCCTTGCAAGATATGGTGGAAAAGCTTTTTGCTGAGTGTAGAGCGGCAAGACACGCAGAAGACGCAGATACGCAGCTCTCCGAAGCTAAGTGCCGGTCCCGGGCTTCTTTCGGCACAAACCGCTCTCAGGAGCTCCCTGCGCTCGCCACAATGCTCTGTGTGCGAAGAAGCCGCTTCTTCGCCTGCGGGAGAATCGGCGAGCGGCAGCTTCCCAAAGGCGAAGATGCAAGCTGCAGCACACAGGCACAGTGTGGGCAGCCTTCAGACTTAGAGAAAACAGTACTTTACCACTCTCCTGCCTTTTCCATGGTTATTCTATTGGAAAAGAACGAGTTTTGGACAACTACCTTTCATTCTTGCCAAACTCTTTGCAGACCCCCGTGCAAGCTTTAGAACAAGATTTTGGATGTTTTCTTTCCTGGCAGAGTTTCTCCTTGCAAGATATGGTGGAAAAGCTTTTGGCTGAGTGTAGAGCGGCAAGACACGCAGAAGACGCGGATACGCAGCTCTCCGAAGCTAAGTGCCGGTCCCGGGCTCCTTTCGGCACAAACCGCTCTCAGGAGCTCCCTGCGCTCGCCACAATGCTCTGTGTGCGAAGAAGCCGCTTCTTCGCCTCCGGGAGAATCGGCGAGCGGCAGCTTCCCAAAGGCGAAGATGCAAGCTGCAGCACGCAGGCACAGTGTGGGCAGCATTCAGACTTAGAGAAAACAGTACTTTACCACTCTCCTGCCTTTTCCATGGTTATTCTATTGGAAAAGAACGAGTTTTGGACAACTACCTTTCATTCTTGCCAAACTCTTTGCAGACCCCCGTGCAAGCTTTAGAACAAGATTTTGGATGTTTTC